>NW_022589714.1:35106888-35706888 GCF_004348235.1 Phoca vitulina
TATATATATATATATATATATATATATATATATATATATAATTACCTAAGAGGGATCAGCCTGCAGAGGGCTAAGTTGAAAGACTGGCATTTCAGGTGTGTTGAAATCAGGTACTGAACTGGGGCAGAGGTTTCTAGACTGAACGGTCGGAAAGACATGCAGAAATTTTGGGCTATTGGGAGCTGGGGTCTAGAGTAGGCTATGAAGTAGGAGAAAAGAGACAAGTGTCATCTTAAAAAAATAATTTTGCTGAAGGTTCAACTGAAATTTGTGTCCTCACCAAAGGTGAATTTTTCTATCTTACATTTTGGAAGAGAAATAATTCTCCTTCTAAGAATTTAGGGAAAATAGTTTTCCATAAGGAGTTTTGTGTCCCTGATTCGGTGGTGGAAAATCAACTCACTTCGCTTCTGTGTTAGATTTAAAAATTTAGTGTATGTTTTCAACGTTCTCTATTTTAAACTAATGTGTACAGAAAATTATTTTGAAAAGTTCAGTTGTTTAAAAAATGCCTTTTAGACAGAATGTTATAAAATCTGAAGTTGTATAGCAGAAGTAGTGATTGGTAGGCTGCAATTTGACTTGACTGAAATTTACTTTCCAAAGAAATAATTTTTTTTTATTTTAGAAAGACATAAAAGTTTTAAATATAGTTTGAATAATTTCATTAAAGAGAGTAAATTGTTTTACCTAAAATGGCATTCTATGGATTCCCCTCATAATATTTTCTTAGTGTTGCCAGGGTTTATTTAATTAATTTGTAAATTATATTGAGACCTTTGACCCCAAACTGTAATGAAACTGCAGACTATTTTTGCATTATGATTTCTGAAAGAGATTCTTTATGACTCTAGGGACAAACAGTATGTGAGATGCTGCCATCATGAAGGTAATAAAATTTGCTTATAGTAATTTCTTCTGTATTTGAGTTAATTTTAATCATCAGTGTGATTGCATTTTGTATGCATGTATGATTCACCCTTGTAATATCAAGTGTAGTTCCATCTCAGACCTGCTAGATTATGTTTCTTTCATTGATTTTACACTTGAGAGTTCTTTGTAAAGAACCATCTGGGGTCTGAATGTAAAGAATTATAATTCCCATCAGACTTTTAATTTATTAGAAATCACTCAGGGCTGAGGAAGTTTGGTTAAGAAATGACCAATGTGGTCTCAAGAGCCTATCTGTGTCTTGGCTAACTGCCAAGAAAGGGAAGATTGCTTCTGAATATTGGCATACCATACATATAATTTTGCTTGTGTTAAAGTACAGTTTTTTGGCTTGTCCATTTCATTTGTCCCCTGTCCCCTCACCTACCCAGTGCCAGACAAACTTTTCATAAAATCCCTTATATTGACTGTACTTTTCGCAGCTCACAAGATTCTTTTACTTATGAACCATTTTTGTTTTATGTTATCCATACAGAAGCCTAAAAATTCTCCATATATTTCTTTAAACAATAAAAACAAAAAACAGGATTGTAACTGCTTGCTTCTTTGTCATAATCTTAGACATTTGGTATTTTCCCCATAATTTATTAAAGAGGTGTTGTACTTCCCTGATGCACAATTTTTATCATTTTATGCAGCTTATTAGTAAAGCTATTAGTAATGGATATTCATCATGTTTGAAAATATTTGGATGCTATTTGAATCCCCTCCAAATATTTAATTCTCAACTCCATATTGTACTTTTCGGCATTCATACTATGCCACTTCCCCTTAATCAAGCAAAAATCCATTAAGCATTCAATGTTTAAGTATCTTTATTACTTTAGATTTGTATTATAACTATAATTAAGTCACTATCGAAACCCTAAATAAGACTTTTTTTTTCTGTTCTTTTTCCTTCTCTATTCTAACATTAAGAAACGCTAGGGTTTCTAGAAGTTTCTATCTCATGTGAAGAGGTTCAAAACAAGTCTTCCCAAAATGTGCCACTTTGGCATGTGGACTATTTTGAGTTGAAGGCAATCAAGAGCCAGCAGATTCAAGAAAAAGTTTTACCTCTCCCATAAACTACCTAAAAGAACTTAGATAGGGGGCCTGGCCCAGCAAGAGAGCTATTACCAAGAGATCATTTTTAAAAAATATTTTATTTATTTATTTGACAGAGAGAGAGATAGCGAGAACAGGAACACAAGCAGGGGGAGTGGGTGAGGGAGAAGCAGGCTTCCTGCTGAGCAGGGAGCCTCATGTGGGGCTCGATCCCAGGATCCTGGATCATGACCTGAGCCGAAGGCAGATGCTTAACGACTGAGCCACCCAGTGCCCCAAGATCATTTTTATCTGAATGACCTATCTATATGGCAGGACAAATACCTAATTACCAAACATCTGTTCTTCTTACCACCCTGTGAATTACCCTCTGTCCCTTTGAAGCTTCAGGCCCCTATCCCATTCCCTAGGTCAGGATGGCATATAAGCTTCAATTGCCCAGCTTGCCCTTGAACCTCATTGCTTTTTGGAGGCTCTACAGTATGCAAATAAATTAGTTTTTCTCTAGTTAATCCGTCTTATGTCAATTTGATTATTAGACTAGCCAAAGAACCTAGAAGGGTAAAGAAAAAAAATTTCCTCTTTTATACATGCATTATTTCCAGTAAAATTGTTCTTTAATTAAATAATGTAGAGTGATTTATATATATATGTCACTTGGTAAGATTTTCTTTATGTCTTTACCTTTACAAATATATAAAAATGTACTTGTCACATTGTGTGTTCTGACTTTAGATTTAGATCATAATGCTTACGTTAATACCAGATAAATATATTTTCCTACACATACTGAATCCTTTTCTGCAGGATGCTCTTGATCAGAATAGTGTCTGTAGAAAGTCTCTGACCAACAATTTCTTCAGAAGAAACCTTTTGGAATAAGGGGGTTGCAGAGTTTTGAAAGGAGATTCCTAAGAAGGGTGGGACTTAGTATGTGATGAGAATTAGCTATCCTTATATTATTTAGACAGGTACAATAGTCCGTCCACAGAAGCAAAATAAAATCATGATAAATAAAATATGAGATTCACAAAACAAAAGGAAATGGAGTACAATTTGGATAAGGCATAAAAATCTTTTAGATATGCTCTAGAAAAAGTTTTTCCTTTTATAAACAATGTTAAAACCTGATACCACTCTGCTCAGCTCTAGTAAACACTGGAAACAATCTGATATGCATCCCTAGAGTTCAGAATCTGACATTTCATATCCTCTCCACTAAAAGGAATTTGTTTCTTAGTAAATGGCTGATTACATATCCTGAGCCTGGGAAAAATCAAACAGACCAGTAACTCCTTGTTGTTGTCAGATAGTAAGATTATCTGAAACAATGTTTGGTGGTATTGCTTAAAGAAGTACAAACATTCAAACTGAAAGGGCCTTCCATTGACCAAGTTGTATTAATCTGAATACCCAAAAGTGAATCACAATTACAGTTTTCAGGAGCAAATTAACTATTAAAAATCCATGAGCCATAACAGAAAAATATACCTGTAAGTATTTCATAAATGTAGTTGTAATACAAAAGATGAATAAAATAGGAAGCATATTTTACAAATGGTTTTAACATATAAAAAAGTATTTACAAGTATAGGAATCCTTTGCTGTTTCTTCTATTATGTTTTTTAAATAATTTAGAGGTATACTCACTGAGGTTATTAACAGTAGCCACTCTAACAATCCCCATAACCCAATGGCTTAACAAAATAAAAGCTTCACACTATAACAACATTTTTCTAGATATGTCTCCTGGGGCAAGGGAAATAAAAGCAAAAACTATTGAGTTTTTCTAACTCAATAAAAGAATCAACTCAGTAAAAGAATCAACAAAGCTAAAAGGCAACCTACTGAATGGGAGAAGCTATTTGTAAATATCATATCTGAAAAAGGGTTAGTATCCAAAATATATAAAGAACTTATACAACTCTACCCCTAAAAAAAAACCCAATTTAAAAATTGTCAGAAGACATGAACAGACATTTCACCGAAGACGACATATAGATGGCCAACAGACACCTAAAAAGACACTCAACATCACTTATCATCAGGGAAATGCAAATCAAAACTACAATGAGTTATCACCTCACACCTCTCAGAATGGCTAAAATCAAAAACAAAAGAAACAAGTGTTGGTGAGGATGTGGAGAAAAGGAACCCTAGTGCACTGTTGGTAGGAATGCAAACTGGTATGGGCACTGTGGAAAACAGTACAGAAGTTTCTCTAAAAATTAAAAATAGAACTACCTTAAAAGCACTAAGTCAAAGGGATACATGCACCTTTATGTTTATTGCAGCATTATTTACAATAGCCAAATTATGGAAGCAGCCCAAGTATCCATCAATAGATGAATGCATAAAGAAGATGTAGTATACATATAGATATATATGTATAAATAATATTTAACTATAAAAAAGAATGAAATCTTGCCATTTGCAACAACATGGAAGGAGCTAGAGTGTATAATCCTATGTGAAATAAGTCAGAGAAAGACAAATACCAGATCATTCACTCATATGTGGAATTTAAGAAACAAATGAGGAAAGAAAATAGAAATCAAGACACAGACTCTTAGCTATAGAGAACAAACTGATGGTTACCAGAGGGGAGGTGGGTGGGGGCATGAGTGAAATAGGTGAAGGGGATTAAGAGTACACTTATCATGGTGAACACTGTGTAATGTATAGAACTGTTGAATCACTATATTGTATACCTGAAATTAATATAACACTATATGTTAACTGTGCTGGAATTACAATAAAAAAACTTAAAAAAAAAAAAAAAAAGCTTGTATTTCACTCAAGCAGAGTCTGACATGGTTTGGATAGTTCTGCTGGGTAGCTCTTCATGTGATAATATGGTTTCTAGGTGCCTCTGTCAGGTCTATCCCTTTACTTCAAATCAGATGACCACAAGTTTCTTCCACTCACATTCCACTGAGCAGAATTGATCTTATGGTCTACCTAACTGCAAGGGGAGACTGGAAATGCAGAAGAGGAGTGGATATTGTTGAACCCTGCCACAATAGGCATGCATTTTCCTCTACATAAGGAATGATGGGCACAAGAAACTATGAGGAAAAACAAATAGTTGCAGAAATAAGAGCTATACCAAGAATAGTGAAGATTCATCAGAATGAATGTTCACATTTGATCATTAGGTAGAAAGAAGGTCCAATAATATAGTCAGTCGAATTAAGCAAACATCCTGAGAAAAGAACTGACTCCACTGACACATCCTTGTTTGAGGGACAGAAGAATTCTGGATAACACTACTACTCATAATGAAAGACTAATGAGGCATAATAAAGTAAATGCAAGCTAAGACAGACCATCTTATAACCAAGACTGGATGGACACAGGTAAGCAGAGGGAGACACAGGTTCCAAGAACAGGCCTCGGCCTGATTAATCCATTGATGGTGGCAAGAGAACATCACTATAAAGAAGAAAACTAGCCCAGCAAACACCTGTTCAAGTCTGAATCAATGAAAAAAGGACAGACTTTTTCATACCAAAAATAGGAAATAAATTATAAATTTTGATGGGCTTATATTTTTTTTGATGGGCTTATATTTTATATCTTCATAGGATTGCTACAAAGATAGGAAGGCATAAAATGTGTCATTCTTTAACTTTAACAATGTATGAAATATGTAGCAGGAAGAGGAAGGGGAAGAAGAAGAAAGAGGAAGAGCAGAAGAATCAGGGGAGGAAAAAGAAAGGAGAGAAGAAGAAATTATTTGATCCAGAGAATCAATATTAAAGTCTTAGTCTTTGTAATATTATAAACCTATATGTAATATATAAACCTATATATCATAGGTTTGTAACATATTTGATGATTTTTTGGTTTGTAGTCCCACATGATTATTTTTTAATGTGGTCTATTTACTGAGCTATGCTGATTCCCAGAGTGTGAATTTGTGTGTCTGTGTGTGTGTGTGTGTAGAGAGCAAAAGTCTATCAATCATAGAATTTATGACTGCAAAGTAAGAAAAAAAGAACTGGGCAGAACATAGCATGAAATGATCAAGAATTGAGGAAGTGGACATTAAAAACGAAAAGAGAGGGGTGGGTTAGAAGAAAAATAAGACACCATTTATTGAAGCTGTACTATAATTTTAATCACTGTGCTAGATACAGTGTGATCAGCTCACAAAAACTAAATAAATTGAAAATGCTGAAAATTAGAGACAGTCCACTTAAATTATATAGAACAATGTAACTCAGATGATGTGAGAGAAGTCATTGAATTAAACAATTGGGCTCACAGTGGCTTCAGTTTGTAGTCAGTGGTAAGACAAACCTGGATATACATAGGAAAATTTCTAAACATCTATATTTTTTTTCAGGGAAATAAGAAGACTGTGTGTTTGCAGGTGTGATAGAGGGAGAAAGAGAGGGAGCAAAGGTGTAAGGAGTAAAGTTGGGAGCCGATAGAAGTAAAATCATCCAGCAAAAGGACCACTGAATAAAAAGGATGCATGAAAAATCTATTTAAATTTGAAACTGTACCATTTTGCAATTTGCAAACATATACTTGTATCTTTTTAACTTACATCAATATCTGATTTGTAATAAGAGTCCTTTAGGTAGGACTAAAAATATCTGAATTGGAAAAGACCCCAAGTTCAGTGTGGTACAGGAGATTAACACTGCATGAAAGGAATGCTGTGGAGGAAGGGAAAGATAAGAATATAAATTAATGCATAGAAATATTCAACTGAAATTAAAGACCTAGTCCACATAAAGAACAGTGCAGGGAATTGAATCTCTTTTTTAAAAGATTTATTTATTTATTTGAGAGAGAGAGAGAGCGCATGCATGCGCGCATGCAAGTGGGGGGAAGGACAGAAGGAGAGGAAGAAAGAATCTCAAGCAGACCCCCACTGAGCAGGGAGACTGATGAAGGGCTTGATCTCACGACTCCAAGATCATGACCTGAGCTGAAACCAAGAGTTGCACACTTTAATGACTGAGCCACCCAGGCACTACGAAGGGAATTGAACCCTTGATCCTTTTCCCCACTTTATATGTTTTAAAGACAGGCAGGAAACATTTACTTGAGTTGAGATGGAAACCCTTAGAAGTCTTTCATTTTTCCAAGTTTCCCTAAGATTGTCCAGTTTGGTAATTCTGTGTGTCTTTGTCTTGTATTAATGAATCACTTTCCAGATGTATCACAGCGTTCTCACACTCAGTTATGAGTATATGAACTTTTTTTTTTTTAAAGATTTTATTTATTTATTTGATAGAGAGAGACACAGCAAGAGAGGGAACACAAGCAGGGAGAGTGGGAGAGGGAGAAGCAGGCTTCCCCCCGAACAGGGAGCCCGATGCGGGGCTTGATCCCAGGACCCTGGGATCATGACCCGAGCCGAAGGCAGATGCCCAATGACTGAGCCACCCAGGCACCCCTGGGATAACATTTCAACATTTGAAAAAGAGTGATATATTCATGGCATAATAGACTTAACAAACATCTGCCATTTTTGTTTTTGCCAAACCTAAGCACACTTATGAAGGGCAAGGAAATAAACTTAACATTTTAGAACATAAACTTTAAGATGTTTATAAGAATTGAGGAAGAGATTATTTCAGGACATAGGAGATTAGCTTCCTGATTCTTATTTCCTGGACAAAAAGATCTATTTAGGGAAAAAAATTGACCAAATATAGGAAAAACAAAGACATAAATAGGTTTTGAAAATAACTAGGGGCACCTGGGTGGCTCAGTCATTAAGCATCTGCCTTCAGCTCAGGTCATGACCCCAGGGTCCTGGGATCAAGCCCTGCTCAGTGGGGAGTCTGCTTCTCCCTCCCTCTCTGCTCCCCCTGACCCTGCTTGTGCTCTTTCTCTCTCACTCTGCTCTTTCTCTCAAATAAATAATTAAAATCTTAAAAAATAAGAACTAAAGTGATAAATCAGGCTTTTTAACCAATCAGAGATGGTCCAGATGTTTACTTTGGTAAGCAAATAAACTTTCAAATAAATTCATCTATGGCATGCACCTATATAGGGGAGACACAAGTAAATTTCTTGAAGCATTCTGGACACTGTCTTTGGTATTTCTCTGTAGGAGAATGGATGGACCCCCAAGATAGAATATGGGAAGACAATACAGAAATGATGGTAGGAGCAGACTCTCTTCATTAGCACTTAGCAGAAAATTCTAATTTAAATCACTACAATATCATGACTGTGTGAAAAGAGTTTTCACTATTATTTTTTCTTCATAAACATAAGTCCTTAGGAATCGGAAAGCTTTCCTACTGTAACTTCAAAAGCAAGATATGAAAAGAAAAAAATACTACATTAGAACTTATAGTCTAATCCCAATTAGACTCTAGTAATAAATATGGGAATAGCTATACTCACATTCACACATATTTAGTGCTTAAATGTCTTGTCCTTGAAACAGAATTATAAGACTTGAAGAAATTTTAAAGAATTTTTTTAATTTGAAATATCCTCTTCCAAATGCAACAACTGGTTTGATATACAACTGCAGATAACTAGTGTACTTTCTAACAAAGTAATAGAAGCCTAAATTAGGGAAATTTGAAGAAATGAATGGCAACTTTTCAATTAGCACTAGCAGGGTCTTAATTAAGCTGATTATAGGGCTGAACAAGAAAAAACACAAAGGATCAATCATTTATATTACTCCATGGTTGTATAAAACTTGAAATTATGTTACAGAATTACCACTAGATTTCCTAATGTTTTAGCAACTGATGTTTGTGGACAATCATTTTTCACCCAGAGGAGAAAAATAAGTAAATTTAGGAGACTGTGATATGAACAATAGGGTAAGAAAAAGGATTAATTCAGTAACTTAGGCATTCTGTTGCATGAAATTCTACAAATATGGAAAATGAATCTCTTAATTTTGATTGTAGACTCAGATTGTTTTAAATCAATTTAAAATAGTCCATTTCCAAGGTTCACTTATATTTGACTATAAATTGCTGTTTACTTTCCATTATTACTGAGCTGCTTTAAAATATAAGGCCATAGTTCTTTTATGTTTGGTAATATAGGATTATAGCTTATCATTCCCACATTTTTATTGATCCCCCTAAATTACAATGTCACTTTTGGTGCCGGTACTGCTAGGCCATTAGTTCATCTGAATTTAGAATGAGGTGAAATACTGTTATGACCAATAATGACAGATATTCTGATAGAGCCTAAAACCAGCAGATTAATAAAGGGCTAGTCTGCCCTTCTCAGGAAACAGAGCCAATTCAGAGCATCTATTTATATGTGTTCTTGGGAGTGAAGGAGCATGTAATTTGTCCTTTAAGGCTTATGTCTTTCATTTATGTAAGAAACATAACAAGGCTAAAATATCACCAATAGTTTGTCATAAGAATGGTAGTTAAAGTTGGGGTAACTGGAGTGTATGTATATGCTCAAAAAACACAGATAAAAATGATAAATGTGATTTAAAAACAAACAGTTTCTAAGATTACTAAAGTTTAGAAAACTGTCTCATTATCCATAGGCTTTTACTTTTTTGTTTTCAGTAAAAAAAAAAAAAAAATATGATCTGTAAACCTCTTTCCCTTGCACCTGCACCAGCTGGTGGAGGGAAAGAAACCTTCATTGTCATCTGGCCTAACTCAGCCTAACAGAGAGGCCCTTATTATGGGAGTCCAAAAATGTCTTTAAACTTTCGTCAAATATGTATTTGGAAGAGGAAAAAAAATACCAGCCATTCTCAGAGAAAAATATTGGTCATTGTTGCCCTTCCCTATTGGATGTAAGTGGCATTGAGAACAGAGTCTCAGGAGGAACAGTAAAAGAAAAAGCCTTTTTTGCAGGGCTATGATGTTCCCAATGGCCCCAGAAGGAAAATCTGTGCCGAATACTCTATGAGATCCCGGTACTCTTGCCATTTATACCCTGTGAGACTTTTGTCCTGTTTGGCTGTTGCTTGCAGCAGACTCTATGGCATCATCTGCTATAACAAGCCATCGGAGCCCGACCTGTGCTTCTGCAGAAGATGCTCTGTTACATACAGGACACATCAGCAACCCTGCTTCTTTTTTAAAGTTTTTTTGTTTTAATTCCAGTATAGTTAACAATGGTATGTTAGTTTCAGGTGTAAAATGTAGTGATTCAACAATCCTATACATTCCTCAGTGCTCATCATGATAAGGGGACTCTTGATCCACATCACCTACGTCACCCATCCCCACATCCACCTCCCCTCTGGTAAGCTATCAGTTTGTTCTCTGTAGTTAAACGTCTGTTATCTTGGTTTGTCTTTCTCTTTTTATGCTTCTTGAAATCTATGATCCCACTGATTATAAGAGTCAGGATTCTTGATTCATGTAAAGCAAAAAGAGAAAGCTAAGAGTAGAAAAAAATGCTATCAAATTATGAAATACCATCAGTTTTAAGACTCATGATTTCAGATAATTAAAATGAGGACACAACTTTAAATTGCTAAAATATAATAAATTGTCCCTCTCAAATCCTGAGTTGTTTAGCTATATAGACGATATCACGGAATCAGACTGACTAAAGGGAAAACAGTGTGGTAAAAGTAAATAATCAGCTTCTATTTTTAAGATATCCTATATATAAAGATATCCTTACATAACTCCTTAACATCTCACCCATAATTAGTGATAATGGCACTCTACCAAGATTCTCAGGTGAGTCTTGTGCACTTTAAAATTTGAGATGTGCCAGATAGAACACACAATACACTGTCCCCAAAAAGTGAGGTTGGAGGTATGAAGATCCACAACAGCTAGCTTGTGAAAGAATGCTCATCTGCTCTATTTTGTGAAATAATACAATTAACTTAGAATTTATGAACTTAAAGTGTTTCCAACAGCTAATTGGAGAAAGTGTTTAAATATCAACATTTGATAATTATAAGATATTGTTTGTCTCTCAAAGAATATTTCAAGTTTCACAGATTGCACATTTAAGGGGAAAGTCAATTTTGGGAGAGGGCTTTGTTTTACAAATGTTACAGTGAAGTGTTTTATTCAAGTACCTATAAAAATCCTCTATTCTGGAAATAAAAATTATGTACATATACATATCCATGTAATTTTTCACTGTATTTTAATTATTATTTAAATTCAAGTCAGTTAACATATAGTGTAGTATTGGTTTCAGGAGTAGAATTTAGTGATTCATCACTGACATATAACACCCAGTGCTCATCTTAACAAGTGCCCTCCTTAATGCCCATCACCCATTTAGCCCATTCCTCAACCCACCTCCCCTCCAGCAAGCCTCAGTTTATTCTCTATAGTTGAGTCTTTTATGGTTTGCCTCCCTGGTTTCTTCTTTTATTTTTCTTTCCCTTACTTCTGTTTTGTTTCAAAATTCCACATATGAGTAAAGTCATATATTTGTCTTTCTCCATCTCATTTCACTTAGCTCAATACACTGTAGTCCTATCCACTTTGTTGCAAATGGCAAGATTTCATTCTTTTTGATCACCGAGTAATATTCCATTAGAATATTCCATTAATTCACACTAATGTGTGTGTATATATATACATGCTAATATTCCATTAGATGTATGTATATATACCACATTGTCTTCATTTATCAGTCCATGGACATTTGGGCTCTTTCCATAATTTAACTATTGTTGATAGTGCTGCTATAAACATTGGGGTGCATGTACCCCTTTGAATCAGCATTTTTGTATCCTTTGGATAAAAATCTAGTAGTGCAATGGCTGGGTTGTAGGGTAGTTCTATTTTTAACTTTTTGAGGAACCTCCATACTGTTTTCCAGGATGGCTACAACAGATTGCATTCCTACCATCAGTGTAAGAGGGCTCCCCTTTCCCCACATCCTCACCAAATCTGTCATTTCCTGAGTTTTAATTTCAGCCAATTCAAGAGTGCTCATGGTATCTCATGGTTTTGATTTGCATTTCCCTGATGATGAGTGATACTGAGCATCTTTTCATGTGTCTATTAGCCATCTGAATATGTTCTTTGGAAAATTGCCTATTCAGGTCTTCTGCCCATTTCTTAACTGCATTATTTGTTTTTTGGGTGCTGAGTTTGATAAGTTCTTTATAGATTTTAGATACTAACCCTTTGTCCAATATGTCATTTGAAAATATCTTCTCCCATTCCATAGGTTGTCTTTTAGTTTTGTTGATTGTTTCCTTCACCATGCAGAAGATTGTTATCTTCATGAGGCCCAAACAGTTCATTTTTGCCTTTGTTTCCCTTGCCTCCAGAGATGTGTCCAGTAAGTTGCTGCAGCGGATGTAAAAGAGGTTGCTGCCTGCTTTCTCCTCTAGGATTTTGAGGGTTTTCTGTATGACATTTAGGTCTCTCATCCATTTTTAATTTATTTTTGTGTATGGTGTAAGAAAGTGGTCCAGTTTCGTTCTTCTGCATGTGGCTGTCTAGTTTTCCCAACACCATTTCTTGAAGAGACTTTTTTCCATTGGATATTCTTTTTTGCTTTGTCAAAGATTTGTTGGTCACACAGTTGTGGATTCATTTCTGGGCTCTCTATTCTGTTCCATTGATCTGTGTATCTGTTTTATTGCCAGTACCATGCTGTCTTGATGATTATAGCTTTGTAATATACAGTTTTAAGTCTGGAATTGAGAGGCCTCCCACTTTGCTTTTCCTTTGCAACATTATTTTGGCTATTTGGGGTCTTTTCTGGTTCCATACAAATTTTAGAATTGTTGGTTCCAGCTCTGTGAAAAAACATCCAAGTAAAGAATGAATGGGTTATTCATTGGATGTTATTTTGATAGGGATTGCATTGAATGTATAGATTACTTTGGGTAGTATAGACATTTAACAATATTTGTTCTTCCAACCCAAGAGCATGGAATGTTTTTCCATTTCTTCCAACTCAAGAGCATGGAATGTTTTTCCATTTCTTTGTGTCCTCTTCAATTTCTTTCAAAAGTGCTCTATAGTTTTCAGAGTACTGATCTTTTACCTGTTTGGTTAGGTTTAATCTGAGGTATCTTATGGTTTTGGTGCAATTGTAAGTGGGACTGATTCCTTGATTTCTCTTTCTGCTGCTTCATTATTGGTGTATAGAAATGCAACAGATTTCCGTACGTTGATTTTATATCCTGAGACTGCTGAATTCAAGTATCAGTTCTAGCAATGTTTTGGTGGAGTCTTTCAGGTTTTCTACATAGAGTATCGTGTAATCTGAGAAGAGTGAGAATTTGACTTCTTCCTTGCCAGTTTGGATGCTGTTTATTTCTTTTTGTTGTCTGATTGCTGAGGCTAGGACTTCCAGTACTATATTGAACAACAGTAGTGAAAGCCAACATCACTGTCATGTTTCTGACCTTAGGGGGAACACTCTCTGTTTTTCCCCATTGAGGATGATATTCGCTGTGAATCTTTTGTATATGGCCTTTATGATGTTGAGGTATGTTCCTTTTACCCCTACTTTGTTAAGTGTTTTTATCAAGGAAGGATGCTGTATTTTGTCAAATGATTTTTCTGCATCTATTGAGAGGATCATATGGTTCTTACCCTTTCTTTTATTAATGGTATGTTACACATTGATTGATTTGTAGATATTGAACCACCCCTGCTGCCCAGGAATAAATCCTATTTGATCATGGTGAATAATCCTCTTTTTTTTTTTTTTTAAGATTTTATTTATTTATTTGAGACAGAGAGAGAGAGAGAGAAAGAGAGCACAAGCCTGGGAGGAGCAAAGGGAGAGGGACAGACTTCCTGCTGAGCACAGAACCCCACAAGGGGTTCAGTTCCACAACCCATGAGATCATGACCTGAGCCAAAACCAAGAACCAGATGGTTGACCAACTGAGCCACCCAGGTGCCCCATGGTGAATAATTCTTTTAATGTACTATTAGATTCAATTAGCTAGTATTTTGTTGAGAATTTCCACATCCATGTTCATCAGAGATATTGGTCTATATTCTCCTTTTTAGTGGGGTCTTTGGTTTTGGAATCAAGATAATGTTGGCCTCATAGAATGAGTTTGGAAGTTTTCCTTCCATTTCTATTTTTTGGACACCTTCTGAAGAATAAGTATTAATTCTTCTTTAAATGCTCAATATAGGGTGCCTGGGTGGCTCAGTTGGTTAAGTGACTGCCTTCGGCTCAGGTCATGATCCTGGAGTCACAGGATCGAGTCCCACATCGGGATCCCTGCTCAGCAGGGAGTCTGCTTCTCCCTCTGACCCTCCTCCCTCTCGTGCTGTCTCTCATTCTCTCTCTTGCAAATAAATAAAATCTTAAAAAAAAAAAAATATTAAATGCTCGATATAATTCCCCTGGGAAGCCATCCAGCCCTGGACCCTTGGTTCCTGGGAGATTTTTGGTTACTGATTCAATGTCTTTGCTGGTTTGTGGGTCTGTTCAAATTTTCTACTTCTTCTGTTTCAATTTTGGTAGTTTATATGTTTCTAGGAATTTATCTATTTCTTCCAGATTGCCCAGTTTGTGGGCATATAATTGTTTGTATTTCTTCAGTATTTGTTGTGATCTCTCCTATTTCATTGATGATGATAAGCCTGGCTATGTGTTTATCAATTTTTTTTAATACTTTCAAAGAACCAGCTCCTAGTTTCGTTGATACGTTCTACTGTTTTATTTCTGTATCATTGACATCTAATCTTTATTATTCCCCTCATTCTGCTGGTTTTAGGCTTTATTTGCTGTTCTTTTTCCAGCTCCTTTAGATGTAAGGTTAGGTTGTATATTTCAGACTTTTCTTGCTTCTTAAAGTAGGCTTGTATTGCTATATACTTCCCTCTTATTACAACCTTTCCTGCATCCCAGTGGTTTTGATCTGTTGTGTTTTCATTTGCTTCCATGTGTCCATGTATTTTTTTTTTTTAATTTCTTCTTTAATTTACTGGTTAACCCATTCATTCTTTACTTGGATGTTCTTTAACCTCCATATATTTGTGGTCTTTTCAAATTTTTTCTTGTGTTTGACTTCAAGCTTGATAGTGTTGTGGCCTGAAAATATGCATGGTATGATCTCAGTCTTTTTGTACTGGTTGAGGTCTGATTTGTGACCCAGTATGTGATCTATTCTGGAGAATGTTCCATGTGCACTCAAAAAGAATGTGTATTCTGCTGCTTTGGAATGAAATGCTCTGAATATGTCTGTTGAGTCCATCTGGTCCAGTGTGTCATTCAAAGCCCTTGTTTCCTTATTAGTCTTCTGCTTAATCTTTCCATTGCTATAAATGGGGTATTAAAGTCCCCTACTATTATTGTGTTATTATCAATGAGTTTCCTTAAATTTATTAATTGATATAGATGTTTGGCTGCTCCCATGTTTGGAGCATAAATATTTACAATTATTAGATCTTCTTGTTGGATAGACCCCTTTATTAGGATATAGTGCCCATTGCATCTCTTATCTCTTATTACAGTCTTTTCTTTAAAATCTAGTTTGATATAAATATGGCTACTCCAGCTTTCTTTTGATGTCCATTAGCATGCTAGATGGTTTTCTACCCCCTCACTTGCAATCTGGATGTGTCTTTGGTTCTAAAATGAGTCTCTTGTAAGCAGATCAATAGGTTATGTTTTTTTTATCCATTCTGATACCCTAGGTCTTTTGATCAGACCATTTAGTCCATTTACATTCACAGAAATTATTGATAGGTATGAATTTAGTGCCATTGTATTACCTGTAAAGTCGCTGTTCCTATAGAT
Organism: Phoca vitulina; assembly: GCF_004348235.1. NCBI lineage: Eukaryota > Metazoa > Chordata > Mammalia > Carnivora > Phocidae > Phoca > Phoca vitulina. Next base: position 35,122,570 of record NW_022589714.1, read on the forward strand.
GGTCTCTGTTCCTTTCTAGTCTTTGTTTTTGATCTCTCTTTCCCATTCAAAGGGTTCCCTTTAGTATTTCTTGCACAGTTGTTTTAGTGGTCACAAATTTCTTTAGTTTTTACTTGTCTTTGAAACTATCTCTCCTTCTATTCTGAATGACAGCCTTGCTGGATAAAGTATTCTTGGCTGCATATTTTTCCCATTTAGCATATTGAATATATCATGCCACTTTTTTCTTGCCTGACAAGTTTCTGTGGATAGGTCTATGGCTAACCTTATCTGTCTACCCTTGTAGGTTAAGGACCTTTTGTCCTTAGCTGCTTTCAGAATTCTGTTTATCTTTATATTTTGCTAGTTTCACTATGCTATGTCTTGGTATTGACCTATTTTTGTTGATTTTGAGGGGAGTTGTCTGTGCCTCTTGGACTTGAATGCCTGTTTCCTGCCCCAGGTTAGGGAAGTTCTCAGCTGTAATTTGTTCAAATAATTCTTCTGCCCTCTTTTCCCACTCTTCCTCTTCTGAGATTCCTATGATATGGATATTATTGTGTTTTGTGGAACCACTGAATTCCCTAAATCTATATTAGTGATCTGATGGTTTTCATTCCCTCTTCTTTTTATCGTCATTATTTTCTATAATTTTATCTTCTCTATCACCTATTCAGTCTTCTGCTTCTTCCATTCTTGTCATGATCACATCCAGTTGGTTTTTGCATCTCAGTTATAGTTGTTCCCCTGCCCCCCGCCAACCTGACTAGTTTTTAGGTCTTTTATTCTGTAGCCAGGGTTTCTTTGGTGTCTTTTATGCTTCTTTCCAGCCCAGCTAGTATTCTTATGACTGTTGGTCTAAATTCTTATTCAGATATATTGCTTATATCTGTTTTGAGCAAGTCCCTGGCTGTGATTTTCTCTTGATCTTTCTTTTGGGGAGAATTTCTCTGTCTTGCCATTATGTCTAGGTTTCTGTCTTTTGCCTGTTATGAAAGCTTGTTATGTTTCCTGATCCTGAGAGTAATGCTATATTAAGAAGGGGGTCCTACACTTCAGGGTCAGGCACGTCAGGAAGTGTTTCTGGTGTATGCTATATGCACTCTGCTATTGTGTTTTGGCTGCTCTTTCTCACAAGTTCGTCCTCTACAGAGTTCCTCATTGCTTGCAGTGGGAAGTTCTTGGACCTTTAATAGGTGTGCTCTGATTTCTTTGTCAATATAAGCCGGAGAGAGGAGAGAGAGGAGAGAGGAGAGAGAGGAGAGAGAGGAGAGAGAGGAGAGAGAGAAAGAAAGAGAAAGAGAGAAAGAGAGAAAGAAAGAAAGAGAGAAAGAGAGAAAGAGAGAAAGAAAGAAAGAAAGAAAGAAAGAAAGAAGAAAGAAAGAAAGAAAGAGTCCTGATCCAAGAGAAAAGGAACAAAAAGGAAACAGACAAAAAACTAGAAGTCTGATTCCCAAGAATATGAAAGAAGGAAAAAAAGAAAGCCTGATCCAAAAAACGAGACAAGGAAACAAACCAAGTAACAAATGAACAAAAAAACTATAAGCCTGATACCAAAGAAAAAAAGAAAAAGAAAATAAAAATATATTTAAAAAAAAAAAAAAAGCAAGCCAGATCCTATTTCCACCAGAACTGAAGCTGATGCTTTGAAACACTCTATAATCAGTAGAGTTGATATATGCAGGGGCTTTGTGTTGGTCTTCGGAGGGAGAGGCCCACCGTACTGGCTCATAATAAGTCCTGCCCTTGTAAAGGTGCCCATGCTGGGTGCGGGAAGGTGGGATTTGGTGCAAGTGATTCCAGCCTCCACTAGAGGCACTGTGTTTCTCTCTGAAGTCTGACTGTGTTGGTGGGCAGGGGGGATGGGTTGGGGAGGTTGAAGATGGCAACACCCCAGCCTCTTGTCCCAGGGGAAGGGGAACTCGTGGCCACCACTGTTCAGGAGACCCTCATAGAAAAACGAACAATCTCATCTCCTGTGTCCCAGGCTTTTGTCAGATCCTGCCCTTAACCTGACTCTGCCTGGCAGTTGGCACACCTGGTGCCACAATTCTCTTGTGTTTTATCTCTGACTGGTGGCTGGGATTCAAAACTCCAAATCTTAAAGAGCCTGGCAAGGTATGGACCAACTCCCCTCCCCCAGAAGAGAGCCTCAGAGTGTACCCAACACTGTTGTGTCCCAGAAAAGCTGTCACAGGGTGAGCGCACAGTGGCTGGAGTCTATTGTGGTACACAGAAAAAGCTGCAACCAAGTTATCTGTCCTCTGTATGCACTCCTCTGTCCCCTGCTGTTGAACCGCTCCTCTGCTCCCAGAGTGCCTTTTATCCTTAGGCAAAATACCCTCTTTCTAATGTGCTCCAGGAAGGGGAATGATCTCTCCCAGTGCGACCGAGGGGATCCCCTCACCAGGCCATGTTGTGCAAACCCTATGCACTGTTCTCTCTCCTGCTCTCTCCGTCTCCTGGCTTTAATCCATTAAAAGGATTCCCTCACTTTTTTTTTTTGGCATCACGGCTATCCTCTCCCCTAATTCATGGCTCTGAACCTTGCTTCTGCCACATTCTCTCCCTCCAATTGTGCACTGTTTTCTTAATCATCAGATCGATTTCCTAGTTGTTCAAAATGACTTGATGTTGACCTAATTGTGTTCAAAGGATGAAGCAAGCTCAGGGTCCCCCTATTACTCTACCATCTTAACTCCTCCTCTATTCACTGTATTTTCACTTACAGTTTAGACTACCTGAAGAAAAATATATGGTTTTTGATTATTCTAATTTCTGAAGTGAAAGTGTTTTCTATTTTATGTCCTCTATAAGAATATTTTGAAATACAGGTATACACACACTGCATTTTGATCTGATTAAATGTCTCAGGTTATTTAAAACCTCCCAATCTCTTACTTCTCCCTTACTTCTTAACCATCTCTCTTATAATCAGTGGAAATAAACACTCAGTTATAATAGAATTGAGAAATCTGCCTATGTAAAATAATTAGTTAAAAATATTGGTCTACTATATATTTGCAAGAGGCAAAAAATATCAAAACCAGCCAAAAAATGTGCTTTCTAAATTGATCATACTCAATTATAATCAATGGTACATGACTTAACTCAAATTCCAAAGATGATTAAAGTAGTCTATGTGTCACTAATATGTAAAACTCAGATGATGCTGATAAGGGAAAAAAAAAAAAAAACACCTCAAGCACCAATACTGCAGCATGCTCCCTCTCCCCACACCATGGACCCCACTGATATTCACTTTATGTTTGGGTGGGCAACACAGATAGCCTTCAGGAACTGCAGTGTTCTCACCTGCCACATTAGTGTGATGATGCTTACCTTAGGTTTCTACTGAGGAACTGCTAGGCAATGCTAGGCCTTGAAATAATGGTGAGTTCCCTTATCCTTTTCTTCATACACATCAATTTTAGGTTATTCAGGGAGATTAGGTTATGTAACATCCATGCAAAACCTAGCTAGGTTTTATTTCAACTAGAGGAGAAACGTGATTTCTGTGTGTAATCAATGAAATGACACATATAAATCACCTGGAGTAGTGCTGAGCATCTGATTGGTACTCAGCAAGTGTTCATTATACCATATAATTTTTTCCAAATGAGTAAGGATAGAGTGTTTTTGTCACAGAGGATCCAGATTAATTCCCTTCTACTTCCCATCCTCCAGCTCTAAGAGGTTGAGACTTAAAATTTACATATAAGGGGTTGAGGGTATCTGTGTGTCTTGGGCATTTTTAATCTTCATTCAGTCATGTGATATGACACAATTCCTCTCTGTGCTCCTCCAAATGCAATTAAGGTAAATAAATATACCCAGGCTACAAAAGAAAATTAATAGGAAATTGGGAAATTTTGTTTTAGATATTAAGTCCTTTATATCATTTATTTCTATTTTTTTAAGATTTAGATTACCACAGTTTGCTTTTGTGAAGATAAAATATGTTGTTTCTCCTAGGTTAAACACAAAAAAAGAACTGAAAACACTGAATGCCCCAGTTTCACAAGAAATGCTCATCATTGGAGACGTTCAGAGAGCTAACAGGGCCCAGTTACATTCAGATTTTGTTCATGACCCAAACATGTGGACAAGAGAAGACAAAAATCAACAGTTCACATGAGTGGGACTCAACACCTGACAAGGCAAACAAATAAGGGGCAACTTTAACCCAGCCATCCAGGATAAAATGAGAAAAGGATCATCAAACCCTTAAGAGCTGTGATAAAATTCTTTATCTGTATACATTTTGAAAATAAAGCCAGTTCTTATAACTCTTTTGAACAGCTTCAAAATAGAATCACTATGAATAGGTTTTATGTAAATGAGAAGTGACACATCAGAGTCTATACCATAGGTTCTTCAGAGAATATTCCTAACATTTTCATGTTTCTATACTCTGTATGTTTAGTCATCTCTCTTACCCCACCCTGCTTTGGGAAGGGGAGGAAAGGACGGTTGTTTTGGAGAACTCTTTGCCAAATGAAATATCAGTTATTTATACCACTTTTTGTCCCAGAGGGAACAAGTCATCTGATCTCAACTGATCTACAACGTATTCATTGGAGGCAGAGAGATGTATCATTTCTCCTCCTATTATTCAGAAAGAACCAGGAAATATGATGAGATTATATTGCTTACATCCAAATCAAGAATAATGGGAAAATTTCTTGAAAGTTTCTGATAGCTCTATCCACTAATTACTGCAATAAACATACAAAAATCTTACCATCGGTAAATATCAAAGCCAGTATTTACTGCATGCTTACAATTTCCTAGTTATTATGAAAAGTATTATTTTATTTTAATTAATAACCATACCATAAAGTTGCTATAAAGGGAGTACTGTTACCTTCATTTTCAGATGAGGGAACTGGTTTTTACCAATAAAGGTTAGATTGATTAGTATAGATTCCACTTATCAAACTACTGTGACTTATAGTCTCAAACTGTAATGATTTTCACTTGTGAGACTCACCATCTCCTATGGGATATTTTAGGAAATAGTGGAATGCTTTTGCTTTTGTTTTTGTTTTCAATGTAATGTTTGGGTAGGGTGCTACTGTGTTTAGGAGACAAAAAAAAAAAATGTTAAGCATCTTGTAATACACAGAACAATTATAACCAGGAAAAAGAAATGTTCCATATCTAAGTATACATTTATGAATATGGAAAAAACACTATATATGATTTGAGTATAGAATCAAACTATTTAGAATTATATTTGCATGAACTGAATACACAAACTTTTCTGGTATACATTATACTCTTTTTTTGAAATTTCACCAAGAGTTATTCATCTTACTCATTTCACCAAAACTACCAGGCTTAAACTGTGTTTGGAATTGTGTCTAATTTACAACATTTTGGGAAAAAACAATATCTGAAAAATATCCCATCTTCCAAATGATAAAAAATCTCCACTTATGGTTTCTTATTATTTTTTCTCTTTATATCATATGTATCTTGAATATCAATTGTTAATATCTAATGTTCTTGATGTTTTTATCTTTTTACAATTTCAATTACAATCATTTATAGATAATATATGGAAAGAAAGCTGATTTTTCTTATTTTGATGTCATACCTGCAATCTTACTAAATTTGCTCTTTCTAGAAGCTTTTTAATAAATTATTTGGTATTTTCTATATAGATATTCATGTTTTCTATAAACAAAGCTAGTTTTATTTCTTCCTTTTAAAAGAGTATTTTTAAAATTTTATTATTTAAGTTTTCATTTGTCTTATTCACACTTGCTAAACCTCCCCTAAATCAGATCACTGAATAGAATTTGGGACTTGACATCCTTGTTTCCTTCCCAATTTCAGAGTGAAAACATTCAGTTTTACACCATTCAGGATGATATTAGCTATTGTTCTTTTTGGTAAAGCCTTTAATCATGTTCAAGTTTCCCTTTATTCTTGTTTATGACAGTTTTTTATCATAAATAGAAGTTGATTTTGTAAAATATTTTTTTCTGTATCTATTGGGCTGATCATTTTTTTTTTTTCTTTTCCGGTCTGTGATACCATAAAATTCATTTACTGGTTGGTACATGTTGTGCCAGTTTTACATTCTAAATACCCCTCGGTCATGATGTATTATCCTTTTTAAATATTGCTGAATTCAATTTACTAATACTTAGTTAAGGATTTTTACAACTATGTTCATGAGGGATATAGGTCTTTAGTATCCTCTGTTGATAATAATTTTATCTGGTTTTGGGGGCCTCATAACATGAATTGAAAAATATTCTTCCCATTTTCTTTTCAGGAAGTGTCCATGTTGATTTGGTTTTATTTCTTTTTTTGTGCATTTGGCAGAACTTACTTATGAAGCCTTCTGGGTCTGAAGATTTCTTTGTGGTAAAGTGTATAACTACAAATTCTATTCTGTAAAAGATGTACTATTTAGGCTATTTCTTGAGTAAACCTTTTGGTGTCTCTCAAATTTTTTTTCTATTCTATATATTATTAAATGTTGCATATTTTTAAAATATCTCATTTTCCTTTTTTTTAAGATTGATTTATTTGAGAGAGGGAGAAAAAGAGATAGAGCAAGTGAGCGAGCAGGGGGAGGGGCAGGGGGAGAGAGCAAATCTCAAGCAGACTCCCGGCTGAGCCTGGAGCCCGATGCAGGGCTCAATCTTACAACCCTGAGATCATTACTTGAGAGCCAAAACCAAGAGTTGGATGTTAGACCAACTGAACCACCTAGGCACCCTTCATTTTCCTTTCAATAAATGTCTGGGATGTATATATAGTAACTATTATTTTATTTCTGAAATTTGCAATTTATATTTTCCCTTGGTTTTCTTGATCATTCTAGGTAGTGTTTAACAGATGTTATTGATCTTTTCAAATATCCAGGTTATACTTTATCTTTTATTGTTTTTCTATTTTTAATTTGTGCTATTATTATTCCTTGTTGCTTTGGACTTAATTTTCTCTCCTTTATCTAGTTTGAATCTTAGGTAATTGATTTACAACATTTTTTCTTCACTAATATGAGTATTAATATGGATAATTCCAGCTACACTATGGTGGTGTAAGTTCAGAAGAGCCCATCTCTTCCACCAATTACATCTAAAAGTTCTGGACTTAAATTCCTAAAACTTATCTACAAATGAGATCACCAACATAGGTGTGAACAGTCCATTTTACCACCTTAGTGCTATGGTAACTTTGGTTTCCTCCTTACTCTCATCCACAGAGAGAAAACACAACTATATTCTTCCACACATTTTGTAGGACAATGGTGGTATTAATTGCCTCACTTTTCATGGGACCAGCTAAGAAGAGTCAGGAAGATTCTGTGTATTTGTTTCTCAGTTCCTTTCCCTAAGTGAAAAAATATAGTCAAGCCTAAAATTCTGAAAATTCCATTTTTCCTACTGTACCTAAGAAAACATTCCAATACAACAATTCTCTTTTCCTGAGGAGCTGATAACATCAAGAACTTAAGTGAAGTCACACATCAAGTAACAGAACTAAAATAATCATGTCTAACCTCTCATACTCTTTGAACAACAATAACATGCCAGGAAAAATGTGGGGTTTATTACCTATAAATAACCATAGTTAATTACAATCCATATTTATAAGGCAAATGATTATTTGCTAAGCTGTGAAATTCAGCAACTGATCTAAAAAGGTCACTATAATTTTTGTAATGTTTGAAAAATGATTTAAATAGCCCATGAGCAATTGAAAAATAATTCAAAATGATCAAGAAATTTCCAGTCAATTAATTTCTCTTAATGTTAAATCGCAATCATAACCAGAATATCAGAATCAACCTGGAATATTAGTTGACTTAGAGGAGAGAAGGAGGAAATACCTTAATTCTCATACAAGTTCATCAAGGACTCTGATGTTCATCCATGAGGAACATCTTAAAGGTAGAATCTCCTTTCATTGGATTTTTATAACAAAGGTATTTCTTTTTTTAAAGATTTATTTATTTTAGAGAGAGAGAGAAAGCACGTGGGGGAGGGGGAGAGAATCTCAAGGAGACTCCCCACTGCATGTGGAGCTCAACATGGGGCTCAGTCTCACACCCCTGAGATCATGACCTGAGCCAAAACCAAGAGTCAGATGCTCAACCAACTGAGCCACCCAGGAGCCCTTAAAGAAGGCATCTTAAAAGCCAGAATTACAGAGTCTGATTATTTTTTATAGTTGGCATAGGAATAGCTGCTTAAAATTATATATATATATATATATATATATATATATATATATAATGCCATCTCCTCCCCATCCTAAGTAGTATTGAGTGACTTTGATATAGAAAGAGAAAATATTGCTCAATAAAGCTGGTGAGGATCTTATATCAAAATACATTAATATATAAAAGTCAATCAGAAGATCCTTATATACTAGATGAAGTAGAGAGGAAAATCCACTATTAAGGTTATCTACAGTTCAGATGTCTACATTTTAATGTGATATCCACTTAACATTATATATTTTTCTTGAATTATTTTTTACAATTTAATGAAAACAATTCTTAGTTTGTATATAATGAGTTACAGATTTGTGTTTGTTCCCTGGCTTTCTAAAGATATACCTTTGGGATGAGCAAATTTTTTAAAGCATACTCCACTCACTTGAGGGCCATCTTTTTTTTTTTTTCCCTGAGCACAGATTAAATTTTGTTTAAAAACATTTGGCTGACTTGTCTTGAATAGCTCACTATTAAAGAAGCTGAAAGCTATTCCTGTCATAATTATCTTATTCTCCATCTCAGAACTTTATTTTAGGAAAGAACAAGAATTCATCATGGTTTTATTTGTTAGTGAACATTCGATAGGATAAATAAAACCAGTAAGCATATTAGTAGACACAGTAACTCACTGGGAAATGATTAATTTAATTATTGTAGTAAAAAGCATGACTCTTCAAATAAGTAACAGATTTGAAGTACAGTGGATGTAAGCATTTTTGTACATCCAGTAAAATGTAATTTGGGAATTTGTCTCCTCAGTGATAATAAATCCTTATTTCCTTTGTGAAATAATGATATGTGCTGTTTGCTTGACATTGCATTCAACTTAATTTGACTTAGCAGAAACTCCAAAATTTTTTTTTTCATTCATATTTGTAAACTTCATCTAAGCAATAAACCAGCCCATATGGCATCCCTGAAGGACCTTGAAGTGACAGTGAGACTATAAACAGAACAGATTAAGTTTATATTGTATTTATTTGCAGTTTTAGCCTTTGCAAAAAAAAAATAGTTTTATGGAACATTCTTTTATCGTACTTAGCAAGTGAAAGATGAATTTGAATTGCTAGCACTTGTATACAGCCTAACCTATGAAATGTAGGCCTATTTCATAAAGGTGCTGAAGCATAAGTGAAATCACAAATGACACTTATACAAGTTAACATTTACTCTCCACCTTATGGTTTTATCTAAGTGTATTTTCTTCTTTATCTGATCAATATATCCATCATTTTTTTATTTTCTAGAGATTTGGTTAAAACTAATCATAAATTTGATTTATAACCTACTTTTACCCACGTAATTATATATATAACATATATATATTATCCAAATAATCATATACAGATGACAGAACAGATATTACTCCATTTTTCTTGTGAACATGGAAACTCAGAAATATTTACTGATTTGCAACAGATGAACAGCTAACATTACAGAGTCCAAATTCCATTCCACATCTGTCTTGTGATTTCAAATCTTTTGCTCTTTCATTCTGTCTCCCACCTAAGCCAAATATACATTCTTGCTCATCAATGTATTTGCCTGACCATTTCTCCCTTCCTTACCTAGTATACCAAAGCTCACTTTCCTCATGCTTGCATGGATACCCTTCCTTCTCTCAACAAAGGATTCTACCATCCATTTCATGGAGAACATCAAGAATACCAAGCACATCCATTTATCATACCAGAAGTCATCATACTACCCACTATGTCCTTTTGCAGTATCAGAGGAACCTGTATCTACTCCTGCTCAAGGTTGATTTTTCAACATCTGTGTCTTTAAAATGATCTCTCATTTTCTTTGGGACAATCTAAGAGTGCTATTCTTTGTTCTGTTTCTGTTTCTGTATGTACTTCATTCTTTTCCATATATAAGGCAATGAGAGAACCAAAAAAATGAAAAAATAGTAAAGGTCCCACATTGGTTCTACCTACCAGTTTATATTTCTCTTTGCTATAAAATCCAAGTTTTAAGAGAGAAATATCATCAGTTGTTCCACTTCTCCATCTTCCACTTACTCTTCAAGTGGCTATAGTTAGGTACTACTTCAGTGATTCCCTAATTGCTAATCAAAGGTTGTTTGTCACTCTATTTTACTCAACTTCTCATTTAACATTTCATCAATCCCTTCCTCTTGAACTATCTTCTGTGGCTTCTAGTTCACCTCTCTTTATGACAACTGGTGCTTCCAGAACTCTGTCCTTGACTCTCTTCAATTTTCATATTACATATTCTTTCTAAATTATTTCTTCCATTTGTATGTCAACAGCCACCACCTATAGACTAACTCGATGACAGAATTAACGAAAATTCATGATCTCCTTAACTTAATATAAAATTGTCACTAGGATAAGATGTGAAGCTGGATTCAACATTTCTCAGCTGTGTCTGAAGCACTACCAATGTCATCTGAGCCTATATAGTGTGTCCCTGGCTTTTAACTAGGTGGCATCTCCTCATACTCTCATCTTAGAATGACCTTTCCTCAACCTCTGACTCTCCTTCACTTCCATCCACCTGGAAAATGCCTACTTGACTTTTAACACTCAGCTAGGAGACAGCTTTCCAATAAAATCTTTCCTTCTGGGTGCCTGGGTGGCTCAGTCATTAAGCATCTGCCTTCAGCTTAGGTCCCAGGATCAAGCCCCGCACTGGGCTCCCTGCTCCCTCTCCCACCCCCTCTGCTTGGGTTCCCTCTCTCGCTGTGTTTCTCTCTGTCAAATAAATAAATAAAATCTTAAAAAAAAAAAAAACTTTCCTTCTCACTACAGAATTCTTATCCACGTGTAACAAACTTGTCTCATTTTAGATAATAAACCTTTCAAAGCCAAAGACCACATATTAGTGTTTCATCCCCAACATCTAGCATAGAACCTAATACATAGTAAAAATTAAACATTTGTTATGTGAATGAATGTCTTCCTACAACTTTTTCTGGCATGATAGTATGAACTGTCCAATAGAAACTGAGTAAAAGTATTTACAGGGTTAATTTTCTCTATTAAGTCCTTTTCTTCCAGTATTTTAACCCATGTAAAATAATATCAAGAGTTTTAACAATTCACAATATAGAAAAGAGTTCAGGAATTTGATATTTTTCAAATTGCATTTTCAAAATAATGTTAAGGGTAATTGATGCGAATATACTTTCCACGTTAAAAATTTAGTAAAGGATTGAAACGTCACAAATGCTGCTAGTTCTCTTTTCATAAGCTAATTACAATCAGAGGTAGAACTAGGGAGGGGGTCTCTTCATCATTGCTTAACACGATTCACAACCGTGGTTACATACCTCTAATACCTACTTTCTTTCCAGGTTTTTTTTTTTCAGGAGTTTATGGCAGAGAACAAGTTAAAATCAGTACAAAGAATAAACTCAGCAATTCCTAGTGGATAAAGAAGACATTGCTCATTGGGTCAATCTACATAATGAATTTTTCTTTTCTTTCTGAGAATATCTAAGATATCACCATCAACTACATTTTTTAGTTATTTGCAATGAATTTTTTAACCACTTGTGTATAATTAATTATCAAGGGAATCTTCATTCTATTTAGTACTAAATTTATTTACTTCATGTATAAAAATATAAAGGTGCAGTGCACATGAAAAATCTATTCCCTAAATGCTATTGATCATTGATCCATTTTTGACGAGATTACTTTATTTAGTTATGGCAATGTAACTTTGATATCCAACAGATACTGGGATTTATTTGGTCTTTGCTACCAGAAATGGGTTTACATGGATAGGTTAAACCTGTATTTGCCTCTTCACTTCCCAAGAGCTCTAGTTCTTTTTTTTTTTGTTTTGTTTTGTTTTGTTTTTTTTTTTTTTGTTTTTTCTTTTTTTTTTTTTATTTTTTTTATTTTTTATTGTTATGTTAATCCCCATACGTTACATCATTAGTTTTAGATATAGTGTTCCATGATTCATTGTTTGTGTATAACACCCAGTGCTCCATGCAGAACGTGCCCTCCTCAATACCCATCACCAGGCTAACCCATCCTCCCAACCCCCTCCCCTCTAGAACCCTCAGTTTGTTTTTCAGAGTCCATCGTCTCTCATGGTTCTTCTCCCCCTCCGATTTCCCCCCCTTCATTCTTCGCCTCCTGCTACATTCTTCTTCTTCTTTTTTTCTTTCTTAACATATATTGCATTATTTGTTTCAGAGGTACAGATCTGAGATTCAACAGTCTTTCACAATTCACAGCGACAAGAGCTCTAGTTCTTAGTTGATTTATCTTGCTGCCAATTCTAACTCCATTTGGGTGAGGATGCTCTACATGGATCAGAAAAAGTGCACTGCAACCACAAAGTCCAGCAGTTTGTTCGTTCTTACGGTTTATTTCCTAAGTGACTTTGCTGCCCTGGAAGCTTAAATCTTATTTACACCAAGAACTTCATGTATCTTGTGAAATTTCTCTACATTCTGCTGTATTGCCCCTTAGAATTTGAAGGCATTCTCTGTTTTATCTTTTGGCTAATGCCTGTTTAATTATAAATTATCTTTTGTCTGATGCCTAAAATTATTTTTATATTCAATTATTCTTATTTGTTGCTATTGCTCTTTTCAAGTAGAATCAGAGGGCATGAAACTTTGAACTTTCTTGTATTAACATTCAAATTACAGTATATATTTTAAGTACAAAATGAAAATCTCCTCTTAACAATGACCAAAACTCTGTGTCACTATTTGGTACCTTTTTGATTTGATGAATACTGAGTGTACCCAATCTCGCTAACTGTATGTATTATGCTTGGGGTAATCTGCTAAGATTCTCATTTATATATGTTTTACTACCTATTTTGTGTGTGAACAATACATTTCTATTTTAACTACATAGAATTAATATTTGCTGAAATCGAAGGAACAATTTTGGTTCTTCCATTAATTTTATTGCTTTATATGTGAATAGCAGGTTATTGCATTCAAGTGCCTAAGATAAAAGTCAATTTACAAGTTCATGTAAATGTATGTACCAAGATAAAGCTTCAGGCAAGATGCTATCTGGTGGCTCAGTGATATCAAAAACCTGTTTTGTCTCTCTTTACTCTCTTCTCCCTTAATTTTGGCTTATCCTAATGGTGGTTTCCCCTTGGAAGCAAAGATAATAACCAGAAATCCCTAGGAATGTATGTTTCTTGATTCATAATAAGCAAGAACAATAATGATAGTCTGTTCCCCAGTACTTCCAGCAATATACCAGGAAAAGACTGAATGAGAAGTCATATGTGCACAACTGGACCTACTACTGTTCTTGGTATAATGATGAGTTGATTGGTTTACTCTTGTATTGCTCTATTCCTGAAAAAAATAACTGGCCAAGACACAAGATAGAATATCCTAAACTTGATCATTAAAAACAGAATGTATCATTAGTCCTATAAAAGTGTCATGGCTGATAATAATTAAAACATTCAAATCAGAATAGTGATTACCAAGGGAAAACATGAATAGAGTGATGCCACAGATGCCTAACATGTTTATCCTTGAATATGATTTAACTTGAAAATAGAAATGATTTGACATTTCTCATGACTTTTTGAGTTCTATCCAAATAGAACCTGTCAATCTTAAAACATCTCTTTATGTTCATTCTCTTATTCATCAGAGGGCATAATTGCTATGTAGTCTGACAGGATTTCACTTAAGAAAGTAGAGGATATTTGAGAAATGCCCTGCTTTCTGCCTTATTGTAGATGAGTTTATATTGCAAATCACACAGAAATAACTGAAATTTCACAATTTATGCTAATTTTGAGTTACAAATTTCTTACTGATAGGTGGTAAACAGACATCAATCTGGAGGGAATTTTTCAAATATAATTTGGAAATTTACCTTCTATTTAGAGCAACATTGCAACTTAATGTCTTTATTCCTAAAATTGTATTAAAATTATAAACAAAGTCTATACGAAATTAAAGGAACTACTGGGATATCTGCACACTTATTTCTTGAGAATGATAGTCTATCACGTTTGCATAGCAACTTTTGTTTTTCCAAGTAATTACCGCATGAATAGAAAAATTTCTCAACTTCTTGAGAATAAAAAATGGAAAACTTAGTATTAAAAATAAGTCCTAAAACTGAGCCTAATTGAGCACCTAGAACATTTCATAAACATCAGTTGAATTTATGTAAACATTGGATTGGTCTAGCCTTTTGTTTAATAATACTTTATGCCTGGTGATTGACATAACAGTAATATTTAAAAAAATAGTAATACTTTATGCCTGAAGTGATGTTCTACGATTATGGAATTTAAAATATATAGTCATAGTAAGATACCAAAAATGTAAAGAATAATTTTAAGTGCCTTAAATTCTACTGCACAGAGGTACCATCTTTTAAATAAAGTATTCTTTCTTTTCCTCTTTCCTTCCCTATTTCTCTAACCAGATGAATAAAGTAACACAAACATATAAGAGTCTATTAAATCTGATCATGTGAACAAACAAGTTGTCTTACAGGAAAGACTACTATAGCTGCACTTGAATTTTTCTAGCTTCAGAACTTCACCACAGAGGGAAAAAAAAAAAAATCTAAAAGGCTTCCAAAACGTTTTTTCCTGGAAGCATTTTTTTATGTTCCTATTGCAGTTATAGCAACTGAATCAAGTATTGTTTCCTTTCACCTCTGTACCTATTCTGCCTATTCAGACTATTGGCCTTCAACTATAGCTTGGTTATTTAAAACTGTAGTTGTTCAATAAATATTTAAGTACCTACTCTGTGTTAAAACCTGTTCTAGGCTTTAGGCAAACAATAGTGAATAAAATGCACATAGTCTATACTCTTGCAGTCAGCATTAGAGAAACACTGAAGTAACTAGTATAAATGAGCAGTACAGGGAACAAGGTTATAATTCATGGCAAGAACAAACCTGTCTGGGTTTCACAAGTCTTCCCTAAGGAGGGTATCGTGTAGCATTAAGTAAACAAAGATTGAATGTGTGTATATAGTGTGTGAGTGGGTGGAAAGAAGGTTTGTATCATATGATTTAGATAATGCAGTAATGTATGCAAAGACCTTGAATTTAGAAAAAACAGAAAAGATAAAGAAAATGGGCCACTAAATGGCTAGAATGTATCCTATAAGGAGATGGGTAAGAGGCAAACATGATTCATCTCATTGGACAATACCATATGGGCAATGTTAATATTTTGGACCTTTACTCTAATGAGAATAAAAGATAAAGAGCTTTAGACAGAAGAGTGAAATAAAATTATTTTTTAAAGTCTCTAATTTTATTGTAGAGATTATCTTGAAAGAGAATAATTCTCTGGGGTTCCATATAGGTTAGGAGAGGGTGCAATAATCAAGGTAAGTAATGATACTAGTAGAGCTTGGGATGATGACAAAGGAAATGAGAAAAAAAAAAATCAATGGACTCAAGAGTTATTTAGACAGGGAAATTAATGTTTGGTAACTGATTGAATATGGGGCTAAGATACAAATCTAGGGTCAAATAAAAATTCCATGTACACTAAGAGCAAGGCTTTTGTGGAGCTATTTGTTGAGATAGCAAACACTAGAGGAAGAACAAGTTGGGGGAGGTTAAGGATCATTTTTAAAATTTTAGACATATAATTTGACCAGGCAAAGGTATGAAGTAAAAAAGTAAATGCATATCTAAAACTCAAGATAAAACTCTTCAGAGGAGATGTGAATTTGATAATTATCTATAAATGAATAGCAACTGAATTCATAGGAAGAGGTGAGGCTAGCCTGGGAGATTGAAAGCAGGCCTCAAATAGAACATCAAAGAACTATAACATTGCATTGTTAAGGTCATATGAAAGAGATGCTAAGGAAGCCAAAATATTTGAAAGAAAACAAGGAGAATTTAATGTCATGCATAAAAGGGAAAGGATGTTAGGATGGAGATAAACCTTAGAATGTAGAAGACTATCTATTGTCTGTATGACAGTGGCTTTCTAAGCAGAAATAATCATGAAATCAAAGAAAGTTTAATTTTTAAAAATAAAGTTATCTCAATCAGAGATTAATTTAAAATATAAAATCAAACAAATTACAGCATGGATAAATGAAAGAAATACCATCTTCTCAGTACCTAATTGAAAAATTTAGACTTCAAAATGACAATTCTACCACTTTTCAGAACCTATCTTGAATGTTTGTGTCCTCCCAAAATTAGTATGCTGAAATCCTAATGCCTACTATGATATTTAGGAAGTGGGGCCTTTGAGTGCTGATTAAGTCATGAGAGGCCCAAGAGAGCTCCTTTGAACCTTCTGCCATGTCAGGACACAAAAGTCTGTGGCCTTGAATAAGGCCCTCACCTAACCATGTGGGCACCCTGATGTCTAACTTCCAGCCTCTAGAAGAGTGAGAAAGTTTTCTGTTCTTTATAAGTTATCCAGGCTCTGGTATTTTGTTATAGCAGCCTGAACAGACTAAGACACTATCCTAAATAAATACTCAGAAGTTCAGTTCAGATGATAAAATAAAGGGCCCTAATTTTTTTGGGAGCAGAGATAAGATAGTGCTCCTATGTTAGGACTTCCCTGCACAATCAGATTTTTCTAGGCATGGGATACAAATGCATGCATGTTTCCCATAGGCCAGTTAGCCAAGAGATGAAAGCTAGTGTAAGGTAATCTATAGCTACCTAGAACAGTGGCAGGATCCCAGCAACAAGAAATGTAGATAAGACCACAGGGCCTGAAAAAGGCTGCCACGCAACAACCATAGATAGAAGTGTATTCACTCAAATCAAGGGAAGTAATTCCAGGAAAAAGGGACTCAGCCTTAAAATCTCCACCAGAATTCAGAGAGCATAGAGTGTACTTTTGCTGACACCACTACAAGTAGGGCCTGTTTGTTTCTTCTTCTCCTCCTTCCCCAAATCTTTCTACTAGAGGGGCTTAAAATGTAGATAGCTAGTTGGAAAAAGAATGAGAAGATACCCCTCTCCCCATACCCACTGTAGGATTCCAACCTGAAGCAGACATGAGCTAGGATGGGGAGAATGATCAAATTCAGAATTCTATATGCTATATTGGATGGGATATTCAAATAATGAACAGGGTCTGCATTTGCAAATTCAAGAGACTATTACTTCAGATTGAGCAAAATGTCACGGTCCTGATGGATTTTACCCACGGAAAAATTTTCCTTATTGAATAAGATGTAATGGGATGAGAGAAAAATTAAAATGTTTTGTGCCAGTCTGTGTGTCAATAACCAGTATTGTAGCTGGACCAGGCCCCTGTGGTTCTTACTATGATTGCAAGATGCTATGTGCCATAACAATCAGGAAACTTTGGTGGGGGCAAGGAAGGGAGAATGTTTATTACTTACAAGTCCAGGAGAGTACACAGAACACCTGGGATCACACAGCGAGGTCACAGTAGAGAGAGACAGTGCATAGGCCTGGGGTTCTGCTTTTATTGGGGTAGAGGGTGAGGGCCTAAAATTTCACAGAATCATTCTTTATTGATAAATATAAAACATAAGAGCAGGGAGAAGGAAGGGTCAAAGATGGCAACATACAAAGACCCTGAACTTACCTCCTTCACAGACACACCAAATCTACACCCATTTATAAAGTAATTCCTTCTGAAGAACAAGCAAGGGCTGACTAAACAGCTTCTGCACAACAAAAGATAGATTACATAGAGAACAGCAAGAAAAATGGAGTCATGGTAACAAAGGGAATCTCTATCCCGGACACTGTGAACTGCAGCGGGGAGGGATAATATTAAGGAGCTGTGAGCAGATTCATCTGACCGGGGCAACTAGAATATCAGGGAGCTGGTCCTAGAACCCTGCCTAACAGTGGGGTTAGCTGCTGCAACTCTGTCTAGGTTTGAGAGGCCAGCGAATGTCACAGTTCATGCTCCACTCCCCCCCCCCCCACTTTGATAGCACAGATGGGGGAAAACTCAATGCACCATAGCCAGCCAGCTGTCTCAGTGAGCCTGGGTCCCTAACCCACACTAACCCCAAATAACCTGGGGCACAGAAAAAAAAGAAGAAGAAGAAGAAAAACTACTAAAATACAAAGGATCCAGCCCTAGAACTCTGCCAAGTGATGGGTGGAGAGCTGCAACTCTCTCCAGGTCAGTCATTACTTAATGAGCACCCCAGTTTGTGTTTCCCTTCCAGTTGATAGCACAGTCAAGAGCAGGATCTAGACACTCAGCCAGGCCACTGCCTCCATGATCCCTGAGCCCCTAGCCCAAACCAGATTAGTACCAGACCTAACCATCCCACAGTAGTGGCCCAAGCACAGTACACACTGTGATATTCCTGGTCAGGTCTTGCTACAGCTCCAGCCATCTTGCCAAGGTAACATAGGTATAAAACACTCCAGGCCTAAACCACTTTAGCTCTAGACAACTCACCAGGGAACATCCTGGGACACACCAGCTTGCACCAACTTCAGTTTCAGCTGTCCTATGAGGGCACCCTCTGTGTGGAGAGTGCTGGGAAAATGTGGGTTGCACCTACTTTAAGGTCAACTGTCCTGCCAGGGCACCCTCAGGGTGGAAAGCCCTAGAACCACCATGGCCCAAGCCCATTTCAGTTTCAGATGTCCTGCCAGGAAATTCTCTGCACAGAGAGCCCCAAAATTGGCCTAGCCTGAACCCACCTCAACTCTGGTCATCCCACCAGGGTGGCCACAGCAGAGTGACCCAGGACCCCAAGACCACACCAGTAATAGCACCAGCCAGCCAAAGTCACCAGGCACACAAAATCTACACAGGAAATAATCACACACAAGATGGTTAGATTAGAAGTAGCTGTCCCTCCTAATTCACAGAAATAAAAAGAAAAAAGAAAAAAAGAAAGAAAAAGTAAAGCAAAATGAGGAGACAGAAGAATATGCTTCAAATAAAAGAATAAGACAAACCTCAGTGGGGGGAAAATCACCTAAATGAAACAGATAAGTAATCTGCTTTATACAGAGGTCAAAATAGTGGTCATAAAGATGCTAACCAGACTGGAGACAGGAGGGGATAAATTCAGTGAGAATTTCAACACAGAGATATAAAGTATAAAACAGAATCAGAGTTTGAGAATACAATAACCAAATGAAAAATACACTAGAGACTGCATGCAGGTGCCCGCCAAGCCCACTGGGCTCCAGATCCCTGAGTGCCCAGGGCGGGGCCTGAGGAGTGGGCACTGGGCTGGGGCATCAAGGGGCAAGCAACACAGGCAGCGACTATGCCAGAAGTGACGAAGAGCGTGGATGGTCTCTTCTGATTTGTTTAGTGTATATTTTTCTGGGGTCGTTGTTACCCTGTTAGCATTTTGTTCTCTAATTCATCTATTCTCCTCTGGACAAAATGACAAGACAGGAAAAAAGTCACCTCAAAAAAAAAGAACAAGAAGCAGTACCAACTGCCAGGGACCTAATCAATATGGACGTTAGTAAGATGTCAGAACTAGAGTTCAGAATGACGATTTTAAAGACACTAGCTGGGCCTGAAAAAAGCATGGAAGATATTAGAGAAACGCTTTCTGGAGAAAGGAAAGAACTAAAATCTAAGTCAAAATCAAAAAGGCTATTAATGAGGTGCAAACAAAAAAGGAGGCTCTAACTACTAGGATAAATGAGGCAAAAGAGAGAATCAGTGATATAGAAGACCAAATGATGGAAAATAAAGAAGCTGAGAAAAAACGAGATAAACAACTACTGGATCACAAGGGCAGAATTCGAGAGATAAGTGATACCATAAGACGAAACAATATTAGAATAATTGGGGTCCCAGAAGAAGAGAGAGAGGGGCAGAAGGTACACTGGAGCAAATTATAGCAGAGAACTTCCCTAATTTGGGGAAGGAAACGGGCATCAAAATCCAGGAGGCACAGAGAACCCCCCTCAAAATCAATAAAAATAAGTCGTCACCCCAACAAACTTACGAGTCTCAGAGACAAAGAGAAAATCCTGAAAGCAGCTTGGGACAACAGATCTGTAACCTACAATGGTAGAAACATTAGATTGGCAACAGACCTATCCACAGAGACCTGGCAGGCCAGAAAAGACTGGCAGGATACATTCAGAGCACTAGATGAGAAAAATATGCAGCCAAGAATACTATATCCACCTAGGCTGTCATTGAAAATAGAAGGAGAGAGAAAAACCTTCCAGGACAAACAAAAACTAAAGGAATTTGCAAACACGAAACCAGCCCTACAAGAAATCTTGAAAGGGGTCCTCTAAGCAAAGAAAGAGCCTAAAAGCAACATAGTCTAGAAAGGAACACAGAAAATATACAGTAACAGTCACCCTGCAGGCAATACAATGGCATTAAATCCATATCTTTCAATAGTTACCCTGAATGTAAATGAGCTAAATGCCCCAATCAAGAGACACAGGCTATCAGATAGGAAAAAAAAACAAGACCCATCGATATGCTGTCTGCAAGAGACTCATTTTAGACCCAAAGACACCCCCAGAATGAAAGTGAGGGGGTGGAAAACCATTTACAATGTTAATTGACACCAAAAGAAAGCTGGGGTGGCAATCCTTATATGAGACAAATTACATTTTAAACCAAAGACTATAATAAGAGATAAGGAAGGACACTATATCATACATAAGGAGTCTATCCAACAAGATCTAACAATTGTAAATATCTATGCCCCTAACATGGGAGCAGCCAATTATATAAGCCAATTAATAACAAAAGCAAAGAAACACATTGACAACAATACAATAATAATGGGGGCCTTTAACACCCCCCTCACTGAAATGGACAGATCATCTAAGCAAAAGATCAACAAGGAAGTAAAGACTTTAAATGACACACTGGACCAAATGGACTTCACAGATATATTCAGAACATTCCATCCCAAGGCAACAGAATACACATTCTTCTCTAGTGCCCATGGAACATTCTCCAGAATACATCACATCCTAGGTCACAGATCAGGTCTCAACCGGTATCTAAAGATGGGGATCATTTCCTGCATATTTTCAGACCATAATGCTTTGAAACTAGAACTCAGTCACAAGAGGAAAGTCAGAAAGAACTTAAATACATGGAGGCTAAAGAGCATCCTACTAAAGAATGAATGGGTCAACCAGGAAATTAAAGAAGAATTAAAAAAAAAATTCATGGAAAAATATGAAAATGAAAACACAACTGTTCAAAATCTTTGGGATGCAGCAAAGGCAGTCCTAGGAGGAAAGGATACAGCAATACAAGCCTTTCTCAAGAAACAAGAAAGGTCTCAAATACACGACCTAACCCTACACCTAAAGGAGCTGGAGAAAGAACAGCAAATAAAGCCTAAACCCACCAGGAGAAGAGAAATAATAAAGATCAGAGCAGAAATCAATGAAATAGAAACCAAAAGAATAGTAGAACAGATCAACAAAACAAGGAGCTGGTTCTTTGAAAGAATTAACAAGATTGATAAACCCCTGGCCAGACTTATCAAAAAGAAAAATGACCCAAATAAACAAAATCATGAATGAAAGAGGAGAGATCACAACCAAAACCAAAGAAAAACAAACAATTATAAGAACATATTATGAGCAACTCTATGCCAGCAAATTAGATAACCTGGAAGAAATGGATGCATTCCTAGAGATGTATTAACTACCAAAACTGAACCAGGAAGAAACAGAAAACCTGAACAGACCTATAACCACTAAGGAATTGAAGCAGTCATCAAAAATCTCCCAACAAACAAAAGCCCAGGGCCAGATGGCTTCCCAGGGGAATTCTACCAAACATTTCAAGAATTAATACCTATTCTTCTGAAACTGTTCCAAAAAATAGAAATGGAAGGAAAACTTCCAAACTCGTTTTATGAGGCCACCATTACCTTGATCCCCAAACCAGACAAAGACCCCATCCAAAAGGAGAATTACAGACCAATATCCTCGATGAACATGGATGCAAAAATTCTCACCAAAATACTAGCCAATAGGATCCATCAGTACATTAAAAGGATTATTCACCACGACCAAGTGGGATTTATCTCTGGGCTGCAGGGTTGGTTCAACATCCACTAATCAATCAATATGATACAATACATTAATAAAAGAAAGAACAAGAACCATATGATCCTCTCAAAAGATGCAGAAAAAGCATTTGACAAAGTACAGTATCCTTTCTTGATCAAAACTCTTCAGAATATAGGGATAGAGGGTACATACCTCAATATCATAACAGCCATCTATGAAAAACCCACAGCGAATATCATTCTCAATGGGCAAAAACTGAGAGCTTTCCCCCTAAGGTCAGGAACATGGCAGGGATGTGCACTATCACCACTGCTATTCAACATAGTATTAGAAGTCCTAGCCACAGCAGTCAGACAACAAAAAGAAATAAAAGGCATCCAAATTGGCAAAGAAGTAGTCAAACTCTCACTCTTTGCAGATGATATGATACTTTATGTGGAAAACCCAAAAGACCCCACCCCAAAACTGCTAGAACTCATACAGCAATTCAGGAAAGTCACAGGATATAAAATCAATGCACAGAAATCAGTGGCATTCCTATACACCAATAACAAGACAGAAGAAAGAGAAATTAAGGAGTCGATCCCATTGACAATTGCACCCAAAACCATAAGATACCTAGGAATAAATCTAACCAAAGAGGCAAAGAATCTGGACTCAGAAAACTATAAAATACTCATGAAAGAAATTGAGGAAGACACAAAGAAATGGAAAAACGTTCCATGCTCATGGATTGGAAGAACAAATATTGTGAAGATGTCAATGCTACCTAGAGCAATCTACACATTCAATGCAATCCCCATCAAAATACCATCAACTTTTTTCAAATAAATGGAACAAATAATCCTAAAATTTGTATGGAACCAGAAAAGACTCTGAATAGCCAGAGGAATGTTGAAAAAGAAAAGCAAAGCTGGTGGCATCACAATTCCGGAATTCTAGCTCTATTACAAAGCTGTCATCATCAAGACAGTATGGTACTGGCACAAAAACAGACACATAGATCAATGGAACAGAATAGAGAGCCCAGAAATGCACCCTCAACTCTATGGTCAACTCATCTTCATCAAAGCAGGAAAGAATGTCCAATGGAAAAAAGACAGTCTCTTCAACAAATGGTGTTTGGAAAATTGGACAGCCACATGCAGAAGAATGAAACTGGACCATTTCCTTACACCACACACAAAAATAGACTCAAAATGGTTGAAAGACCTAAATGTGAGAGAGGAGTCCATCAAAATCCTAAGGGAGAACACAGGCAACACCATTTTTGACCTCAGCCACAGCAACTTCTTCCTAGAAACATCACCAAAGGCAAGAGAAGCAAGGGCAAAAATGAACTATTGGGACCTCATCAAGATAAAAAGCTTTTGCACAGCAAAAGAAACAGTCAACAAAACCAAAAGACAACCGACAGAATGGGAGAAGATATTTGCAAATGACATATCAGATAAAGGGCTAGTATCCAAAATCTATAAAGAACTCATCAAACTCAACACCAAAAGAACAAAGAATCCAATCAAGAAATGGGCAGAAGACATGAACAGACATTTTTCCAAAGAAGACATCCAAATGGCCAACAGACACATGAAAAAGTGTTCAATATCGCTTGGCATCAGGGAAATCCAAATCAAAACCTCAATGAGATACCACCTCACACCAGTCAGAATGGCCAAAATTAACAATTCAGGAAACAACTGATGTTGGCGGGGATGCGGAGAAAGGGGAACCCTCCTACACTGTTGGTGGGAATGCAAGCTGGTGCAACCACTCTGGAAAACAGTATGGATGTTCCTCAAAAAGTTGAAAATAGAGCTACCATACGACCCAGCAATTGCACTACTGGGTATTTACCCCAAAGATAAAAATGTATTGATCTGAAGGGGTACGTGCACCCTGATGTTTATAGCAGCAATGTCGACAATAGCCAAACTGTGGAAAGAGCCAAGATGTCCATCGACAGATGAATGGATAAAGAAGATGTGGTATATATATACATGGAATATTATGCAGCCATCAAAAGGAATGAAATCTTGCCATTTGCAACGACGTGGATGGAACTGGAGGGTATTATGCTGAGCGAAATAAGTCAATCAGAGAAAGACATGTATCATATGATCTCACTGATATGAAGAATTCTTAATCTCAGGAAAGAAACTGAGGGTTGCTGGAGTGGTGGGGGGTGGGGGGATGGGGTGGCTGGGTGATAGACATTGGGGAGGGTATGTGCTATGGTGAGCGCTGTGAATTGCATAAGACTGTTGAATCACAGATCTGTACCTCTGAAACTAATAATACATTATATGTTAAAAAAAAAAAGAAGAAGAAGAAGAAGAAGATAGCAGGAAGGGAAAAATGAAAAGGGGGAAATCGGAGGGGAGATGAACGATGAGAGACTATGGACTCTGAGAAACAAATTGAGGGTTCTAGAGGGGAGGAGGGTGGGGGGATGGGTTAGCCTGGTGATGGGTATTAAAGAGAGCACGTACTGAATGGAGCACTGGGTGTTATACACAAACAATGAATCATGGAACACTACATCAAAAACTAATGATGTAATGTGTGGTGATTAACATAATAAAAAAAGTTTAAAAAAGTAAAAGAAAAAGAAAAATCCACTGCTAATATCATACTGAATGGTGAAAAACTGAACTTCCTCCAAGATCAGGAAAAAATACTAGGTGGTCCACTTTCACCTTTTTATTCACTAGCACTAGAAGTCCTAGCCACAAAAGTCAGACAAGAAAAAGAAATAAATAAAAGCCATCCAAATGGCTAAGAAAAAAGTAAAACTGTCATTATTTGTAAATAATATAATAACCTACATAGAAAGCCCTAAAGAATCCAACAGAAAAAAACCTAAAGTAATAAATTAATTCTCTATGTTTTATGATAAAAATTAATATACAAAAATCTGTTGTGTTTTTATACAGTAATAACAAAGTAGCAAAATTAGAAACTTTAAAAAACATTTACAATAGCACAAAAAAGAATAAAATATCTATGAATAAACTTAACCAAAAGTTGAAGGACTTGTACTCTGAAAGCTATAAAACATTGATGAAAAAAATTAAAGATGATGTAAACAAAGTGAAAAATACAATGCTCGTGGATTGGAAAAATGTTAAAAGTGTTCAAACTAACCTACCAAAATTGACAGATTCAATGCAATCCCTATCAAAACACCAGCGACCATTTTCAGAGTACTAGAACAAATAATCATGAGATTTGTATGAATCACAGAAAATCTGCAATAATCAAAGCAGTCTTGACAAAGGAAAACAAGACTGAAGTTATCATAATTCTAGATTTTAAGATACACTACAAAACTGAAGTAAAGAATATGGCATGTTACTGGCACAAAAACCCATAGATAAATGGAACAGGATAGAGAACCCAGAAATAAACCCATGCTTACATGGTCAATCAAAAAAAGGAGGCAAGAATATACAATGCAGAAAATAGTCTTTTCAACAGTCTCAATTGTTGGGAAAATTGGACAGCTACATACAAAGACTAAAACTGGACCACTTTCTTACGCCATACACAGAAATAAACTAAAATGGATTAAAGAGCTAAATGTGAGACCCGAAGCCATAAAAGTCCTAGGGGGGAAAAAAAAACATAGGTAGTAATACTTGGACCTTGACCTTAGCAACATTTCTTCTAGACATACCTCCTCAAGCAAAGGAAATAAAAGCAAAAGTAAACTATTGGGACTACACCAAAATAAAAAGCTTTTCAGAGCAGGGAAACAATCAACAGAATATATATGCAATCTACTGAACGGGAGGAAATCTGCAAATGATATATTTGATAAGGGGTTAATATCCGAAATACATAAAGAAATTTTACAACTCAAAACCAAAAAGAAAACAAATAATCCAATGAAAACATGGGCAGAAGACCTGCATAGACATTTTTCCAAACAAGACACAGGTGGTCAACAGATACGTGAAGAAATTCTCAACATCACTATTCATCAGGAAAATGCAAATCAAAACCACAATAAGATATCCACTCATACCAGTCAGAATGGCTAGAATCAAAAAGACAAGAAATAACAAGTGTCAACAAGATTGTAGAGAAAAGGGAATGCTGGTGCACATTGGTGGGAATGTAAATTGGTGCATCCACTATGGAAAACAGAGGTTCTTCAAAAAATTAAAAATATAAATACCATATGATCCAGTAATTCCATTACTGGGCATTTACCCAAAGAAAAAAAAGCAGTAATTTGAAAAGCTATATGCATCCCTGTTTATTGCAGCATTATACACAATAGCCAAGATATGGAAATAACCTGTCAACAGATAAATGGATAAAGAAGACATATTATATACATATATATATAATGGAATATTAGCCATAGAAAAGAATGAGATCCTACCTTTTACAACAGCATGGATGGACTTACAGGGTATTATATTAAGTGAAATAAGTCAGAGAAAGACAAATATCATATGATTTCACTTTTTTTTAGGGCTTTAGCATCAACATTTTTTTAATTTAAATTCAATTAGTCAATATATAGTACATCATTAGTTTTGATATAATGTTCAATGATCCATTAGTTGCGTATAACACCCAGTGCTCATTAAATCACATGCCCTCCTTAATTCCCACCACCCAGTTACCCAATCCCCCACCCTCCTCCCTATCCTCAACCCTCAGTTTGTTTCATGGAGTCAAGAGTCTCTCATGGTTTGTCTCCCTCTCTGATTTCTTCCCATTTAGTTTTTCCTCCCATCCCCTATTGTCCTCTGCACTATTTTTTTATATTCCATATATGAGTGAAACCATATGATACTGTCTTTCTCTGATTGATGATTTCACTTAGCATAATACCCTCCAATTCCATCCATGTCGATGTAAATGATAGGTAATCATCCTTTCTGATGGCTGAGTAATATTCCATTGTATATATGAACCACATCTTTTTTATCCATTCATCTCTTGAAGGACATCTCAGCTCCTTCCAGTGTTTGGCTGTTGTGGACATTGCTGCTATGAACATGAGGGTGCATGTGTCCCTTCTTTTCACTACATCTGCATCTTTGGGGTAAACACCCAGTAGCACAATTGCTGGGTCATAGGGTAGCTCTATTTTTAACATCTTGAGGAACCTCCATACTGTTTTCCAGAGTGGCTGTACTAACTTGCATTCCCACCAAAAGTGTAAGAGGATTCCCCTTTCTCCATATCCTCACCAACATTTGTTGTTCACTGTCTTGTTAATTTCAGCCATTCTAACTGGTGTAAGGTGGTATCTCATTGTGGTTTTGATTTGTATCTCCCTGATGCCAAATGATGTGGAACATTTTTTCCTGTGTAGGTTAGTTATCTAGATGTCTTCCTTGGAAAAATGTCTATTCATGTCTTCTGCCCATTCCTTGATGGATTATTTGTTTTTTGGGTACTGAGTTTGGCAAGTTCTTTATAGATCTTGGATACCAGCCTTTATCTGTTTTGTCATTTGCAAATATCTTCTCCCATTCCATAGGTTGCCTTTTAGTTTTGTTGACTGTGTCCTTTGCTGTCCAGAAGTTTTAATATTGATTAAGTCCCAATAGTTCATTTTTGCTTTCGTTTCCTTTGCCGTTAGAAATGTTTCTGGCAAGAAGTTGCTGTGGCCACGGTCAAAGAGATTGCTGCCTATGTTCTCCTCTAGGATTTTGATGAATTCCTGTCTCACATTAAGGTCTTTCATACATTTTGAGTTTATCTTTGTGTATGGTGTGAGAGAATGGTCTAGTTTCATTCTTCTGTATGTGGCTGTCCAATTTTCCCAACAACATTTATTGAAGAGACTGTCTTTTTTCCATTGGATATTCATTCCTGCTTTGTTGAGATTAGTTGACCATAAAGTTGAGGGTCCATTTCTGGGCTCTCTATTCTGTTCCATTGATCTAGGTGTCTGTGTTTGTGCCAGTACCATGCTGTCATGATGATCGCAGCCTTGTAATATAGCTTGAAGTCAGGCATTGTGATGCCACCAGCTTTGATTTTCTTTTTCAACATTCCCCTGGTGATTTGGTCTCTTTTCTGGTTCCGTATAAATTTTAGGATTGTTTGTTCCAGCTCTGTGAAAAATGTCGATGGTATTTTGATAGGGATTGCATTGGATGTGTAAATTGCTCTGGGCAGCATAGACATTTTAAAAATGTTTGTTCTTCCAATCCATGAGCATGGAATGTTTTTCCAACTCTTTGTGTCTTTCTCAATTTCTTTTTTTTTTTTTTAAGATTTTATTTATTTATTTGAGAGAAAGAGAGAGAGACAGAGAAACAGCATGAGAGGGGAGAGGGTCAGAGGGAGAAGCAGGCTCCCCGCTGAGCCGGGAGCCCAATGTGGGACTCGATCCCAGGACTCCGGAATCATGACCTGAGCCGAAGGCAGTTGCTTAACCAACTGAGCCACCCAGGCGCCCTCTTCCTCAATTTCTTTCATAAGTGTTCTGTAGTTTTAGAGTACAGATCCTTTACCTCTTTGGTTAGGTTTATTCCTAGGTATCTTATGGTTTTGGGTGCAATTGTCAATGGGATCTACTCCTTAATTTCTCTTTCTTCAGTCACATTGTTAGTGTATAGAAATGCAATTGATGTCTGTGCATTGATTTTGTATCCTGCGATGTTGCTGAATTGCTGTATGAGTTCTAGCAATTTTGGGGAAAAGTCTTTTGGGTTTTCCACATAAAGTATCATGTCATCTTCAGAGAGAGTTTGACTTCTTCTTTGCCAATTCGAATGCATTTTATTTCTTTTTGTTGTCTTATTACTGAGGCTAGGACTTCTTAATACTATCTTGACAACAGTCATGAGAGTGGGCATCCCTGTCATGTTCCTGACCTTAAAGGAAAAGCTCTTGGTTTTTCCCCATTGAAAATGATATTCACTGTGGGCTTTTCATAGATGGCTTTTATGATATTGAGGTGTGCTCCCTCTATTCCTATACTTTGCAGAGTTTGAACCAGGAAAGAATGCTATATTTTGTCAAATGCTTTTTCTGCATCTATTGAGAGGATCATATGGTTCTTGTCTTTATTAATGTGATCTATCATATTGATTGATTTGCGAATGTTGAACTACCCTTGCAGCCCAGGAATAAACCCCACCTGGTCATGGTGAATAATCCTTTTAATGTACAGTTGGATCCTATTGACTAGTATCTTGGTGAGTATTTTGGCATTCATGTTCATCAGGGACATCGGTCTGTAATTCTCCTTTTTGGTGGGGCCTTTGGTTTTGGGATCAAGGTAATGCTGGCCTCATAGAACAAGTTTGGAAGTTTTCCTTCCATTTCTATTTTTTCAAACAGCTTCAGTAGAATAGGTAGTATTTCTTCTTTAATTGTTTGGTAGAATTCCCCTGGGAAGCCATCTGCCTGGACTCTTGTTCTTTGGGAGGTTTTTGATTATTGCTTCAGTTTCCTCACTGGTTATTGGTCTGTTCAGATTTTTCTA
Source organism: Phoca vitulina (assembly GCF_004348235.1). Taxonomy (NCBI): domain Eukaryota; kingdom Metazoa; phylum Chordata; class Mammalia; order Carnivora; family Phocidae; genus Phoca; species Phoca vitulina. The sequence continues at coordinate 35,152,217 of NW_022589714.1, forward strand.
TCTCTTCCTATTTCAGTCTTCATAGTTTATAAGTTTCCAGGAATGCATCCATTTCCTCCAGACTGCCTAATTTTTTGGCATATAGTTGCTCACAATATGTTCCAACAATTGTCTGTATTTCCTTGGTATTGGTCATGATCTCTCTCCTTTCATGATTTTACTAATTTGGATCCTTTCTCTTTTCTTTACAGATAAGTTGGGCCAGAGGTTTACTGATCTTATTCTTTCAAAGAACCAGCTTCTAGTTTCATTGATTTGTTCTACTGTTCTTCTGGTTTCTATTTCATTGATTTCTGCTCCAATCATTATTTCTCTTTTCCTGCTTGGGTTAGGCTTTATTTTCTGTTCTTTCTCCAGGTCCTTTAGGTGTAAGGTTAGTTTGTGTATTTGTGATTTTTCAAATTTTTTGAGAGAGGCTTGGATTGCTATGTACTTCCCTCTTAGGACTTTATCGCATAGGTTTTGGACTTATGTATTTTCATTTTTGTTAGTTTACATGAATTGTTTAAGTTCTTTAATTTCCTGGTTGACCCATTTATTCTTTAGCAGGATGCTCTTTAACCTCCAAGTGTTTGAGTTCCTTCCAAATTTCTTCTTGTGATTGAGTTACAGTTTCAAAACACTGTGGTCTGAAAATATGCAGGGAATAATCTCAATCTTTTGGCATTGGTTGAGACCTGATTTGTGACCCAGTATGTGATCTATTCTACAGAAAGTTCCACGTGCACTTGAGAATAATTAGTATTCTGTTGATTTAGGATGGAATGGTCTGTATATATCTGTGAAGTCCATCTGGTCCAGTGTGTCATTCAAAGTCTTTGTTTCTTTGTTGATCTTCTGTCAGAAGAGATTCTGACATCTCTTACTACAGTCTTTGGTTTAAAATCTAATTTGTCTGATATGAGGATTGCTACCCCAGTCTTTTTTTTTTTTTCTTTTTTTGAGGTCCATTAGCATGGTAAATGGTTCTTCCCACCTTCACTTTCAATCTGGAGGTGTCTTCAGTTCTAAAATTAGTCTCCTGTAGATAGCATATGGATGGCTCTTGCTTTTGTATCCAATCTGATACCCCGTGTCTTTGGTTTGAGCATTCAGCCCATTTACATTCAGAGTAACTATTGAAAGATTAATTTAATGCCATTGTAATGCCTGTAAAGTCCCTGCTTCTGTAGATTGTCTCTGTTACTTTCTGGTCTATGTTACTCTTGGGGTCTCTCTTACAGAATCCCAACATTCTTACAGGGCTGGCTTGGTGGTCACATATTCTTTCAGGTTCTGTCTGTCCTAGAAGCTCTTTATCTCTCCTTCCATTCTGAATGACAGCCTTGTTGTATAAAGTATTCTTGGCTTCATGTTCTTCTCATTTAGTAACCTGAATATATCTTGCCAGCCCTTTCTGGCTTGCCAGGTTTCTGTGAATAGGTCTGATGTTATTCTGATGTTTCTCCCTCCATACATAAGGAACCTCCTTTCCCTAGTTGCTCCAGAATTATTTCTTTGGCTCTAAGATTTGCAAACTTCCCTATTATATGTCAGGGTGTTGATCTATTTTTATTGATTTTGGGAGTGGTTCTCTGCCTGTTGGACATGGATGCTTGCTTCCTTCCCCAGATTAGGGAAGTTCTCAGCCATGATTTGTTCAAATATACCTTCTAGTCCTCTCTCTCTCTCCACCCCCTCTGTGATCCTGATAATACAGACACTGGTTCATTTCAAGGCATCATTAAATTCTCAAAGCCTTTCTTCATGGGCTACTAGTTGTCCTTCTCTCCTTTCCTCTGCTTCCTTCCTTTACATCAGCCTGTCCTCTAGATCACTTATTCTCTCTTCCACCTCATTGACCCTAGCTGTTAGAGCATCCAATTTAGACTGCATCTCATTCATAGCATTTTTAAGTTTGGCCTGATTAGATCTCATTTCTGCCCTTAGGGATTCTGTATTGTCATTTATACTTTTTTCAAGCTTAGCTATTACCTTTACTTTATAATTGCTAGCCTGAATTCCATCTCTGACATCTTACTTATATCCATTCTGATTAGTTCTGTGGCAGAGAACATTGTCTCTGGTTCTTTTCTTTGTAGTGAGTTCCTCCTTCTAGTCATTCTGCCCATGGAAGGATGGGTAAATGAATGAACTGAGTCTAAAATATCAACCACAACCCAAGCAAAATGCCCCTTAGAAAAAGTCTGAAGTGGTTGGAAACCACCACATAAAAGCACACAAAGCCAAAATGCCACAAAACTATATATAAAAAAAGGGGGCGGGAGAAGAAAGACTATAATCTCACAAGGTGGACAAAGCAGGGTGGTCCACTTGTTCCTGATTGAATTTTGGTCTGTGTGTTAGAAGACACTACATCAGAGGGGGAGATAAACCATGAGAGACTATGGACTCTGAAAAACAAACTGAGGGTTCTAGAGGGGAAGAGGTGGGGGGATGGGTTAGCCTGGTGATGGGTATTAAAGAGGCCACGTTCTGCATGAAGCACTGGGTATTATACACAAACAATGAATCATGGAACACTACATCAAAAACTAATGATGTAATGTATGGTGATTAACATAATAATTAAAAGAAAAAAAAAGGACACTACATCCCAAAATTGTAAAGAAAGCAACATTTATATTTATATAAAAATAAAATTTAATAGAGAGAAAAAAGGACTAGAATAAAGCATGTATCTTTAAAATGAGATGTGAAAAAAATAAAAGTTAAAAGGTGACTTAAAAATATAAGCTGGTGGGGCACCTGGGTGGCTCAGTCAGTTAAGCATCTGCCTTTGGCTCATGTCATGATCCCAGGGTCCTGGGATCAAGCCCCGCATTGGGCTCCCTGCTCAGTGGAGAGCCTGCTTCTCCCTCTCCCTCTGCCTGCCGCTCTGCCTACTTGTGCTATCTCTCTGTCAAATAAATAAAAAAATAATAAATAAAATCTTTTAAATATATATATATATGCTGGTAAAACAGGAATCTAGTTGTAAGAGGAAAAAGGTAAAGAAAAAAAAATGGAAAATTTTAGACTGAAGGATAAATGAGTTGTGAGGAAACAGCTGTAGCTCAATATACTGTTTTCCTCTGGTGCTGGAGTTTTACAGTCTCCTGGGATCCATAAGCTTGTCATTCACTGGTTCTTGCAGTCTGTCTTCTGGGGGAGGGGTCAGCTGTGCTGCTTCTCAGGTACCTTTGCCTGGGCAGAGTTGCCCCACACCTGGTCAAGGGGATGGGCTTAATCTAAGCTGGTCTTCTGTGTGGCTTTTGTTCCCTGGCAGCTTTCCATGGCTCTTCAGATGGTCAGAGCAAAAATGGCCATGACTGGATCTCCTGTCCAGAGCCACAAGTTCAAGGTTCCCCTCTTTTTTTTTTTTTTTTTTTTAAGATTTTATTTATTTATTTGACAGAGACACAGCGAGAGAAGGAACACCAGCAGGGGGAGTTGGAGAGGGAGAAGCAGGCTTCCCGCTGAGCAGGGAGCCCGATGCGGGGCTCGATCCCAGGACCCTGGGATCATGACCGGAGCCGAAGGCAGACGCTTAACGACTGAGCCACCGAGGCGCCCCAAGGTCCCCCTCTTTAATAAACTCTCCAGGTCAAACCATCTCCACTTCTGTGTGCACCAAACTCTGCAGAAACCCATGGGTCATGCCCACTGCAATTCTCCTGGTGGGTTCTTAGGGACCCTTGAGTGTCTCTGCATTTTGTATCTTGAAGACTACAAGCATTTGTGGGTTCGTGTGCACACCCTCCTCCGCTGCTCCCAGGTCATGGCTGGATGCTGCCCTACTGTCCTTTCCAGGGCCACTGCCACCCTGAGAGCTGTTGCCTGGTCATGGACACAGCTGTTTCGACTCTCCAAGGGGTTGGTAACTGGCCCGCACGTTCCAGTCTTTTTCCATGTGCTCAGGCAAAGAGCAGTCTCACTATCGGTGGGCTGGAGGTTTATGGAGACCAGAGCTGAGAGTCCCTCCTGGGCTAGCTGACCATAACCAGTTTCCCCACTCCACTGCTGTGAACGCTATTGGTTCAGGCACCCCCATTCTTTTTGTGTCTCCTGGGATCCTGAGACCACATTGACCCACATAGAATTCTGCCTTTTCCATCCCCTGAGCTCCTTTCAGAAAGGGATGTCTGTCACAGGAGCAGATTTCTAAGGGTTCCAATTTTGTACTCCAGTGTGTTGTCACTTTTCAGTAGCCAGCTTATGGTGGCTCCCTCCCCCCTCCATTTATCTTCCAATATTTTCCCACAGATTCACAACTCCGCACCTCCTACCTCGCAAAATGCAATCCTTTTTCTGCTTGTAGATTTCTACATATATTTTCTTACCTCTCAGGCTGAATTCGTGGGTGTTCAGAATGGTTTGATAGATATCAAGCTAAATTTGAGGGACCAGATGAAATGAGGTCCCCTACTCTTCTGCCATCTTGCCCCCCTTCCTCTAGAATTGATTTCACTTATATGTAGAATCTAAACAAACCAGGCAAGAAATAAACTAGAACCAGAGCCATAAATGCAGAGAACTGATGGTTGCTAGAGGGAAGGGAGTGGTGAGGGGATGGACAAAGGAGTGAAAGGAAATAGAAGGTACAGGCTTCCAGTTATGGAAGGAATAAGTCACAGTGATGCAAAGTAGAGCATCATGAATATAGTCAAAGGTATTGTAACAGACTTTTATATTAACAGATTGTAGCCATATTTGTGATGAACAAAGCATAATGTAGTTATGCTTATACTGTAGTAGCAGATAGTTCAGAGACAGACAAGGTGAAGGCAGGGATCTGAGGGATGTCTGGGACACATGAGGGGAGATGTTTCACTCTTCTCTGAGGGCTTCCTGACTAGCAGCAGGCACAAACTCCTCTTTTCAGGGACTAGAGAGGCGGCTGATGTCATTTCTCCCTCCATCCCCCACCCATCAGCACAAACAGACTTCAGTGAGCAGCACAGTGGCCACAGTGGAGGCTTGAGCCACTTACACCAAGCCCCAACCCCCACACCTGCAGGTGCTTTTTTACTAGCACAAGTGTGCCTGAGAGCCAGAAGAGTAGTGCCCCCCACAGAAGACCAGCACAAATCCCCCATATATACTAAGTCTACTGACCATAGAGTGCGGCAAATCTTGAGCTTTAGTGGAAATAGGATCTAGCCTCTTTTAACGAGCAGACCAAAACGCACCTAGTTAAAACTCACCACACACTAGACAAAGTCCAAAAACTTCCCACTGTAGTCAAGGAAAAACTCTGCAGAGGACTAACCTGAGGAAAGAGCAGTCAAAACACAATAGTGGAGTGTATGGAGCATATACCAGAAACATGTCCTAAAGTGCTAGGCCCTGGACAGTATATGATCTTCTTAATATAGCCTTCACTTCAGGATCAGGAAACAAAGCTGGCTTTCCTAATACAGAGAAGACAGAAACATAGACAAAATGCCAAGCTGGAGGAATTCATCCCTAAAGAAAGTACAAGAAAAGGTCGCCCCCAGGATCTAATCAAATGAGATAGAAGTAATTTACCTAAACTAGAATTTAAAACAACAATCATAAGGATACTACTTGGGCTTGAGAAAAGCATAGAAGATACCAGGAGTCCCTTACCACAGAGGAAAAAGACCTAAAAGATAGGCAGGCCAAAATTAAAGAAGTCTATAACTGATATGAAAACTGACTGGATGTAATGATCACAAGGATGGAAGAAACAGGGGAATGAATAAATGATGTAGAAGATAAAATTATGGAAAATAATGAAGCTGAAAAGAAGAAGGAAATAAAAATATTGGATCATGAATGCAGACTCAGGGAACTCAGCAACTCCATAAAACATAATAACATTCATATCATAGGAGTCCCAGAAGAAGAGAAGGTAAAAGGGGCAGAAGGTTTATTTGAGCAAATTATAGATGAAAAATTCCCTAATCTCAGGAAGGAAACAGATTCCATATCCAGAATGCACAGAGAATTCCCATCAAACTCAACAAAAGCAGGACAATACCAAGACATATTGTAGTAAAATTTGAAAAATACAGATATAAGAAAAAAATCCTGAAAACAGCAAGGGAAAAGAAATACCTCACTTACAAGGGAAGACAAAAAGGTTAGCAGATCTATCCACAGAAACTGGCCAGAAGAAAGTGGCACGACACAGTCAATGCTCTGAATGAGGAAAATATGTAGCCAAGAATGACAGCAAGACGTTTAGAATAGGAGAGATAAAGAGTTTCCCAAACAAACACTAAAGGCATAACTGAACACTAAACCAGCCCTGCAAGAAATGTTAAAGGGAACTCTTTGGGAAAAAGACACCAAAAGCAACACAGAGTAGAAAGTATCAGAGAAAATCTCCAGAAATGACTTTACAGGTCATACAATGGCACTAAATACATATCTATCAATAATCACTCTGAATGTAAAAGGATTAAAAGCACCAATCAAAAGACATAGGTTATCAGAATGGATAAAAAAAAAAAAACAAGATCCATCATATGCTGCCTACAAGATTCACTTTAGACCTAAAGACACCTACAGACTGAAAGTGAGGGGATGGAGAACCATTTATTACACTAATGGACATCAAAACAAGCTGGGATAGCAATCCTTTTATCAAACAAACTAGATTTTAAAGCAAACATGGTAATAAGAGATGAACAAGGGCACTACATCCTAATAAAGGGGTCTATCCAACAAGAAGATCTAACAATTATAAATATTTATGCCCCCAATGTGGGAGCACCTAAAAATATAAATCAATAACAATTTTAAAGAAACTCATTGATAATAATACAATAAAATAGGGTACTTTAACATCCCATTTACAACAATGGACAGATCATCTAAACAGCAAATCAACAAGGAAACAATGACTTTGAATGACACACTGGACCAGATGGACTTAACTGACATATTCAGAGCATTTCATCCTAAAGCAGAATACACATTCTTTTCAAGTGCACATGAAACATTCTCTATAATAGATCACATACTGGGTCACATATCAGGCCTCAACAAATACAAAACGATTGAGATCATACTATGCATGTTCTCAGACCACAATGCTATGAAACTTGAAGTCAAACATGAACAAATTTGGAAAGACCATGAATACAGGGAGGTTAAAGAACATCCTGCCAAAGAATGAATGGGTTAACCAGGAAGTTAAAGAAGAAATAAAAAATACATGGAAGCAAACAAAAATGAAAACACAACAGTCCAAAACCTTGGGATGCAACAAAAGTGGTCATGAGAGGGAAGTATATAGCAATATAGGCCTACCTCAAAAAGAAAGAAAAATCTCAAACCTAACCTTACATCTAAAGGAACTAGAAAAGGAAGAGCAAATGAACCTTTAAAGCCAACAGATGAAGGGAAAAAATAAAGATTAGAACAGAAACAAATGATACAAAAACAAACAAAACAATAGAACAGATCAGTGAAACTAGGAGCTGAAAGAATAAAATTTATAAACCCCTAACTTATCAAAATTGATAAACCGCAGACTTATGAAAAAGAGAAAGGACCCAAATAAATAAAATCAGGAATGAAAGAGGAGAGATCACAACCACTATCACAGAAATACAAACAATTGTAAGAAAATATTATAAAAAATTATATGTCAACAAATTGGTCAATCTCAAGAAATGGATAAATTCCTAGAAACATACAAACCACAGAAACTGAAACAGGAAGAAACAGGAAACTTGAACAGACCCATAACCAGCAAAGAAATTGAATCAGTAATCAAATATTTCCCAACAAAGTCCACAGCCAGATGGCTTCCCAGGGGAATTCTACCAGACATTTAAAGAAGAGTTAAAACCTATTCTTCTCAAACTATTAAAAAAAAAAAAAAATAGAAACATTACAAAGACTTCCAAACTCATTCTATGAGACCAGCATTACCTTGAATCCAAAAACAGATAAAGACCCCACTAACAAGGAGAATTGCAGACCAATATCTCTGATGAACATGGATGCAAAAATTCTCAACAAGATACTAGCAAATCAATTCCAACAGCACATTAAAAGAATTATTCACCAAAAGCAAGTTGGATTTATTCCTGTTCTGCAAGTGAAAGTCAATATCCACAAATCAATCAACATGATATACTACATTAATAAAAGAACCCCGTGAGCCTCTCAATAAATGCAGAAAAAGCATTTGACAAATACAGCATCCTTTCTTAATAAAAACCCTCAAGAAAGTAGGAATAGAAGGAACATACTTCAACATCATTAAGGCCATATACAAAAGACTCACATCTAATATCCTCAATGGGGGAAAAACAGAGCTTTTTCCCTAAGGTCACGAACAAGACAGGAATGTCCACTCTCACCATTGTTACTTCACATAGTACTGGAAGTCCTAGCCAGAGCAGTCAGACAACAAAAAGAAATAAAAGTCATCCAAATAGGAAGGGAAGATGTCAGATTTTCATTATTCACAGATGACATGATACTTTATTTAGAAAACCTGAAAGACTCCACCCAAAAACTGCTAGAACTGATACACAAATTCAGCAAAGTTACAGGATAGAAAATCAACATATAGAAATCTGTTGCACTTCTATACACCAATAATGAAGCAGCAGAAAGAGAAATCAAGGAATCAATCCCATTTACAATTGTGCTCAAATCCATAAGATACCTAGGATTAAACCTAACCAAACAGGTAAAACATCTGTACTCTGAAAACTATAGAGCACTGATGAAAGAAATCAAACATGACAAAAGAAATGGAAAAACATTCCATGCTCATGGATTGAAAGAATAGTGGTAAAAATGTCTATATTATCCAAAGCAATCTATACATTTAATGCAATACCTATCAAAATATTACCAGCATTTTTCAGAGTCAGAACAAACAATCCTAAAATTTGTATGCAATCACAAAAGACCCTGAATAGCCAAAGCAATCTTGAAAAAGAAAAGCAAAGCTGGAGGCATCACAATTCTAAACTTCAAGTTATATTACAAAGTTGTATTGATTGAAGAAAACAGTATGGCAATAGCACAAAAACAGACACACAGATCAATGGAACAGAATAGAAAACCCAGAAATGGACCCAACTATATGGTCAACTACTTTTTGACAAAGCAGGAAGGAATATCCAATGGAAAAAAGACAATCTTTTCAACAAATGGTGTTGGGAAAACTGGATAGCATCATGTAGAAGAATGGAACTGGACCACTTTCTTACCATAAACAAAAATATACTCAAAATGGATCAAAGACCTAAATGTGAGACAGGAAACCATCAAAATCATAGGGGAGAACAGAGGCAGCAACCCCTTTGAAATCAGCTGTAGCAAATTCTTACTAGACATATCTCAGGAGGCAAGGGAAATAAAAGCAAAAATGAACTACTGGGACTTCATCAACATTAAAAGCTTCTGCACAGCAAAAGAAACAATCAGCAGAACTAAAAGGCAACACTTGGAATAGGAGAAGATATTTACAGATGACATATCTGACAAAAGGTCAGTATCCAAAATCTGTAAAGAACTTAAACTTAACCAAAAAAAATAATAACAATGCAGTTAAGAAATGGGCAAAAGACATGAATAGGCACTTTCCCAAAGAAGACATCCAGATGGCTAACAGACATATGAAAAGATTCTCAACATCTCTTATCAACAGGGAAATACAAATCAAAACTACAATGAGATACCTCACATCTGTCAGAATGGCTAAAATCAACACCACAGGAAACAGCAGATTTTGGCAAGGATGTGGAGAAAGGGAACCCTCTTACACTGTTGGTGGGAATGCAAACTGGTGCAGCCACTTTGGAAAACAGTATGGAGGTTCCTTAAAAAGTTAAAAATAGACCTACCCTTCAACCCAGTTAAATACAACTAGGTATTTACCCAAAGGATATAAAAATACTTATTTGAAGGGAAACATGCACCCTTATGTTTACAGCAGCATTATCACAATAGCCAAATTATGGAAACAGCCCAAATGTCCATCAGCTGATGAATGGATAGAGAAGAAGAGGTGTGTGTGTGTGTGTGTGTGTATACACACACATATATATGTATATATATAAAGAGAGGTGTATATAGAGAGAGGTATATATATAATATAGAAAATTAGCAATCAAAAAGAATGGAAAACTTTGTCATTTACAATAAAATGGATGGAGCTAGATTGTATTATGCTAAGCAAAATAAGTCAGAGAAAGACCAATACAATATTATTTCATTCAGATATGGAATTTAAGAAACAAAACAGATGAACATGGGGAAGAAAAAAAAAAAGAGGGAAATAAACCATAAGAGACTCTTAACTATAGAGAACAATGTGAGGGTTGCTGGAGGGGAAGTGGGCAGGGGATGGGCTAAATGGGTGATGGATATTAAGGAGGGCACTTGTGATAAGCACTTGATGTTATATGTAAGTGATGAATCACTAAATTCTACTTCTGAAACCAATATTACACTTTATGTTAACTAAATAGAATTTAATAAACTTGAAACAAAAAAATAATGCTGCTATAATTTATTTTTGAGTATGGTGTAAGACAGTAGTCCAGTTTCATTCTTTTGTATGTTGCTGTCCATTTTTCCAAATTCCTTAAGAGACTGTCTTTTTCCCATTGGATATTTTTTCCTGTTTTGTCCACAATTAACTGACCATATAGTTGTGGATTCATTTCTGGATTTTCTCTTCTGTTCCACTGATCTGTTTTTATTCCAGTACCATACTGTCTTGATGACTACAGTTTTGTAATACATCCTGAAGTCTGGAATTGTGATGCCTCCAGCTTTGTTTTTCTTTTTCAAGATTGCCTTGATTATTCAGGATCTTTTGTGATTCCATACAAATTTTAGGATTGTTTGTTCTGGCTCTGTGAGAAATCCTGGTGATATTTTAATAGGTATTGCATTAAATGTACAGATTTCTTTGGGTAATATAGACATTTTTACCAGTATTTGTTCTTCTAATCCATGAGCATGGGATGTTTTTCCATTTCTGTCTGTCATATTCAATTTCTTTCATTAGTGTTTTAGAATTTTCAGAGTATAAGTCTTTTACCTCTTTGGTTTAGTTTATTCCTAGGTATCTTATTGCTTTTGGTGCAATTTTAAATGGGATTACTTAATTTCTCTTCCTGCTGCTTTATTATTGGTGTATAGAACTGCAACAGATTTCTGTATATTGATTTTGTATCCTGAGACTTTGCTAAATTTGTTTATCAGTTCTAGCAGTTTTTGGGTGGAGTCTTTCAGGTTTTCTTTGTATGGTATCATGTCATCTGCAAACAGTAAAAGTTTTATTTCTTCCTTGATGATTTAGATGACTTTTATTTCTTTTTGTTGTCTGATTGCTCTTGCTAGGACTTGCAGTACTGTGTTACATAACTGTGTTGAATAGACATCCCTGTCTTATTCCTGACCGTAGAGGAAAATCTCTCCATTTTACTCCATTTAGGATGATATTAGCTGTGGGTTGTTCATATATGGCCTTTATGATGTTGAGGTGTGTTCCCTCTATCCCTACTTTGTTGGGGGTTTTATCATAAATGGATGTACTTTGTCAAATGTTTTTCTGCATCTGTTGCAATGGTCATATATATTTTTCCCTTTTCTTTATTAATATGGTATATCACATTGATTTGTTTATGAATATTGAACCACCCTTGCAACCCAGGAATAAATCTCACTGGATCATGGTGAAATGTATTGTTGGATTCAGTTCGCTAGTATTTTATTGAGAATTTTTTCCATCTATGTTCATCTGGGAAATTGGCCTGTAATTCTCTTTAGTGGGAGCTTTATCTGGTTTTGATATCAGGGTAATATTTGCCTCATAGAATAAATTTGGAAGTTTTCTTTCCTTTTCTATGTTTTGGAATAGTTTGAGAAGAACTGGTGTTAATTCTATAAATATTTGGTAGAATTCACCTGTGAAGCCATCCAGCCCTGGACTTCTGTTGGGTGGTTTTGATTATTAATTAAATTTCTTTGCTGCTTATGAGTCTGTTCAAGTTTCATATTTCTTCCTATTTCAGTTTTCATAGTTTATATGTTTGTAGGAATTTATCCATTTCTTCCAGGTTGCCCAGTTCATTGGCATACAGTTTGTCATAATATTCTCTTATAATTTTTTGTATTTCTGTATGTTGGTTATTTCTTCTCTCTCATTTTTATTTTATTATTTAAGTCCTTTAGCTTTTATTTTTTATAAGTATGGCTAGAGATTTATCCATTTTATTAATTTTTTCAAAAAGCCAGCTCCTGGTTTCATCGACATGTTCTATTGTATTTTTAGTTTCTATGTCATATATTTCTGCTCTAATCTATATTATTTCCTTCCTTCTTCTCGCTTTAGGCTTAGTTTTTATTTTTTTAGCTCCTTTAGATGTAAGGTTAGGTTGTTAAGGATTTTTCTTGCTTTTTGTGGTAGGCCTGTATTACTATACACTTCCCTCTTAGGACTGTTTTTGTTACATCCCAAAGGTTTTGGACCATTGTGTTTTCAATTTTGTTTATAAAAGAGAGAGGGAGGGGCAGAAGGAGAGGGAGAAAGAGAATCTTAAGCAGGCTCCATGACCAGTGCAGAGCCTGATGCGGGGCTTGATCCCACACCCTGAGATCATGACCTGAGCTGAAATCAAGAGTCAGGTACTTAACTGACTGAACCACCAAGGCACCCCCGTTGTGTTTTTATTTTTGTTTCCATGTATTTTTAAATTTCTTCTTTGACTTCCTGGTTGACCCATTCAATGTTTAATAGCATGTTGTTTAACCTCCAGGTATCTGTGGTTGACTTCTAGTTTTATAGTGCTGTTGTCAGAAAAGTTACATGGTATGATTTCAATCTTTTTTATATTTGTTGAGATCTGTTTTGTGACCTAATATGTGGTCTATTCTGAAGGATACTCTATGTGCTCTTGAAAAGAATGCATATTCTGGTTTTTTTTAGGATGTAATGTTCTGACTTCATCAAATGTAATAACGTTTGTATTATAGGCATCCCAGAAGAAAAGAGAAAAGGTGATAGAAAATTTATTTGAAGAAATAGCAGAAAACCTCCCTAATCTGGGGAAGGAAACAGACATTCAGATCCAGAAGGCACAGAGAACTCCCATCAAAATCAACAAAGCAGGCCAATACCAAGGCATATTTTAATTTTCAAATTACAGTGATAATGAAGAAATCTTAAAAGCAGCAAGATAAAAGAAATCCTTAACTTAAAAGGAAAAACCCTTAAGGCTAGCTGGAGATTTCTTAATGGAAACCTGGCAAGCCAGAAGGGAGTGGCATGATATATTCAAAGTGCTGAATGGGAAAAATCTGCAACCAAGCAGATCTACCCAGCGAAGCTAACATTCAAAATAGAAGATAAAAATTTCCCAGACAAACACAAAAGGAATACATGACCACTAAACCAGCCCTGCAGGAAATATTAAAAGAGACTCTGAGTGCAAAGGAGAGACCAAATGTTACAAAGACAAGAAAGGATCAGAGAGACTATGGACTCTGAGAAACAAACTGAGGGTTCTAGAGGGGAGGGAGGTGAGGGGATGGGTTAGCCTGGTGATGGGTATTAAAGAGGGCATGTACTGAATGGAGCACTGTGTTATACGCAAACAATGAATCATGGAACACTACATCAAAAACTAATGATGTAATGTATGGTGATTAACATAACATAATAAAATTAAAAAAAAAAAAGGATCAGAGAAAATCTCCAGAAACAATGGCAATACAAGCAATAAAATGACACTAAATACATATCTATCGATAGTTATTTTGAATGTAAATGGACTCAATGCTCTAATCAAAAGACATATGTTGTCAGAAGGGATTAAAAAAAAAGACCCATCTATATACTACCGACAAGAGATTCACTTTAGACCTAAAGACACCTGCAGACTGGAAGTGAAGGTGTGGAGAAATATTTATCACATGAACAGATGTCAAAAGAAAGCCAGGGTAGCAATACTTATAGTGGACAAACTAGACTTTAAAAGGAAGAGCAGAAAAAGAGACAAAGAAAGGCATTATATAATCATAAAGGGAAGAATCCAACAAGAAGATAGAACAATTGTAATATTTGTGCACCCAACATGGAAGTGCCAAATACATAAAACAATTAATAAAAAACACACATGAAGAAACTAATTGATAGTTAATGAAATATAGGAATATCAATACCCCACTTACCTCAATGGACAGATCATCTAAACAGAAAAAATAAACAGGAAATTTTAAAAAATCTACCTTATTTTCCTCCTACATATCATGATTTGATCGATCATCACATTTATAATAATGAGATTGTTTTATAGCTCTTTCCAAGGTATTAACAGCTCTGTGACATGACAGGCAAAATTAGGAAGAATGAGAAATTCAAATAATTTTATTGTGAAAATTCAGATAATTAATAAAAAGAAAATTAACCATTGGTTTAACTTTCATTACTATTCATCTTTATGTGGGTAAATATTATACAGTAATACAGTTTTCTTGTAAGAAATAGGAAATCATTTCAGACTTTTGAAAAGAAAAATGACCCAAAGACGTATGAAGAAAGCAAAATTTAAGGAAGATTGGCTTGTGCTATCTAGAAACCTAGAGCACACAATGACAGCTACTTACAACTCTAAGCATAGAATGTACCATTGAGGTCACTATATTTTGTATCCGCATCTGCAAACATTTGCTATGCTCCCTGAAGAATGGAAGAATGTTGTGATCATTCCTACAGAGGACAGGTAAGTATCCTGGATTTTTAAATGATAGAACTAGGAAGGGAGAGTTGCCCATAGTGTTATAAAGGGTACACAGATGAAACAATGATTTTCAGCCTATTTTTTGGCCACATTTTAGTATTTAAAAAACCTGGGGTCGTACTTGGAAAAATTACCTGACATAAAATACTGGAGTACTTGCAATCCTATTAAGCCATCCTGTTCTACAACTGGCTAATCCTAAAATCTGTGAAATCCCACTGTCATTGTTTTCTCCTATATAATCAGGAGATAAAGTTCTTCAACATATTTCTTTGCTGTCAACTTGATGGCATATGTCTTAATTCTCAGGTTCACAAGTAGTGCCTGGGCTGCAGCATGTCCTATGCCTCACTCAGCAAGATGATTTTTATGACCGGACTTGTTATAAAAATATATATATCCTGAATTGTAACAAAAGCACATTTCATTCGTTGATCAAAATTTGGCAAAAGCTATAAAAAGTTTGGGCTACACCATGGCACGTACGTCAAACTGGCTATGTCCCTTTAAGATGAATATATATGCATATGCATATATAAAGAAATTTGCACGTATGTATTATTCCACCATGCACACTTTCTATCCCTAGAAATAGAGGACATTTATCCAGAATAACTTCAGTACAACAAAAGAAAGAATGATACTCAGAGATAAAGAAACAATAAGTCACATCATAAAAATAAAAAGAACTTTGAGGGGATTTTCTTAAACTCATGTGGGATATTATGATTTACAAAGCATTTTTTTTAAAAAACACGTGATTTATTTTATTAAAAGAAGCAACTTACTGTATTTTAAAGTACATGGACTTGAAAGTCAGATGGATTCCAGTTTGAATCTTTTTTTTTTTTTAATTTTTTTATTGTTATGTTAATCCCCATACATTACATCATTAGTTTTAGATATAGTGTTCCATGATTCATTGTTTGTGCATAACACCCAGTGCTCCATGCAGAACGTGCCCTCCTCAATACCCATCACCAGGCTAACCCATCCTCCCGACCCCCTCCCCTCTAGAACCCTCAGTTTGTTTTTCAGAGTCCATTGTCTCTCATGGTTCTTCTCCCCCTCCGATTTCTCCAGTTTGAATCTTAACTAGTAAAAGAGGACCAAGTAACAAATATTCTGGGACCAGTTAATAACCAGTTGGAGTCTCATTTGCATCAGTGACAAAATGAGGGAAATCATAACTACTTGTCAGAGTTATGGTGAAGACTATAAATATATAAAACTCTTAGCTTACAGTTCTGACAACGTCACTCAGCAAAGACAGAGTGAGAGGTAAGCCGTAAGCATTGTACTTATTGTGAAAATTCCAGCTAATGCCTTAGTGCTTGGACCTTAGAGACCACCTCGGGCACTGCCCTGGGCATCAAACAAGTAGCCCAATAAGTTTTATGGTCAGGAGAAACTTTACTATATACATGGATGGTGGGGGACATTTAGCTAGATGCTCAGAGATAAAGGAAAATTTACTAAATAAGTTGAATTATTTTATCTCCTGAGTTCACATTTTTCTTACTCCTTAAGAAGGAAATTCAAATATCACAGAACAGAAACAGGATCTTAAGAATTATGCAGGTTCAGAAAAATTGCTTGCTAATTTCTGTATTCCAATTGAATTTCAATTGAAGTATAATTAGGGATCTCCTTATAAAAGCAAAGTATTTTTACACTTAACGCATCGTCTACATAACCTTTTAAAATTACTGGGACATTAGGCAGGGCAGGAAAATGTCAACTACTTCAGCTTATCTCTCAAGTTATATTATTCTTTTCAGTCATAAATAGAAAAGTATAAACAGAATAAAATTAGATTTTTAAGACCAGTTTAGTAGCTATAGTCTCATACAACAAAATAAGAATGATTTAATAGGTTGTGGGTTTTGTGAGTTACTATTAGTTTGGCATAAATTTCAAAGTCAGAACTATTGACTTACGACAATCCTACTTCTTCAAAACCTTTAACTTATTTTTTTTAATAAATAATATTTAAGATTTTAAGTTTGTGGCTCCAATATTATGATTGAAGGGACATTAAGTCAGTAGTTGGTTTATATATTTGTTTACATGTGCTTAGTAATCACAATAAAATATGTGTAGGCTAATCTAATTTGGGAAATACACATTATTTTGCCCTCTTCTGTTGAGATATTGTATCAATTCTCTTCTCAGTGTCACAGCAAATGCTGTGGTTCAATGTCAAATCAGAAAATGTTGACTTAAAAGTGCCCAGATGTTTATCTGAAAATATAAACTTTTTAGTACAAGACTGAGTTCTAAATTGGATTATAAATAATGATGCTATGAATACTGGAATGCAGAGATCTTTTCAAGTGAATGATTTTGTTTGTTTAGGCTCGGCAGTTTAATGAATTTTACTTTTTTTTAAAGAATCTGCAAGTTTTATTAAAAAAAATATGTTTCTTTAATTAGATTATGAATTTTACTTATCATATAAAAGTATCATTTGATGGAAAAACAGATGTAGCTCCAGTCCTCATTTCAACCCTGTCACAGCCCAAAGGGGACCATTCCCCAGGGGAGAGTATAGCTGGCCAGTGCTGCAGTTGGGGGAAATGTGAACAGCCACAGGGTTGCCTTACTCCTTGAACTTCCACTCTTTGCAGAACATGGGGCAAAGCTGCTACACCTGCTGTGCATTGAGCCACTTGAGAATACAGTGCATGTGGTAGCAATGGGAGCACTGACCCCACACCCATGGGCACCTTGCCTTCCTGGCAGCAGCCATTAAAGTCCATCTCAGAGATGCTGAGTCCTCCTCCTGGGCCACCCAGAGCCAAGTGGCCACACCCTTCCAGTACTTAATCTTTACCTTCAAGGTAGTGGAGCCTCCCTAACCACGTGCTGCCCTGCCCACCTTCTGTTTTAGTGTTTTCATTTTTTAAATATATTCCCAGAAATAGAATTGCTAGATCATAAGTTAGTTCTATGTTTAATTTTTTCTTTGAGGATCTTCCATACTGTTTTCCATTATAGCTATACCAATTTACATTCCCACAAACAGTGTACAAAATTTCCTTAGCGTTTGTTATCTTTTGTCTTTTTGATGGCCATTCTAACAGGTATAAGGTGATATTTCATTGTGTTTTTGGTTTTTTTTTTAAGATTTATTTATTTGACAGAGAGAGACACAGCGAGAGAGGGAACACAAGCAGGGGGAGTGGGAAAGGGAGAAGCAGGCTTCCCACTGAGCAGGGAGCCTGATGTGGGACCCCATCCCATGACCCTGAGATCATGACCCAAGCCGAAGGCAGATGCTTGATGACTGAGCCACCCAGGCGCCCTCTCATTGTGGTTTTAATTTACATTTCCCTAATGACTAGTGATATTGAACATTTTTTCATGTACCTGTTGGCCTTTCCTGTATCTTTGGAGAATATCAATTTAGGTCCTTTGCTCATTTGTTAATTGTGTTTTGTTTTGCTACTGAGTTATATGCATTCTTTATAGGTTTTGTATGTTAACCCCTTATCAGATATACCATTTGCAAATATGTTTTCCTATACGTTGTCTTTTCACTCTGTTGGTTTCTCTTGTTGTATAGGAGCTTTTTAGTTGATGTAGTCTCGCTTGTTTATTTTTATTTTGTTGTTTATGCCTTAGGTGTCCTATCCAAAAAATTATTACCAAGACCCTGTCACGGAGCTTTATTTCTAGGTTTTCTTCTACAATTTTCATTGTTTCAGGTCCTACATTTAGGAGTTAAGTCTAAGTCACATTTTGAGTTAATTTTTCTGACTGATGTAACATATGGGTTTAGTTTCTTTTACATGTGAATATCCAGTTATCTGGCACCTTTTATTGAAAACACTGTCTTTTCTCCATTGAATATTCTTGGTTCCTTTGTCAAATATTAATGGACCTTATATGCTTGGGTTTATTTTCTGGGCTCTTGATTCTGTTTCATTGGTCTACTGGACTCCTTTTACACTAGTAACATATGGCTTTGATGACTATATCTTATAGTGTAGCTTGAAATCAGGAAGTGTGTGATGAGGAGTCCTGCTTTGGTTCTTTCTCAGGATTTCTTTGGCAATTTAGGGTCTTTTGTGATTCCATATAAATTTTAAGAGTGTTTTTTTCCTCCTTTGAAAAATGCCATTAGAATCCTGACAGGGATTGCTTTGAATCTATAGATGACTACTGGTAGTATTGATATTTTATATTAATTTATCTAATCCATGAATATGGGATGTTTTTCCATGTGTCTTCTTCCATTTCTTTAATCATTGTCTTATAGTTTTTAGAGTAGAGATATTTCACTTCCTTTAATTTCTATTATTTTTGATGCTATTGTAAATAAGATTTTTCAGAGAATTCACTGTATATAAAAATGCTATTGATTTTTGTATGGTAATGTTGTATCCTGCAACTACACTTAATTCATTGATTACAACAGGTTGTTTTGCGAGTCTTTAGAATTTTCTATTTCAAATTATGTCATCTGAAAATATAGATACTTTGACTTCTTCCTTTCCAATTCTGATACCACTGCTTTTTCTTTCCTGGAGTACTAGATAGTGCAATGTTAATAGGAATGGTAAGAGTGGGCACCCTTCTTTTGTTCCTGATCTTATAGGAAAAGTTTTCAGTCTTTCACCATCAAGTATGATGTTAGCTGTGGGTCTGTCCTATAGGACCTTTATTACATTGAGATATTTCCTTCTATGCCAAACTTAAGAGTTCTTATCATGAAAAAGTTTTTGTCATGAATAGCTATTGAATTTTGTCAAGTGCTTTTGCTGTACATATTAAGATCATATAATTATTTTCTTTCATTCTATTAATGTGATGTATCACATTGATTTGCATATGGTGAATCATCCTTGCAGTGCAGTGATAAATCCCATTTGATCACAGTGGATAATCCTATTAAAATTCTGTTGAGGGGCGCCTGGGTGGCTCAGTCGTTAAGCGTCTACCTTAGGCTCAGGTCATGGTCCCAGGGTCCTAGGATCGAGCCCCGCATCGGGCTCCCTGCTCAGCGGGAAGCCTGCTTCTCCCTCTCCCACTCCCCCTGCTTGTGTTCCCTCTCTCGCTGTCTCTCTCTCTGTCAAATAAATAAATAAAATCTTTAAAAAAAAAAAAAATTCTGTTGAATTTGGTTTGCATTTTATTGAGAATTTTTGCATCTATGTTCATCAGGGATGTTGGCCTGGTTTCTGGTTTTGATATCTTCATAAAATGACTTTGGGAGTGTTCCCTACTCTTTGATTTTTCTTGGAAGAATTTGAGGAAGATTGGTGCTAATTTTTATTGAAATATTTGATAAAATTCAACAGTGAAGGCATCTGGTCCTCGGTTTTTCTTCATTGTAAGGTTTTTAGCCAATTTAATCTCCGTACTAGTGATTAGTCTGTTCAGTTTTCTATTTCTTTCTGTCTAATCATCACTTTTCTCATCTGAATGTGTGAATAATGTAATAATTATATTAAGATAAAAATTTGATAATGCATTTTCTAATTCAGAAAACACATTACTTTGTAAATTGTACACATTCTTCACATATGATTTGCTTACATGTCCAGCTACAGTAAGTTTATCCAATATATCTCATTCTATGCTATTTACATAAAGAATATGATTCCTTTGAGCAAAAATTCCTATCAAAGTATTCAAAACAGTCTATACATTTAGTAAGCAATAGACTCCAAGATTTTTGATGCTTTACTTAGTAAACATGATGATGTTTAGATAAAGACATATTTCCTATTTATTTTTATTATGTTCAATTAGCCAACATATAGTACATCATTAGTTAGAATGGCTAAAATTAACAAGACAGCTAATAACAAATGTTGGCAAGGATGTGGAGAAAGGGGAACCCTTTTACTATTTATTTTTATAACTACTTTATCATCATATATTAAGGGCCAATAACATGCCCTTACCAAAAAAAAAAAAAAAAAAAAAAAAGCTTACTTTTATTACTTTCAGTACATATCTCTTTCTTGACCTATATAATTTAAAGAGTCGACTGACTTTACCCTATAAAGAGAGAAATTTAGTACACATAAGAATTCTTTCCCTTGTCATCAAATTTTTTGTTATTTGACTTTTAATGGTTTCCCTATTAAGTATATTAAAACTCTCTTTATTGGGGTGCCAGGGTGGCTCAGTCAGTTAAGCATCTGCCTTCAGCTCAGGTCATGATACTGGAGTCCGGGATGGAGCCCCACATCAGGGTCCCTGCTCAGTGGGGAGACTGCTTCTCCCTCTCCCACTCCCTCTGCTTGTGCTCTCTGATTCTCTGTCAATTGAATAAAATCTTAAAAAAACAAAACTATCAAATTTACAGACTACCAATTGATTCATACTATAAAAATGAGAATATTAGGATCTATACGTACTTCTGCATAGTTTCCCTAACTTTCCTATTTATACCAAGTATAGCATGACCTGTACAAGCAAAATAAAATCACATTTTAATTTTGTTACATAAACTAAAATAAAATCTGACTTCATCTTACAAGGCTTCCCAAAATATGTAATTCTATAATAAGATTATAACTGTGTAAACATTTTTGTAGAATAACTGTATTGTAGAAATGGAGATTGGAGCTATAGATAAGCATATGCTTTTCTCTATCTCCAAATAATCCTTTTAATTCAGAATAGTTCCAGCATCCAAAATAAAATTTAAATTTCTCACGTTTTATTAAGTGATTAAAATCATGCTGCATGGGGTGCCTGGGTGGCTCAGATGGTTAAGTGTCTGCCTTCAGCTCAGGTCATAATTCCAGGGTCCTGGGATAGCGCCCTGCATTGCATCGGGCTCTCTGCTCAGCGGGGAACCTGCTTCTCCCTCTCCCTCTGCCTGCCGCTCCCCCTGCTTGTGCGCTCTCTCTGTCAAATAAATAAAATCTTTAAAAAAAATTCATGCTGCATGTGTGTTTTTTCCCTTCATATTTGAACCACAGATATTTTATTCAATTCTTGTTTTCTCTGGAGTTTTTATACCTTTTTAAAATATATTTTTAACACGAGGATAAGCCTCCTCCAGTTTCTTAATGTTAGAATCTCGGGATTTTCTAATGTTAATCAAACTGGTGGTCTTATATATCCATTTGTCATCCTGGAGCTTCTTTGGTTTATTTCATAAATGAGATCTATTTCCAGAGTAGCATGACATCATCCTTTCCAGAGTATTTTAATGGCTAGGATATACAGTTATTTTTTTCAAGATAATGTTCAAGAGGAATTCTTTTTAATACTTGCCTGCCAAGATCTATTTCTCTTGTTAACATTTGGTACTTTTACTGGATAGTGCATTCCAGGGTTAAAGTCATTGCTACGTTGTTTTCCAACATCAGTGCTATCTTCAGGCAAGTTTGGTACCAATTAAGTATTTTCATTAAATGGTCACCCAATCCCTGTAATGGTATCCTATGCCTTGGTCCTCTCCCTCAGAAACCATGGAATCTTTGTTTTCATTCTAGAATATAGAAATTTTATGACAGTATTTCCAAATGTAAATCTTTTAAAATTTTTTTTCTATCCTCTTTCTAAAAGGCCTATTATATGGGTCCTCTACTTTTTTTTCCTTGTATTTTCCATTTCTTTTAGTTTTGCCATTAACACATTTTTATATTTCATATGTTCTTACTTTCCCAATCCTTTGTTTTTCCCAAAGCATTCCTTCTAGCTTATGGAGTCACTGTTCACTCAAATGTCTCTAAGGATACTAACTAGATATTTTTTATGTTTTTCTTCTTTTACATTATCATTTTCCTCAGGTGTTAGTTTTTATTTGTTCTTCTTGACCGTTCTCTTTGGATTACCTGCCTTTCTCAAAAGTCTAGTGATCTTTCCTGGTCAATACATATTAATGAATAAAATACTATACTGGTAAATACAGATGTTGGAGGTTTCCTCTGAAAATGCATTAACCTATCCCTTCACTCCCAAAAGTTCTTGTTCCTAAATTGGGTGGCTGACTGCAAGCACTGTGTGCATAGTCTGCCAGACTTCACTTTAGAATAAGCAGGCTGTGGAGTGGTTACAAACTGGAAACTTACCTTATGCAATTACTTCACTATCTTTAACTGAAATTTTTGACTTCTATTTTTAGTATTCAAATAATAAATGCTGTCATATCCTCTTCCAGAGGAAAATTCTTTTACTAAGAAAGTATAGTAGCTGGGTCCACAATCTAGTCATATTTTATAAAAATTTCTAAATTTGAGTACAAATCAAGGGTATCCAAGAGTCTTATGACAATAGCAAGTGTTGGAAATCTGTCTCAGTTTGTGATAATCCATAAATATTAAAGACCATGGACACATTGGATTTTGGATCCTCACTTCTTACATGCCCTCCATGGATGGATGAGTTATAAGGGATCTTAGGTTCTTTAGTGTTCTAGATATAATTTCTTTGTAACAAACTGCCTCAAACCTTAGTGTCACAGAAAATCATTTATCATACTCAGGGATTCTGTAGGATAGGAATTTGGACAAGGCACAGCAGAGACAGGTTCTCCCTGTCCCACTACATTTGGGGCTTCAGATAAATGATGCAAAACCTCGTTCCTAGAATGATCCAAAAGCTCATTCCCTCATGTATCTAGAGGTCTACTCTGACTGATGGTCAGCAGCCTCAGTTACTCTCCACATGTTTTTTTTTTTTTTTTTAAGATTTTATTAGAGAGAGACAGAGAGAGAGAGCGCATGCAAGAGAGCACGAGCAAGGGACATGGCAGAGGAAGAGGTAGAAGCAGGCTCCTGGCTGAGCAGGGAGCCCGATGTGGGGCTCGATCCCAGAATCTGGAATCATGACTTGAGCTGAAGGCAGATGCTTAACAGACTGAACCACCCAGGTGCCCCTCCTCATGGTTTTTTAAATGGACTATGACAGCTGGAGTCCAAAGACAAGAAAGCAAAGAGCAGGCAGACTCCTATCACCTATTATGACCTAACCTCAGAAATCACATAGTATCATTTCTGTCACATTCCATTAATTGAAGCCAGAAGCAAAAATAAACTACTTCTTGATGGGGTATGACAAAATTCTGGAAGATAATTTGGCCCTGGAATATTGCTGTGATCATTTTTGCAAATACAACCTGCCACCATCTACCATCTGTCCCAACAATCTCCATCCCTTCAACATGCAAAATATACCCACCCCTCTCCACTTAACTATTGGCTGTGCTAATTACTTCAAAATGTGGAACTCAGTAGAGAGAGTGTTTCTCTGTTTCCTGTTACCAGCTGAAAATTTTAAGGCTGAAAGTTAGAATTCTTTGTAGGCTTATCCCCTCATGTCAGACAATTGATGTCTTTTGCATGGGGCCTCTGTTCCTCTCCACATGGGCCATTTTGAACTTCCTCACAGCTTGCTGTCTGAACTCTAAAGGGGTGTGTGTGTGTGTGTGTGTGTGCGTGTGCAGAGAATAGGAGGGAAGAGAGGAAAGGCACTCTAGGGGAAAGTCCTATCCCATTTTATGATATAGCTTTAAGAATTAGTGTCATTTCAGCTGCTTTTTAGTTGTTGAAACAGTTAAAAATCTTGTCTGCATTTAAGGGAGAAAGAAATAGATTTCATTTACTTCAGGAGATGGGCAGATCTAAAAGAGCATTTGGCCATCTTTGGAAAATAAAATCTGCCACACTTGGTTCTGTTCTACTGCCTATGTTGAAGGGCAGTGAGAGAGTGGGCAGCAAGAAAGTATTCATTATAGCCTAGGAACAGAACCACACTTGCAAAAATTTCTCTTTGTATCATTCAATTCTTCTGTACTTTGCACCCTCTAAAATCAGTCATCACATCTCTAGAATCTTCAGGCTTTGGAGTGTGTAAGGGTGCCTTTCTGTTTGTGTGAGTAGTGCCCGTGTCTCTGTGTGCAAGTGCACATGTGTGTGTGTGTGTGAGAGCGCACGTATCTGTGTGTGTTAAAGGATCCTTTCTGCCATTCTTTGTTTAACCTGTCTTTTCTTGCCCTGAGCAGTAAGCAGCCAGCCTGAGATCCAGGAAATGATCGTTAGGGGGATGAATATGGTTCTGTTTGTATTCAGACCAAAGTCTAATTCAAATAGAAGCTGACAGTAAATCAACAAGAAAAGCAAACTTGGGACATTTCCCTCTTGGAAGAGTGCTGACTCATTTCCTCATCACATTAGAGAATGTATTACAGTCCTTATATGTTCTTATAGTGACAAAGGAGATAAGACTATATGCTAATGGGCTTTGTTGGACTCTGTTTTCTGTGATTCAGCATCATTTCATGGCTAAAGCAGCAGAGACAAGAAACATATGTTTATTTTTTTAAATTATAAGTGAATACGGTATTGTTTTTCCTGATAGATCTTAAATAATCATGAGAATACAACAATATAACTTGTGTAATTGGAAAGAAAGAAGTATTTAAAAAAGACAGTATGAATGTACCACTATCCCACACTCTAGTGAGAGAAAAATTAATACTTAATCAGCTTGATCTGGTGATTTGTATTATCACACCAAGATTAAATTAAAACTTTTCCCCCATAGAGATTTTCATACTATATAAAACATGTATAGTGAAATTTAATAGATCTATATGAAGACTCTAAGCAGCTGACTAAATATCATGAAACACATATTAAGCAATTGGAAAAGATATATTTAATGTATTACAGTGAATGTTCTTTTTTTTTTTTTAAAGGTTTATTTATTCATTCGAGACACAGAGATACAGAGAGAGAGAAAGAATATGAGCAGGGGGAGAAGCAGAGGGAGGGGGAGAAGCAGGCTTCCCACTGCGCAGGGAGCCCAATGCGGGGCTCGATCCCAGGACCCTGGGATCATGACCTGAGCCGAAGGCAGACGCTTAACCATCTGAGCCACCCAGGCGCCCCTACAGTGAATGTTCTTATAGTGAGAAAGGAGATAATTCAAAGAGTAAACATTAAACAACCTCCATGTTGGGCACAGTCCTAAGATGTATATACTGTAAATAGGTAAAAACCTGAAAATAATTTAAAAACAAAAATCTATTTGTAACCTTCATGTGCTCAGCATTGAGCAAGGCAATTCAGTACTTAGGAAGGATGTACTCTGTCCTTTAGAGATTTTATTATTTTTTTTTAAATTTAATTTTATTATGTTATGTTAATCACCATACATTACATCATTAGTTTTTGATGTGCTGTTCCAGGATTGTTTGTGTATAACACCCAGTGCTCCATGCAGTACATGCCCTCTTTAATACCCATCACCAGGCTAACCCATCCCCCCACCCCCCTCCCCTCTAGAACCCGCCATTTGTTTCTCAGAGTCCATAGTCTCTCATGGTTCGTCTCCCCCACCGTATAGGTCTTAAACTATCAAACTTGTTATGAAAGGTATTGTTGATAAGTGCTAAAACAGTATCTCCTTTCTATTCAGTACTATCTCAACATAGTGTGGATAATTTAGCTGCAGTAGTGACTTGAGTTTACCACAAGCAAGCAGTTACTGCAAATGCAATTTTGATGCCAGATACTCCCTGAAGGGACCCGCCTAGATGCTTGATATAGGAGAGACAGGTTGGCTTTGCTCAGGGCATTTCCTGACACAGTGGGTGGTATTTCCTTTGAAAGTTGGCTAAGG
Source organism: Phoca vitulina (assembly GCF_004348235.1). Lineage (NCBI taxonomy): Eukaryota > Metazoa > Chordata > Mammalia > Carnivora > Phocidae > Phoca > Phoca vitulina. The sequence continues at coordinate 35,178,544 of NW_022589714.1, forward strand.
CATTTAGCCTGATGCAATAAATATCTGTCCAAAACTCCACATCAGTGAGGGTGGTGGAAGATCACAGATGTTGGATGAGAACAAACTGGGTTCAAATATTAGTTTCATTATACACAATTTGTGCCTTAAGCAAGTTATATAGGGCCTCTGAACCCCAGGTCCCAAAGATAATAAAACCTGTCCTTTTTACCTTACAAGTTTATCGGGAGGATCGTGTAACTTGTTAGGGCAGGAACTATGTAAACACAGAGTTCCATACCAACTTTAATTATACTTATTGTCCTATGGATAAATGAGAACCAGGTTTCCTTCCCATTAAATTTTCATCAGTGTCTGCTCCTCTATCATACCTGAAGATTTATACTTTGAGAGTGTTAAAGCCTATTCCCTTTCTGTATTTCCCAGATATACTTAGGTGCCAATTACTAGGGATTCTCTATTTCTAAAACTGAATAAGAATTCGGGATTAAGGTCCAAGAACCAGGGGATAATTAAAAAAAAAAAAAAAAATTTTGATCTGCAGTAAACCTTGAGGGATATTTTCAAGTCTAGTTTACTCAGCACAGTCTGCTTTATGTAAATAAAGAACACGGAATTCAATAGGATTTTCAGAAATTTTCAGCTCCTAAATTGTTCCTACCGAGCATTACTGTTCCATAAACATTACCCTAGTTTGGGAAATTGCCAGAAAACTTAGGTTGGTACACAATTAAGTTTTCTGTCTTTTTTTTACTATTCTTTACTCTGACAGATTTCTTCCTTTAGCTCTCCCAGAAACAAATAGAAATCCTTCTTTCTTTGGGTCTTAATTCCATATTGCAGCCAATTTGACTCAACCACAGTTATACTAAATACCGTCTTTAAGAATAGTCAAGTCCTAATTGTCCTAATAAAAACTGTCCCCAAAAAAGCCTGTAACAAAAAGCTACTCCTCTGTGGCGGGGCTTCTTGTCTTAGTCACCAGCTTGCCGCTACTGGAGAAGAATGTTGGCTGAATTCATAAATGTGTATATCAGGCAAATACAGCATGGCATTTTTTGACTTATCTGTCTTTTCCTTGCAGTAGTTCCTTGCCAGCAGAAGGGGCATGCTACCTTTTTCAGCATATATTCTGAGCATCTCTGTGGATCACAACTGTGTAGGACACTATCTCCTCTTTTCTGGGTCAGAACATAGTGGAACAAATATGTCTTTAGCAGATAAGCATTTTCATTTTTACGGTCACACACAAAAGCACAAACATCTACAGAACAGTGTACCTACCATCCCTAATTGAGTGAATAAAAAGTAGCTGAAAACCAAAAGCTGGATAATGAATTAAAACAGTACCATAAAAATAAAAGGCAGATAATTAGAATCTAAAATAGTTGTTTTTAAAGTTCTCCAGAGGCCCTTTAATGGGTGTGTTTATGTTTATATATAGCAGATGGCTAGGAACATGCAGTGCCTGTTAATTTTAAAAACATTTTGGAAATAGTAGGCAAGTAATGTTTCTCCTAACCAATACATGTCCTCCTTTGCATGTCTTCCAGAATCTGTTTACTAGCTGCCATATTGGCTCTATATATGTTCAATAAGTTTTCTTCTCTTTTCTTCTTCTATTATGGTAATTTTACTTAATTTGTTTAATGTGGTACCAGTACCTTATGGGCTGAGGGACAATCAGAGTGGTCAAGTAGTCCTGGCTATTTTAGAAAAAAAGACCTGCCACTGTTTGCTCTTGAGGGACTTTCTAGGGAGAGTAGATTGAAGGTCACATCTGTGAAGATGTTCCCATCATCATAGGGCAGAAGTTTCTCCCAGAGAGAAAAGTAGTGACATTAGCCTTGATTCTCAATCATCGTTAGTAATGGCTCTGTGAAAAAGATTTCTGTGGAGGTCATTCTGTTGAACTTTAGGCAATATCCAAGCATAATTGCTCAAAATCCTGGGTGAGACCTGACTGTGGCTACAGTGCATGGCGCAAATTTATCAGGATAGAAAGTTGAGCCATTAGCTAGAGATGACCAGAGGCTAGAACCACCAAGACTGGTCAGTGCACACAAAAAGCATATCAATCAGGAATAAACCCAAAAGCCTTCAGAAATATTCACACTACAAAGGCATTTCCATTCAACTTCACTGAACTATGGCCATGATTTTCAAGAGTTTAGCTGCTTCCTTTTCTAAGAGAAGAGCCATAAAAAAAGTTCACTGTGAGATGCAGGCAGTTATCCAGGAAATCTAATTCCTTCGTAAAAACTGAAGTATTCTCCATGAAGAGAAAACCCAAAAGAAACTTCCAGGTGACCAACACTGCACAATACACAGTTTGAGGGCCTACTACATATATCCTTTAAAACTGAAATTTAGGGGCGCTTGGGTGGCTCAGCTGGTTAAGCCTCTGACTCTTGGTTTCAACTCAGGTCATGATCTTGGGGTCGTGAGATTAAGCCCCAAGTCAGGGTCCACACTCAGCTGAGGGTCTGCTTGCAATTCTCTCTCCTGCTGCCCCTCCCCCTGCTCACCCTTGATCGTGCTCTTTCTCAAAATCTTTTTTTAAAAATTAAAAAAATAATGGAAATTTAGCTTGTAATTCCTACATTTATTCAACAAATATTTATTGAGCACCCACTGTAAGTCAGACACTAGTCTAGAATAATCAGTGAACATCACAAAAAGTCTCAGCCGGGGAGTTTCCATGCAAGTAAAATAATTCAACAGGTAAAAAGAAGTGTAGTTAAGAAGGCTAATAGCATTCAAATCACAATGTCATTCAACTGGGAAGTTGCTGAGTCTGAATTTGAACCCAAAACCAAAACCTGTGTTTCTCCCACTGAGCAAATATACTAAAAGTGGGTCTGCATACCTATATTAATTACACAAAACCCACTAGCAATTTCTCTACAGTTAAGAGGATTTATGCCATTTGTACTGTAAGACTACCTAGTTTTCTTTTAAAAAGTTTATTTCCAGACAATGTTCATCTACCATTATGAGAAAAAAAGTCCAGGATTTTAGACACTGTAGATTATAAAAATTTTGGTAAAAATCATATTTATACTATTTAAGAGGGCATATATACTGCACTCTTTATATTCTCTCAGTATAGGACTCTATATACTGAAAGATGCCATGAAAGAATCAGGCAATTATTAAAGAAACTGACATTTTTAAAGAGTTTCTTAAAATATAAAAGTTATGTTTTTATCTAGTCAAAACAAATATGCTAGAAATTAGTTGATTTCATCTTTTAATGCATTTTATTTTTAGTTTTTGCAGAGTTCATAATCTAATATGAAATCTCTTACGCTATTTTGAATGAGACATTCAATTGACCTCTTGATCTCTCAATCCAGAAGATGTCAATGACTGCCTGAGGGCAGCCTCACAGAGCATAGATCTTCCTTGATTTATGACGGGGTTATGTCCCAATAAACCCACCCTAAGTTGAAAATATCATAAGTCAAAAATGTATTTAATACACATAATCTACTGAATATCATAGCTTAGCTTAGCCTACTTTAATCATGCTCAGAACACTTACATCAGCCTACAATTGGACAAAATCACTAAAACAAAGCCTATTTTATAATTAAGTGTTGAATATCTTATGTCATTTATTTAATACTGTACTGAAAGTGAAAAACAAAATGGTTGTGTGGGTACAAAATGGTTGTAAGTGTATCATTTGTTTATCCTCATGATCTGTTGGCTGACTGGGAACTATGGCTCACTACTACTGCCCAGCATCCTGAGAAAGTATTATACCACGTATTGTTAGCCTCAGAAAGATTAGAGTTCAAAATTGAAGTACAGTTTCTATTGAATGCATAGGACTTTCACATTACTGTAAAGTCAAACCACGGTAAGTTGGGGATGATCTGTACCATATACTCCAACATGTGGAAGACAGAGGTGAGAATTCCCATAATCATCACCATGAGATGTCTAAAAGTTTGTTGGTGGTCTCCAAGATGTCCCACAGTTAGGAAAGGTAGGAAAATAAAAAGAATCACGGACTAGACAAGGGCTGTGGAGATGAAGGCCATTGACAAGATGAGACCCATCAACACAGGATATGGATATGGCAACCTGGCAGGGGGAAAATCAGTTGTGTTGTGTGTAGGGGTGGGGAGGTGGCAGAAACTGAGAGGATAATGGAAGGCAGTGGTCAGATTTTGAAGGGCCTCAAGTACTCAAGTACTAAGCTAAAATGTTTGTTTTGTTGATACTTTGAGGATCACTGAGATATTAAAAGATGGAAAATAACATGGTCTTATTTTGGTTTTAAAAAATTATGTTACCTGCTGTGAGGAGGGTAAAGTAGAGAGAATCAAGTCGGGTGGCTATTACAATAGTGACAGCTTGAATTATAGCACTGGCAGCAAAGATGTAAAGAGATATATTCAAAATATATTTATGAATAAAGTCAGCAACACATCTTTAGTGAATTGATTGAGTAGATATCGGGTACTTAGAATGAGGTGACTAGGCTGATTCCCAACTGTCTGCCTTAGATAGCTTGAGAGAATATGGAGTCTAATTAGGGGAACAATAGAAACAAGTTTGGAAAAAAGAGGAGTCAATTTTGGACTGGTGTTTTGGCACAAATGGATGTCCTATCAGCTAGTGTAGAGAGCTGTTGGATACATTGTTCCATAGTCCTCTGATAAATCCAAACTAATGGAGAAATAAAAGGAAAAATATCCTGCAGGCAGCCATGGCTTCCCAAGTAGCCCAATTCACAAGTAGCATCTCTTCTGGATTCATCACAGTCTGATGTCTGGTTCTCAGTATCATAGACCCTGGGAAATTATTTATTCAGGATCCCAGAATTAATGGGACTAAAGTGTACTGACTCACACTAATAAAATTTCAAGGAAACCAATGTATAAAAAAGGAATATAACTGTATAAAGTTACTAAAATAGAAAGTAATGATTAAGTACTTTAAATACTCACCAATCTACCTTTTTCATTCTACCCTCTAAGCAGTTTTCAGGGGAAGCCTAAGAATCAGAAGGATGCTTGAGGAGCACAGAATCAAAATACTGATAATGCCAAGATAGGGAGCAAGATGGAGGAGTAGGAAACCTGGATTTCATCTGGTCCCAGGAATTCAGTTAGATAGGGATCAAACCATTCTGAACACCTACGAACTCAACAAGAGATCGAAGAAAAGAATAGCAACTCTCTGAACAGAAAAGCAACCACTTTCTGGAAGGTAGGACATGCGGAGAAGTGAATCCGAGGCGATATTCGGGAGGATAGACGGCGGGGGAGGGGGCCTCCGTCGGCCACTTCTGGCAAGTGATAGAGCCGCGGAGCACAAAATCGGAACTTTTAGAAGTCGGCTCCGCTGAAGGACGTCGCTCCAGTGGCTAAGTGGGGGATGGAACCCTCGCGGGACAGTGTGGTCTCAGGACCCTCGGGGTCATAGAAAGACGGGGGTGCCTGAGTGCGGCAGAGCTCCCAGGTATTGGAGCGGGGAAGCCGGCTGCAGAGACGGAGCCCAGGCGCGGGCTCTCAGCTCGGGGTTGCCATAAACCATGATCCGCCGCACAGTCGGGCCACTGCTCCTCCAGCAGGGACCCAGCAAGCGGCAGATCCGGGGAGACTCCCCTTCCTCCCCCGGGAGGAGCGGCGCAGGAGCGCACCGCAGGGATCTGCTGGGTTTGGAGACTCCACCTGGGGTCGGGTGCCAGAGATAGAAACGCTCCGTCACCGGCCGGGTGAGCACCGAGGGCGGCCGGAGACTGGGGAGACGGGAGTGATTGACTGCTTTTCTCTGGGGGCTCACTGAGGAGTGGGGCCCCGAGTTCTCGGCTCCTCGGGGGCGGAGATTGGGAGGCCGCCATTTTCACTCTCGGCCTCCAAAGCCCAATGGAAAGCTTGCAGGGAACAAAAGCTCCGGAGAGCAAACCCAAGCAGATTACTTAGCCTGGACCGGCAAGGGCGGGGCAATTCCGCCTCCCGCGAAGACATTTGGGAACCACGGCAACAGGCCCCTCCCCCAGAAGATCAGCAAGAACAGCCAGCCAAGACCAAGTTTACCGATCAGTGAGAACGGCAGAACTCCAGCGCTAGGGGAATACTGTACATAGAATTCATGGCTTTTTTACCATGATTCTTTAGTCTTTTGAAGTTAATTTTTTTTTAACTTTTTTTTTTGAATTTTTCTTTTTCCCTTTTCAACCAACATCTTATCAATCCCTTTTTTAAAAAACATTTTTATTTTTCATTTTTAGAGTCATAGTCTATCCATTCATAGTAGTTATCCTTATTTTTGGCATATATATATATATATAAGTTGTTCTCTCTTTAAAATTTTGAGATACAGTTTCTTCTAACAGATCAAAATATACCCTAAATCTCTAGTGTATGGCTTTGTTCTAGTCTCCTGCCTGATCACATTCTCTCCCTTTTTTTTCTTTTCTTTTTTAAATCCTCTTCTTTCTTTTTCAAACTTATCTTATCAATTCCTTTTATAAAATCCTTTATAATTTTCATCTTTACAGTCATATTCCATCCCTTCATTGTATTAACCTTATTTTTGTACATATATAAGCTTTCCTTTCTTTAAAATTTTGGGAGGCACTTTCTTCTAACAGACCAAAATACGCCCAAAATCTAGTGTGTGGCACTGATCTATGCACTAGCATGATCATATCTGATCATATTCTGTTTTTTTCATTTTGTTCTGTTTTTGTTTGTTTTTATATTTTTCTTTTTCTTTCTTTTTTCTTTTTCTTTTTTCTTTCTTTCCCTTTCTTTTTCCCCGGTTTCAGGTCTTTTCTGATTTGTTTAGAGTATATTTTCTGGGGAAGTTGTTAGCCTGTTAGCATTTTGTTCTCTCATTCATCTATTCTCCTCTGGACAAAATGACAAGATGGAAAAAAATCACCTCAACAAAAAGAACAAGAGGCAGTACCGACTGCCAGGGACCTACTCAATACAGACATTAGTATGATGTCAGAACTAGAGTTCAGAATGATGATTTTAAAGATACTAGCTGGGCTTGAAAAAAGCATGGAAGATATTAGAGAAACCCTTTCTGGAGAAATAAAAGAACAAAAATCTAACCAAGTCAAAATCAAAAAGGCTATAAATGAGGTGCAATAAAAAATGGGGCTGTAACCACTAGGATAAATGAGACAGAAGAGAGAATTAGTGATATAGAAGACCAAATGATGGAAAGTAAAGAAGCTGAGAAAAAGAGAGATAAACAACTACTGGATCACGAGGGCAGAATTCGAGACATAAGCGATACATTAAGACAAAACAACATTAGAATAATTGGGATTCCAGAAGAAGAAGAAAGAGAGAGGGGCAGAAGGTATATTGGAGCAAATTATAGCAGAGAACTTCCCTAACTTGGGGAAGGAAACAGGCATCAAAATCCAGGAAGCACAGAGAACCCCTCTCAAAATCAATAAAAATAGGTCAACACCCCGACATCTAATAGTAAAACTTACGAGTCTCAGAGACAAAGAGAAAATCCTGAAAGTAGCTTGGGACAACAGATCTGTAACCTACAATGGTAGAAACATTAGATTGGCAAAAGACCTATCCACAGAGACCTGGCAAGCCAGAAAAGACTGGCAGGATATATTCAGAGCACTAAATGAGAAAAATAGGCAGCCAACAATACTATATCCAGCTAGGCTGTCATTGAAAACAGAAGGAGAGATAAAAAGCTTCCAGGACAAACAAAAACTAAAGGAATTTGCAAACACAAAACCAGCCCTACAAGAAATCTTGAAAGGGGTCCTCTAAGCAAAGAGAGCCTAAAATCAACACAGTCCAGAAAGGAACACAGACAATATACAGTAACAGTCACCTGGCAGGCAATACAGTGGCAATAAATTCCTATCTTTCAATAGTTACTCTGAATGTAAATGGGCTAAATGCTCCAATCAAAAGACACAGGCTATCAGATTGGATAAAAAAACAAGACCCATCGATATGCTGTCTGCAAGAGACTCATTTTAGCCCCAAAGACACCCCCCAGGTTGAAAGTGAAGGGGTGGAAAACCATGTACCATGCTAATGGACACCAAAAGAAAGCTGGGGTGGCAATCCTTTTATCACACAAATTAGATTTTAAACCAAAGACTGTAATAAGAGATGAGGAAGGACACTATATCCTACTTAAAGGGTCTATCCAACAAGAAGATCTAACAATTGTAAATATCTATGCCCCTAACATGGGAGCAGCCAATTATATAAGCCAATTAATAACAAAAGCAAAGAAACACATTGACAACAATAGAATAATAGTGGGGGACTTTAACACCCCCCTCACTGAAATGGATAGATCATCTAAGCAAAAGATCAACAAGGGAATAAGACTTTAAATGACACACTGGACCAAATGGACTTCACAGACATATTCAGAACATTCCATCCCAAAGCAACGGAATACACATTCTTCTCTAGTGCCCATGGAACATTCTCCAGAATAGATCACATCCTAGGTCACAAGTCAGGTCTCAACTGGTACCAAAAGACTGGGATCATTCCCTGCATATTTTATGACCACAATGCTTTGAAACTAGAACACAATCACAAGAGGAAAGTCGGTAAGGACTCAAATACATGGAGGCTAAAGAGCATCCAACTAAAGAATGAATGGGTCAACCAAGAAATTAAAGAAGAATTAAAAAATTCATGGAAACAAATGAAAATGAAAACACAACTGTTCAAAATCTTTGGGATGCAGCAAAGGCAGTCTTAGGAGGAAAGGATACAGCAATACAAGCCTTTCTCAAGAAACAAGAAAGGTCTCAAGTACACAACCTAACCCTACACCTAAAGGAGCTGGAGAAAGAACAGCAAATAAAGCCTAAACCCACCAGGAGAAGAGAAATAATAAAGATCAGAGCAGAAATCAATGAAATAGAAACCAAAAGAACAGTAGAACAGATCAACGAAATGAGGAGCTGGTTCTCTGAAAGAATTAACAAGACTGATAAACCCCTGGCCAGACTTATCAAAATGAAAAGAGAAATGACCCAAATAAACAAAATCATGAAAGAGGAGAGATCACAACCAACACCAAAGAAATACAAACAATTATAAAAACATATTACGAGCAGCTCTATGCCAGCAAATTAGATAATCTGGAAGAAATGGATGCATTCCTAGAGATGTATCAACTACCAAAACTGAACCAGGAAGAAATAGAAAACCTGAACAGACCTATAACCACTAAGGACATTGAAGCAGTCATCAAAAATCTCCCAAAACACAAAAGCCCAGGGCCAGATGGCTTCCCAGGGGAATTCTACCAAACATTTCAAGAAGAATTAATACCTATTCTTCTGAAACTGTTCCAAAAAATAGAAATGGAAGGAAAACTTCCAAACTCGTTTTATGAGGCCACCATTACCTTGATCCCCAAACCAGACAAAGACCCCATCAAAAAGGAGAATTACAGACCAATATCCTTGATGAACATGGATGCAAAAATTCTCACCAAAATACTAGCCAATAGGATCCAACAGTACATTAAAAGGATTATTCACCACAACCAAGTGGGATTTATCCATGGGCTGCAAGATTGGTTCAACATCCACAAATCAATGTGATACAATACATTAATAAAAGAAAGAACAAGAACCATATGATCCTCTGAATAGATGCAGAAAAAGCATTTGACAAAGACAGCATCCTTTCTTGAACAAAACTCGTCAGAGTATAGAGATAGAGGGAGCACACCTCAATATCATAACAGCCATCTATGAAAAACCCACAGCAAATATCATTCTCAATGGGGAAAAACTGAAAGCTTTCCCCCTAAGGTCAGGAACACGGCAGGGATGTCCACTAACACCACTGCCATTCAACATAGTATTAGAAGTCCTAGCCACAGCAATCCGACAACAAAAAGAAATAAAAGGCATCCGAATTGGCAAAGAAGAAGTCAAAGTCTCACTCTTTGCAGATGATATGATACTTTATGTGGAAAACCCAAAAGACTTCACCCCAAAACTGCTAGAACTCATACAGGAATTCAGTAAAGTGGCAGGATATAAAATCAATGCACAGAAATCAGTGGCATTCCTATACACAACAACAAGACAGAAGAAAGAGAAATTAAGGAGTCGATCCCATTGACAATTGCACCCAAAACCATAAGATACCTAGGAATAAATCTAACCAAAGAGGCAAAGAATCTGGACTCAGAAAACTATAAAATACTCATGAAAGAAATTGAGGAAGACACAAAGAAATGGAAAAACGTTCCATGCTCATGGATTGGAAGAACAAATATTGTGAAGATGTCAATGCTACCTAGAGCAATCCATACATTCAATGCAACCCCCATCAAAATAGCATCCACTTTTTTCAAAGAAATGGAATAATCCTAAAATTTGTATGGAACCAGAAAAGACCTCGAATAGCCAGAGGAATGTTGAAAAAGAAAAGCAAAGCTGGTGGCATCACAATTCCAGACTTCCAGCTCTATTACAAAGCTGTCATCATCAAGACAGTATGGTACTGGCACAAAAACAGACACATTGATTAATGGAACAGAATAGAGAGCCCAGAAATGGACCCTTAACTCTACGGTCAACTAATCTTCGACAAAGCAGGAAAGAATGTCCAATGGAAAAAAGACAGTCTCTTCAACAAATGGTGTTGGGAAAATTGGACAGCCACATGCAGAGAATGAAACTGGACCATTTCCTTACAGCACACACAAAAATAGACTCCAAATGGTTGAAAGACCTCAATGTGAGACAGGAGTCCATCAAGATCCTAGAGGAGAACACAGGCAGCAACCTCTTTGACCTCAGCCGCAGCAACTTCTTCCTAGAAACATCGCCAAAGGCAAGGGAAGCAAGGGCAAAAATGAACTATTGGGACTTCATCAAGATAAAAAGCTTTTGCACAGCAAAGGAAACAGTCAACAAAACCAAAAGACAATTGGCAGAATGGGAGAAGATATTTGCAAATGACATATCAGATAAAGGGCTAGTATCCAAAATCTATAAAGAACTTCTTAAAGTCAACACCCAAAGAACAAAGGATCCAATCAAGAAATGGGCAGAAGACATGAACAGACATTTTTCAAAAGAAGACATCCAAATGGCCAACAGACACACGAAAAAGTGCTCAACATTGCTCGGCATCAGGGAAATCCAAACCTCAATGAGATACCACCTCACACCAGTCAGAATGGCTAAAATTAACAAGTCAGGAAACGACAGATGTTGGCGAGGATGCGGAGAAAGGGGAACCCTCCTATACTGTTGCTGGGAATGCAAGCTGGTGCAGCCACTCTGGAAAACAGCATGGAGGTTCCTCAAAAAGTTGAAAATAGAGCTACCATATGATCCAGCAATTGCACTACTGGATATTTACCCCAAAGGTACAAATGTAGGGATCTGAAGGGGTATGTGCGCCCCGATGTTTATAGCAGCAATGTCCACAATAGCCAAACTGTGGAAAGAGCCAAGATGTCCATCAACAGATGAATGGATAAAGAAGATGTGGTATATATATGCAATGGAATATTATGCAGCCATCAAAAAATGAAATCTTGCCATTTGCAACAATGTGGATGGAACTGGAGGGTATTATGCTGAGCAAAATAAATCAATCAGAGAAAGACATGTATCATATGACCTCATGATATGAAGAATTCTTAATCTCAGGAAACAAACAGAGGGTTGCTGGAGTGGTGGAGGGTAGGAGGGATGGGGTGGCTGGGTGATAGACCTTGGGGAGGGTATGTGCTATGGTAAGCACTGTGAAGTGTGCAAATGTTGAATCACAGATCTGTACCTCTGAAGCAAATAATACATTATATGTTAAAAAAAAAAGAAGACGACAGCAGGAGGGGAAGAATGAAGGGGGGGAAATCGGAGGGGGAGACAAACCATGAGCCTATGGACTCTGAAAAACAAACTGAGGGTTCTAGAGGGGAGGGGGGTGGGAAGATGGGTTAGCCTGGTGATGGGTATTAAAGAGGGCACGTTCTGCATGGAGCACTGGTTGTTATATACAAACAATGAATCATGGAACACTACATCAAAAACTAATGATGTAATGTATGGTGATTAACATAACATAATAAAAAAAATACTGATAATGCCATGGAAAGGGAATAAAATATAATAAACATCACTTTCAGGTAACTCACACAAATTCAGTAATTTACACAATATTTTAATTGTTCAAAATCACCACTTTTTTCAGATGATCTCTGTGTTCAAAGGAAGCTTTCATAGTATTGTGGATGACTAAGTTTTTCATCTTAGTTACTCAGCAACTATAAAAGTGCTAATAAGTATTTGTTGAATGAATGAATTAATTATGTCCAGGCTTAAAATGTCTGTATTTCTAAAAGATGGCATATGTTCCAATCATTGCAGATTCTTTTTTTTTTTAAAGATTTTATTTATTTATTTGACAGAGAGACATAGAGAGGGAACACAAGCAGGGGGAGTGGGAGAGGGAGAAGCAGGCTTCCCACGGAGCGGGGAGCCCGATGCGGGGCTCGATCCCAGGACCCTGGGATCATGACCTGAGCCGAAGGCAGACGCTTAACGACTGAGCCACCCAGGCGCCCCCCAACCATTGCAGATTCTTGACTGTAAGGGAAGTCTCTCATCTTAGTTAAAACTTAAAAGGGTTACGAGTATGAAGACCATAGCATCTAATATATCTTCTGTACTCGTTCTCTTCCCTACACCTAGACTATCCACTCTATCATCAGAGTATCAGAGGTATGAAGAATCTAATCCTTAGCCTTAGACAGTGCTTCTCAAACAGGAGAGTACTCTAAAACCAGGGACATTTGAAAATATGTAGAGAAAATTTGTCTTAGTGATTGCAGATCTTGAATTCACAGGCAGTGTTCGGAGGTAAACTATGCTAAAATGCACAAGACATCCCTGCTCAACAAGGAACTCTCTTGCCTAAAATGCCAACCACCGCCTAGTTGGAAATCATAGATATGGAATGAAAGAAGTTTAGTGGACCTAGATCTAAATTCAGATTTTGTGACCCCTCAAAATACAAGAAAAAAAGAATCAAAGGAATAACTGAGGGACAGCCTTAGAAGCCCAGCTGGATTTATTGCTTCCACAAATCTTAATAACTAGATCCAAAGATATTTAGCTGAAAATTGAGAACCTAAGTTGATTTGATTTACTTAGGATAAAACTGCTCCCCAATTCAGCTGTGGTATGTGTGCGTGCACACAGGCATGTGTACATGAAAGGGACAGAAAGAGAAAGATAAAGAGAGTGACAGAGACTGAAAAGTATAAAGATATACTTTTAAAGATTTGGGAGTATTTTAAAGATAGTGTGAGTATTTTTGAACTTTCCCTCCATTCTCCACTCCTACCACACCCAATTCTGTCAAGAGTTAAAAGGAATCACTTGCCAAAGACATCTAAGATGTGCTAGGAATGTTACTATCCTAAGACAAATTGGATGTTTTCTATAGACATCACGAGTGATCACCATTATCTGTTCCCCTTTCCTTTTTGGACATAAAGACCATACAACTTAGGCTCTCAGATTAGGCAGGATTATGTTTCTGGCCAATGCACAGTGAAAGGAAATGCCTAACAAGATGAGGCAGTAAAAAGCCCTTGAAAAACCTGCTTCCTTCCTCTGCTGTTGTTCCCAGGAGACCTTATGGTGGAAATGGAGTCATGGATCAAACTAGCCTGGATCACTAATCACCATATAGAGGCCAAGTGCTCTGGACAGTTAGCTAGAACCTGAGCAAATTTTGAGCATAATATTTTATTATATGAAGTTACTGCTATATAAGCCCTGCTTATTCCTTCAACATAGGCACACCAACCTAACAAACACATCTTGCTAACCCCCTCTTACCAAAGCTTACAAAATATAAGTAACCTTACCCGGATCGGTTAGTAACTGAAGCAGGAAATAATCCAGATGTGGCTGCCATGGTAATGAGATTCCTACTGCACCACCACTACCTTCCACTGAACCCTGTAACTTTGTCCTCTGTAACGCCCCTCACATAGCACTTTTCGATCTCTCACTACCACATTGGCAGACTGTGAATGCTTGGCCTAAAGCAATGGTCTCCAATTCTCCTTTAATTATATTCTTCCTCCAATCCAGTCTATGTAGAACTTCCTGCCAAAATAATGCCCTAAAATATTCCTTGGAACATGACTATTCTGAAAAGTTGATTCCCTGACGTGTGTAGGTTAAAATCCATTTAAAACATAGAAATTTCAGACTTAGAGGAACCGTAAAATAATATGAAGAAGAAATTAAAGTCTATAGTTTGGGTGACTTGCAAAGTTGGTGGGGGATTTACTGAGATTATGCATTCATAGAACTACCTAAACCAGTTTTAATTTACTTTATAAATTTGAGTTATAGAACCATAACCCCTTGGTTGAATCCAATTTCTGTCAGTTATTTGCTGTGTAAACTTGTCAAGCCACTTAAACTCTCAGAGCTATCTTTCCTCATTTACAGTCTGGGAATAATATTGTCTATCTCAAAGATTGTTGTGAGGCTTAAATGAATTCATGTAAGTATTTAAAACAGTGTCTGTCCTACAGAAGAGAGGCATGCCCTGGCCTAGTCCCCAAAGCAGGAGGGGTACCCTTGCACCGTGCACCCCCTGCACTCCATTCCTAGGCCCCACCCTGTGCTGAATCCACCTGTTTGCCTCTTTTTCCCCAGTTAGACTGGACTTGTCACAATACCTTTAATTATCTTTGTACCCTCAGCACCTAGCATAGGGACATGGGAAGACTAATACTAAATATCTGCTGGACAAAAAATTATCATGATAGAATATTTTAACTCTTAAAAATTATCCCCCAAAGTCATAATCCAATAAAGGACTTGATTACTATTAAATATATATATATTACTAAAAAATTATGTATATATATATAGTTATATATATAATATAAATATAATAATTATTCCCTCCCAAAACATTTTCTCTACTTCCAGTAGCCCAGTGTTCTCCTTTTCCTTAAGACATGCCATTTGAATTCACACAACTATACTTTTACCTTTGCCAGTTCCTCTGGTTGAGTACATATTTTCCTTTCTATGGTCAGTTTGACACCCCACCTGCTGTTTAAACCATTCTCTGAATGCCTCAGCCCTTGTGATCTCTCCAATATTAGGACTGATACAGTGTGTGTACATGGATGTTCACACACATGTCAATGTGTATCTTCCACCCATTTGGTGATTATCACATCCTGTCTTATATCATCTTGTTAGACTCTATACTTTTCTCAGCTTGAAGACTTTGATGAAAAAAACTGCTATGTCACAGAGGCCTACATGGCAAGGAATGGAGATCAGCCTTAGACAAAAGCTAGCTAAGTACTGAGGAGCCCTCAGTTCAACTCTTGAGGGCCTGAATTCTGCCAAAAAGCATATGAAGTTGGAAGTGTATTCTCCCCAGTTAAGTATTCAGATGGGACCTCATCTGTGGCCAACACCTTTATTGCAGCCTTGTAAAATCCTGAAGCAGAGGACTCAGCCATAGCTGGATTCCTGACCCACAGAAACGAATATAACAAATATTTATTTTAAGCTGCAAAGTTCACGGTCATTTGTTTTATAGAGGTAGATAACTAACCGACCTGGGCTGGTTGGAGGAGAAAGGACAGATATTAGAATCTCACTCTCAAGACTGAGCAAAGCAAACAACCCAGAAGTATGTAGATGAGTGTTGATAAAAGCTCATATGAAAAAAGGTCCTATAGGGGCGACTGGGTGGCTCAGTCTTTAAGCGTCTGCCTTTGGCTCGGGTCATGATCCCAGAATCCTGGGATCGAGCCCCTCAGCGGCCTCCCTGCTCAGAGGGAAACCTGCTTCCCCCTTTCCCACTCCCCCTGCTTGTGTTCCCTCTCTCGCTGTGACTCTCTCTTCAAATAAATAAATAAAATCTTTTAAAAAAAAATCCTATAGTAAATGTACATGTACATTCACATGTCATGTAGTAAATGAAGTAAATTGGAAGAGAAATGCAAAGAGAAATTTAAGTTACTAGCAAGTTGTTGGTAGGTGGAGCATCTTAACATAGCTCAGCAAATGTTCTCTATCATCTGTAAACAATAGCAAAGAGCTTGGTGAACATGGCTTAAGTTCCCTAGCACTTAACAAAGAATCGAGAGACCCTTGGAAAACTTACAATTTAATCAAGGTAAGACCAGACACTATCTCCTGTCCATATTCTCTCAAAACTTGTCACTTATTTCTTGCTTTGTTCATTTTCTTCTTGCAAAATTTCCTCATTAGACAGATGTGAAATGTTATAATGTAGAATAAAAAGAGGACTTCTTGCCCTCCTCTCAGTTTAATTTTCCATATACTTCCTCAGAATATAGATAGTGCCTATTAACTTATAAAGAATTACAGCTCAGCTAAAAATATTTGCCTTATGGAAATGGTGCCATGCAGCTGAAAATATCTGTCATGTGGAAACTGATTTGCCTTAATTCAGTAGAGGTAGTGTGCCATAGAATAAGAAAGAACTTAGAATCTAGAAGACATTCAAGTTTGAATCTTGCTTCAATAATGTACCAACTCTGACTTTTGTTTCTAAACCTCACCTTAAAACTGAGAGTAATAACCATATCACTGTGTACTTATGTATGTTTGAAGACTTATTTGAGAGAGAGAGTGAGCAAAAGCAGGGGAAGGGGCAGAGGGAGAAGCAGACTCCCCATTGAGCAGGGAGCCTGACATGCGGCTCAATCCCAGGACCCTGGGATCATGACCTGACCCGAAGTCAGCCGCTCAACTGACTGGGCCTCCCAGATGCCCCTATGTCAGTGTGGTTTTGATAAATCTGGATAATGACTATAATGTTCTTGTGACCTTGTAATAGTTATGTTTTTAACTACTTTCTCTCAGCCTACTCCCCATCTCTTCCATTTACCACAAATACTTACACAGGCAAAAATACATTTTTCCCCATTTTCTACAGTTGTTTCTCAGAGAAAATCATGAGATATTTTGCTCTTGTGAGAGGTTATTTTTTGTATAGCACAGTAAAGTCAACAGTTCATAAAAACACTTCAACTTCTGGAACTATGGCCTGAGTTCCTTATTTCCCCTTGAAGTCCAGTGGAATTTTAATATGAGTTTATGGTTTCCACAGTTCATCTTTGAGACACTCAGGTGAAGCTACTTATTAAACTAAATAAATCTGTGGTTCCAGGCAAGTTACATTTCAGAGATAATTCAGAGCTACCTGTGACCCTAATTCAGAACAGAATTTTTACTTTTACAGAAAGCTCTGATATATTTTTATATTTTCCTTCATGTTTGAAAATACTTATACTTAGGAGTGTAAATAGGGAGTTTTCTGTTAGTGGGTCAGTTGCAGGCTATCCTTGTTGGCATTTGTCTATTCTTTGTCAGAAAGAGACATATTTGCCATATTTTTACTATTTTTAATTAAGTTGATGCATGTTATAAAATTCATAGTTTGGGTGGGCTTATTTTTCTTGGTTAGAATAACTGTTCTGATTTTTCTTGCCATTAAGTTAGTATAGTAACCATGAGGGAGGAAGTGGTTTAATTTGGTCTTAGACTGAATATAATCTTATTAATCTTGTGGCTCAAATGAAATCTTTAAAATTGAATTAATTGGAACCCAGTTTTTAGTGTGCATGTTGATATAATTATGTAATACTTCATTTATTATTTTAAAAAATAACATTAGGTAACACTGATTGAACATTACATTCCCAAAGTCCATTCTTACATTGGAATGGCACTGCTAGCTAATTGGTATGAAATTTAGTGGTAGCCCTAGCCAACATACTACACCTAAAACCACACAGTATGAGGTATATATTCAGGCTTAAAGATGTTAATGAGGTTGATATCTTAGATTTAGTCAACTGAAATCCAACTTTATATATTACTGTCAACCTTAGCCAGAAACTCAAAATGCAGGTGTCTTGTCATTTAGAGTAAAAATTATTAATAACCACATGAAAAATCTCTAATTTTGGGGGCGCCTGGGTGGCTCAGATGGTTAAGCATCTGCCTTCGGCTCAGGTCATGATCCCAGGGTCCTGGGATCGAGTCCCGCATCGGGCTCCCTGCTAGGCGGAGAGCCTGCTTCTCCCTCTGCCTCTGCCTCTCTCTCTCTCTGACTCTCATGAATAAATAAATAAAACATTTAAAAAAAAAAAAAGAAAAATCTCTAATTTTTATTTGAAAATGTTTCCCCTTTAAGCCCTGTGAATACTGGATCAGTAGGAGAACCAGACAAAATGGAGTAGAAGATCTTCTAAGCAAGGTCATGTCAGGGCATTTAGTTTGAATTTCCCCCATAACATCACAGAGGTAAAGACTTGGGTGCAGGAAGGTTATTTGCTATGTGATTCCAAGAAGTATGCATGAGAGGAAGGGAGGGAGGGAGGGAGAGAGAGAGAATGAGAGCACATGCACGCATGAGAAAGACAGAGAAGAGAGAGCCAGAGAAAGAGACAGAAACAGAAAGAGAAAGAGAGAGAAAGAGAAGGGGTGTGTTAACAAGGTTTCTGCTGTAAGGAGTCCTCAATTCTTCCAGGACCTCTTAAAAATTGTATAGAATGCCACCAAGAATTGTTAACCTTATGGAGGGAAGGCTCTAAGATTTATCCCATTTCTGATACTCAACTGCTCAAGAATCATGTTTGGAAGCATTAACAACCCCACACTCCGGAATTTTCTAGTATGTAGGGGCAGCGATATTCCTTGGTATCAGAAAAGCCCCTGAGGCAAAGTGAGAAAAGATGGATGATGCAATCTGAAGCAGGAGACATCAGCAGCACAGATGAATTTAACCCTCTCCGAATTGCAACTGAATAGGAAGTGTGTCACGGAATAGGATGTATACACAAAAGCACTTTCATAATTATTGAGTAGATCTTTCCCTTGAATTCTTTCAGCCAATTCTTAAAGTTTCCTTCTTGAGAAGCAATGACTTATCCCTAAATTAAAGCTAAATTCAAAAGGGGAATGCTTTTGATAGAAAAAGCTCAAAAACCTTATATTAGGGAATTATCTGATATTAGAGACTTCAATCAGGGTAAATATTATGAACATACTTAGTACCTGAAAGGTGGGGGCATCAAAAAATCAGAGAAGAACACATACAGTTAAGTCTATGTCACTTTATCATTTTTCCCCAGAAACCTGATCAGTAATATCACTTTCACATATTGGCAGAATATTATAGCTGAATTCCTAGCTGTAAGCCCATACAAACATTTTAAGTATTATCTACATTATCTATTGCTGTGTAACAAACTATCCCAAAACTCAGTGGCTTCAAACAATAATTGTGTTATATCTCAAGAGTTTGTGGGTTAAGAATTCAGGCAGCATGTAGCTCAGGTGATTCTTCTGTACCAGTTGAAGTCACTTTGTGCTATTCAGCTGGTTAACATCTTGGCTTGAGTCCAAATCTCTGAGATCTTGATGAAGATGGCTACAAGGCTGCACTAAATGACGACTGCCAGCTAAAAACCCTGTTTTTGGCTTAACATGGTGCTTTCAGGGTTCTAGAGATAGTAATCCTAGAGGCCTGGGTGGAACTTGAAAACTCTTAAAACCTGACGTTGGCAGTACCAGAATGTTATTTCTGTCATAGTATTAGTCAAACATGTCACTAAGTCAGGCCAAATACAAAAAAAAAAAAAAAAAGAAAGAAAAAAAGGAGAATTAGACTCTATTTCTTAATGTAAGAAGTAGCAAAGTATTTATAGCCATCTTTATCCTACCAGAGTTGTGATATTAGAGCTTGTACTTGAGTCAATGTTTCTAAGCAGTTTTAAGAGAGCTGTGAAGTTTTCATTGCATTCAGGCCTCTTCTCTTAAAAGGCAGGAAACTAAATCTTAGTTTAGTTTCCCTCCTCCTGAGGGAGGAGAAGGTGGTCAGAGACTAAACAAACAGAATTTTGAAAATAGATGGAAATTTAGCCAAGATTTACCATACTTATAACTGTTGGAACTTTGAAATGTTCAGTTGAACACAGGTTTGAACTTTGTGGGTCCACTTATACATGGTTTTAATAAATACAATATCGTACTATAAATATATTTTCTTATGATTTTCTTAACATTTTTCTCTATTTTATTGTAAGAATATAGTCTATAACACATATAACATACAAAATATGGTTAATTGACTGTATATTGTCAGTGAGGTTTCCAGTCAATAGTAGGCTATCAGCAGTTAACTTCTTGGGGAGTCAAAGACACATGGATTTCAACTGTGCAGAGGGGGTCAGTGCCCTTAACCTTCACATTGTTCAGGGGTCAACTAGAGTTAAGTTCATACCTTGAAATATCATGTAGTGAGTTACCCTTTGACAAAATTACATGAAAACAAGTGACCTAAAATATTTGCAGAACTTCCCATAAAGACTTTCATCATGTCTGGAAACAAGTATAGCCTCATGTTTTAACTATACGTTATTGAGTGTATGCTTAAAGATGTCATTTTCAAGAAAAGTCTCTTTTGCTGAATTAGCAGCGTAGAATCATCCTATCCCCTACAATTTCCCAGTTAATAGTTAGCAAAACCAACCTCCGTAGGAGTAAAGCTTCTTCTCAGGTTTACTGTTGGAGCTGATCTTATTTGTAGCTTTAGAGTAAGTCATAGACTCGGTCTTCCATTTACCTGTGTTATACAGGAATGTGTTCAGCATCTGTGTGCTTACTTGGATTGCAATGAATTCCAGGGGCTGCTGTGTTTGTCTTAGCACTCCCAAAAGCACAACTTGAACAAAGATAACAGTCTCAGAGTCAGCAGATTGAGTAGAAAACAACTGCATTGGTAGCCTTGGGACACTTCCACTGATTGCCAATTTTCTCTGACTATTGAACCAACAGAAGAGCAGCAGTCCCTGCGTAGGCTCCATATGGAGGTCTACATTTTTCCTCTCATTCTAGTCTCAGAAGGCTGGCACTGGGACCACCAACCAAATGGTTGAGATGGACTAACTCTGAACCCAAGGTCAAGGTTTTAACGTAGAAAAAAATTGATTATAGATCCTTCTCATGTGCTCCTCTCATCTATTTTAAAGTCTCACCTAACCCTAGGTATCTGTCCTGTTTAGCAAAAGGCTTATTTACCAGCTAGTGAGCCAGCAAGAAAATGTTGACTTCAGTCTTAATAGTTTCCTAAATTTCCTCTTGTCTCTGATATTCTCCACCAATCTAATCTAAAGATCATTACTATATCAATCATTATAAAGGAAAGTTTGTGAAGAGTAGGAAACATTATAGCCTGGGATTTTGCAACCTAATCCGTAACTTCATGCTTCACATCTCTAGGTCTTTCCATCATTCAAACTCACTCTTACTATTTTCACTTCCTGGCCTGCTCTTCTAACATGAAGACCCACTTAAAAAGTCATCTTCTGAAAGCTCTCATTCCCCACTAAGATGATGATTTCTACCTTCTCTGAAACCCCATTATGAATCAATTATACATTTTTTTATGTCAAGTATTATTGGCTCTTTTGTAGCAGAGATATTTTGAATTACTCTCCCCTTCTTTACCACTACATGCACTGTTGAATACACTTGGGACAGATATTTTATTTTGAAGTTTTGTATTATGACTTTTATTTGAAAAGTAAAATATACTTGGTAAAGAATATAAACAGAATGAAAACATATATAGTAAAATTTAGGCATCTCTTCAAATTACCTCCACAGAAGCAACAACTACTATTAATAGTTTATTTATACTTCCAAGAAATTCTATTACATATACAAATGTATGTTTTTTCTTTACATATGTATCCTTTTCAAAAACATACATTAAATGTTAAAAAAAAAAAAAAAAGAAAAGAAGATAGTAGGAAGGGAAAAATGAAGGGGGGGAATTGGAGGGGGAGATGAACCATGAGAGACTATGGACTCTGAGAAACAAACTGAGGGTTCTAGAGGGGAGGGGGGGAAGGGGGACGGGTTAACCTGGTGATGGGTATTAAAGAGGGCAAGTATTGAATGGAGCCCTGGGTGTTATATGCAAACAATGAATCATGGAACACTACATCAAAAACTAATGATGTAATGTATGGTGATTAACATAATAAAATAAAATTTAAAAAAAATACGGAGTAGACACTGTTATATGCTATGGGTTTTCTTTTCTAACAATTTACAATGTATACAGTTTTTTATACTAGCACATATTGACCCATTTTCAATGAGTGTATAATATGCCATTGTATAAATGTACTATAAATTTAAACATTACCTTTTAACCATATTTAGGTTTTTCTAGTTTTTGCCATTAATCATGATGCAAGGAAAAATATTTTATACATATTTATACACATATGTGAGTACATCTGTAAGAAAATTTCCTAGAAGGGGTAGGTAAACACAGGTAAACATTACCAAATTTTCCCACAAAGAAGGTAAATCAATTCATATTAAGAGGTCCATAAGTCCTTATCCATATTTTTAAAAAGAAAAAGTTTGGTCCAAAACCATTTGAGGGGAAAGCCTAATCAAAATGAATAGGAGGTTATTTATGGTCTTTACATTGTACTTCTATTCTAGCTATACATTTATTTTACCATTTGATAACTAGACCATGCCATATACTTTGACCATGAGTGCTCACATGGGTAATATCTGAGGAAGGGCTCAAGTTACTGAGAGCTGATAGCCAGCAAGAAAATGTTGACTTCAGTCCTATTAGTTTCAAGGACCTGAATTCTATTAATAACCTGAATAAGCTTGAAAGAAGACCCTGAAATGAAGATGAGATGACCTTAATCAATACACTAATTATGATCTTGTGAGACCATACGCAGAGAACTAAGCTAACCTGTACCCAGTCTTCTAATCCAGGAGAAACAGTTTATGGTAACTTGTTACACAACAACAGAAAATTAATACAGCCTAAGGGACAAGCAAAGGTAATATAACTTAGTGGTTATGAGCATAGGCTCTAGAATGAGGTCTAGGATCCATCCCCAGCATCCCTAATTTGGTATTTATAAGACTTGATATATTGTCTCCTATCCTCGGTGTCTTCATTTGTAAAACAAGCATACAATACTTATACTCAGTAATTGTTATAGGCATCAATGAACTAATGCAGGTGGTATATTAAGCACAATGTTTGTCATATTATGAATGTTCAAATAATTGTAGCAATGGATATTATGTAAAAAAAAAAATGTTCTTTATTTTCTTATTTTGAGTTTTAAATATCCATAGTCCAGGTTAGGCCAACTCCACATGATATGTAGACAGATCTAAGAGCAATCACACATATGCAGAAATGATTTGCTTCTAAAATTAGAAGAAAACATTTTCTTTATTGTATACCCCACCATTTAAAGTACCCCAATGTTGAGGTCTGATGAATACTGCTAAATGAATCATCATAAATTACACTCCACATGTCTTGGTAAAGATGGCTAGATGAGTTAGGACATTATTCACCCCAAGGACATGTGTAGTCTCTAAGAAAATGGATGCTTCCTGGTTTATCTGATAAAATAATGAACTGGAGTCTAGTCCATAGGAGAGAGATCAGATATCAGTGTCAAGGACATAGATAGTCTTGAAAGTCATGTTAAAGTTAGTCTTCATCCGGGAGGTGATAAGTCACTAAGGATTTTAAAGAGAAAGACAATAGAATGATCCATGGATAGATTACAAAAAAGAGCACAAAACTTTGAAGTCTTCCTAAGGTTATATAGAATATTTGCTTCCTGCTCCAACTCTGAGGTTGGCCATGTAACTTTTTTGGGCAATGCAACATCAGAAAAATTGACAGAAGCAAAGGACTGAAAAGAGTTCTGCACATTGGAGTTCTCTTTTGCTATTTTTGGAAACAATTTCTCCATGTAAACAATACCAAACTAGGTAAGATGAAAAAACCACATGGAAAAGAGACTAAGTTTCCTATCTGAAGTCCTACTAGACTTCTGAAGTCCTACTAGACTAAGTTTCCTATCTGAAGTCCTACTCAACCAAGCATTCCTGAGCCATCCTCACATATGATCTGAGTATAAGCCCAGCAGAGTCCAACCCATGTTACCAAGACACAGGCAGTATCATTCCTTAAGAAACTCTAGTGTCTTTTATTTGTTATACTTTCACTTATTGATATCTAGGCTTCTTTAGAATATTTTTCTCAATCCAAATTTTATTTTTGGAAAGAATTTCTTGAAACAAATTGAGCCATAAAATATCTTCTTTAACTTAAGGGAAAACAAAGTATGTTATCTTCTGGGTAAGTTTCGGTTATCACAAATTTTGAAATTCATAGTGTGACTAATGCTCTTATTTTTAATTAATGATGAAAATTTTATTTTCTCAAACTATCTAGTGTTTATTTTTCCAAATTTGGGGGACATCACTGAGTTCTTTGAATGAGACCAAATAAACAGCACTCATATTTCTCACTTCTGAAAATTTTTTGAGTCATTAGGCAAAAGGATCAGGGAGATGGTGATAAAAATATCATCTTTGAATACCACTGCTTCAGTCCCAAATGAAGTAACAGGGACTGTATTTTCTCTCCTCTCTTCAATAACTAAAAAACTTGGGTAATATATGAAACCACATAGTTCATTCATTGGGATGTGATTCCTGGGAGCAGGAAAATAAGGTGAATCCTAAAAATTCACCAGCATAATTCCCTGAAAGAATTTAAGGTTTCAGCACAGGGAGGGGGAATACAGAAACTTGCAGTCTCATTAAGTTGAGGAAAAGGAGATCAGAATTTGATGAGGCTAGAAATTGCATACCAGCAAAGACATAAATGCACACAGAGTTCCAGAGATCTGAATAGGATTTCTCTTGGGTTTTTGACTGCCTATCTAAGCATATATAAATAACACCCAAGGTCAGGGAAAGAACCACATGAAAGATGTAGACAATATAGGTCATGGACTTCTCCAAGGGCTTTGGAGAATTTAGTTCACCACCAGATGGAATGGAAAGACACTTTAAGGTATGGGATATCAGGTAAGATCCCCAGAAGTGTATTGCCTTAATAGCATAACTAAAGTAACCCTAGATTAAAGTCTGTTCTGGACCAATCATAACAAAATTTAGAAGTAATTCTATAGATATAAAACTTATTCCAACTAACTTCATTCCAACAGAACATCTAATAACCAAAAATGCAAATTCACAAATCAGCATCCAATTTAAAATTACCAGGTATTCAATGATGTCAGAAAATATGACCTATAGATCGAAAAAAAATTAAATAGAAACATTCCCAGAACAGACAAGGACAATTACAGAACCTTTATAAATATGCTCTATGTATTCAAGAAGGTGAAAGAAACACAAGCACAGACACAAAAGAAACAGAAGACACAAATTAGATTCCTAGAGTTTAAAAAGTGTAATATCTGAAATTAAAAGCACACTGAATTGGATTAACAGATTCAATGAATTTCTAGCACTGAATATTTATATTAGACACAATGAAAGATCTCAAAAATCTATGCATTTACTTTAAGAAACCAGAAAAGAATTGTGATGCCACCAGCTTTGCTTTCCTTTTTCAACATTCTTCTGGCTATTCGGGGTCTTTTCTGGTTCCATACAAATTTTAGGATTATTTGTTCCATTTCTTTGAAAAAGGTGGATGGTATTTTGATAGGGATTGCATTAAATGTGTAGATTGCTCTAGGTAGCATTGACATATTCACAATATTTGTTCTTCCAATCCATGAGCATGGAACGTTTTTCCTTTCTTTGTGTCTTCCTCAATTTCTTTCATGAGTATTTTACAGTTTTCTGAGTCCAGATTCTTTGCCTCTTTGGTTAGATTTATTCCTAGGTATCTTATGGTTTTGGGTGCAATTGTCAATGGGATCAACTCCTTAATTACTCTTTCTTCTGTCTTGTTGGTGTATAGGAATGCCACTGATTTCTGTGCATTGATTTTATATCCTGCCACTTTACTGAATTCCTGTATGAGTTCTAGCAGTTTTGGGGTGGAGTCTTTTGGGTTTCCACATAAAGTATCATATCATCTGCAAAGAGTGAGAGTTTGACTTCTTTGCTGATTCGGATGCCTTTTATTTCTTTTTGTTGTCTATTGCTGTGGCTAGGACTTCTAGTACTGTGCTGAATAGCAGTGGTGATAGTGGACATCCCTGCCGTGTTCCTGACCTTAGGTGGAAAGCTCTCAGTTTTTCCCCATTGAGAATGATATCCACTGTGGGTTTTTCATAGATGGCTTTTATGATATTGAGGTATGTACCCTCTATCCCTATACTCTGAAGAGTATTTCTTTTTGTTATTTTTGTTTGTTTGTTTTTAAAGATTTCATTTATTTACTTGACAGAGAGAGAGAGAGACAGCAAGAGAGGGAACACAGCAGGGGGAGTGGAAGAGGGAGAAACAGGCTCCCCACTGAGCAGGGAGCCCGACACGGGGCTCGATCCCAGGACCCCAGGATCATGACCTGAGCCAAAGGCAGATGCCTAATGACTGAGCCACCCAGGCGCCCCTACTCTGAAGAGTTTTGATCAAGAAAGGACAAAGCTGTAATCATCAAGACAGTATGGTACTGGCACAAAAACAGACACCTAGATCAATGGAATAGAATAGAGAGCCCAGAAATGGTCCCTCACCTCTATGGTCAACTAATCATCAACAAAGCAGGAAAGAATGTCCAGTGGAAAAAAGACAGTCTCTTCAACAAATGGTGTTTGGAAAACTGGACAGCCACATGCAGAAGAATTAAACTGGACCATTTCCTTACAGCACACACAAAAATAGACTCCAAATGGTTGAAAGACCTCAATGTGAGACAGGAGTCCATCAAGATCCTAGAGGAGAACACAGGCAGCAATCTCTTCAACCTCAGCCACAGCAACTTCTTCCTAGAAACATCGCCATAGGAAAGGGAAGCAAGGGCAAAAATGAACTATTGGGACCTCATCAAGATAAAAAGCTTTTGCACAGCAAAAGAAACAGTCAACAACACCAAAAGACAACTGACAGAATGAGAGAAGATATTTACAAATGACATATCAGATCAAGGGCTAGTATCCAAAATCTATAAGGAACTTATCAAACTCAACACCCAAAGAACAAATGATCCAATCAAGAAATGGGCAGAAGACATGAACAGACATTTTTCCAAAGAAGACATCCAAATGGCCAACAGACACTAGAAAAAGTGCTCAACATCGCTCGGCATCAGGGAAATCCAAATCAAAACCTCAATGAGATACCACCTCACACCAGTCAGAATGGCTAAAATTAACAAGTCAAGAAATGACAGATGTTAGTGGGGATGCGGAGAAAGGGGAACCCTCCTACACTTGGTGGGAATGCAAGCTGGTGCAGCCACTCTGGAAAACGGTATGGAGGTTCCTCAAAAAGTTGAAAATAGAGCTACCCTATGACCCAGCCATTGCACTACTGGGTATTTACCCAAAGATACAAATGTAGTGATCCAAACGGGTATGTGAACCCCAATGTTTATAGCAGCAATGTCCACAGTAGCCTAACTATGGAAAGAGTCAAGATGTCCATTGACAGATGAATGGATAAAGATGTGGTATATATACACAATGGAATATTATGCAGCCATCAAAAAATGAAATCTTGCCATTTGCAACAATGTGGATGGAACTGGAGGGTATTATGCTAAGCGAAATAAGTCAATCAGAGAAAGACAGGTATCATATGATCTCACTGATATGAGGAATTCTTAACCTCAGGAAACAAACTGAGGGTTGCTGGTGTGGTGGGGGGTGGGAGGTATGGGGTGGCTGGGTGATAGACATTGGGGAGAGTATGTGCTATGGTGAGCGCTGTGAATTGTGTAAGACTGTTGAATCACAGACCTGTACCTCTGAAACAAATAATACATTATATGTTAAAAAAAAGAAGAATATAGTAGGAAGGGAAAAATGAAAGGGGGGAAATCAGAGGGAGAGATGAACCATGAGAGACTATGGACTCTGAGAAACAAACTGAGGGTTCTAGAGTGGAGGGGGGTGGGAGGATGGGTTAACCTGGTGATGGGTATTAAAGAGGGCATGTACTGAATGGAGCACTGGATGTTATATGCAAACAATGAATCATGGAACACTACATCAAAAACTAATGATGTAATGTATGGTGATTAACATAACATAATAACAATAATTAAAAAGGAAAAAAAAAAGTAACCAGAAAAGAGCAAATTAACTATAACCTCAAATAAGTCTATGAAGAAAATAAAGAGCAGAAGCCTAAATGAAATAGAAGACCTACAAACAATGGTAAAAATAAACAAAAGTTGGCTCTCAAAGCATCAAAACAGGAAACAGGAGAGAAACATGAAAGAGGGAATGTAATTACCACTCCTATAAATCTTAGTAGAAAGCCAAGTAAATACTATAACAACTTGATGCCAATGAATTGAATAACTTAGAAGGAAGGGACACAGTTCTTTCAAAAAAAACCCTCAAGTACAAAATCCCACTCTGGAAGAAATAGATGATATGAGTGTTTTGATGTTTAAAAAATTGATATTTTAGCTAAAAATAATCCCACATAAGAATTTAGTCCCAGATAATTTCATTGGTGAATTTTATCAAGCCTTTAAGGAAGAAATGACAATTTTATACAGCCTTCCAGAAACTTGAAGAAGTAGGAACATTTCCTATCTCAATTTATGAAGCCAGTACTACTCTACTAACAAAACCATTTAAAGATATAAGAACAGGAAACTATCAACCAATATCCTTTATAAACATATGCCATAATGTATATTAAGATTTTAGCAAAATTAATTCAGCAGTATGTAAAATGGACACAACATAGACAAATGGGGTTTATGTCAAGAATGCAAGGTTGGCTTAACATTAAAATAAAAAATCAAGTTTATGTAGTTTACAATGTTAACAAAATTTTTAAAAAGGAACCTTATGATCATTTTAATAGATGCAGAAAAAGATGCAATTGACCCATCAACAATCATGATAAACTTTTGCAAATTACTAATTGAAGGAAACTTTTTCAACATGATAGGAAAATATGATCTCATCCTCTTTATTCAATATTTCCCTGGATGTCCTAGCTAGTGTAATAATTAAAAGACATATGGCTGAGAAATAAAACTTTATTCACAGGTGATAGGACTATCTAGAAAAATCTTAAGGAATTTACAAAAAAGTAGCACCATTAAGTACTGGCAAGTTCAAACAAAGTTCAACATATAAAATATCAATTATTTTTCTACATATTAGTCACAAACATTTGAAACCCAAAATGTAAAGTAACACCATTAACAGCATCAGAAAATAAAGTATTTAGGGAAAAGTTTAGCAAAATAAATTCAATACCTGTAAATTGAAAATTATAAAGCACTGTGAAGAGCATGGAAAGAGATACTATGTTTAAGGATCATAAATAAAGAGATACTATATTCTACTCTTGAGAAAGTCAATATTATGGTAATAGGTAATTCTCCCCAAATTGATCTATAGATTTAATACAATTCTAATTAAAATTTGATGGGTTTACTTTAGAAATTGGTAAGCTGATTTTAAGATTTACATGGTAATATAATGTGCCCAAAATAGCTAAAATAATTTTCTAGAAGATAGATAAAGGGGTGCCTGGGTGGCTCAGTCAGTTAAGCAACTGCTTTCAGCTCAGGTCATGATCCCAGGATCCTGGGATTGAGCCCCACATTTGGCTCCCTGCTCAGCAGGGAGTCATCTTCTCCCTCTCCCTCTGCCTGTGCTCTCTGTCAAATAAATAAAATATTAAAAAGAAAAAAGTTAGAGGACCCACATTATCTAATTTCAAGACTTACTATAAAGTTATAATAAGATATATGATGTGAATAAGGATAGATATATAGATTAATAGACCAGACAGATCGAAATATACATGTGCAACTGACTTTTTGGTAAAGATGTCAAAGTAAGTCAATGGGACTAATATAGTGTTCTCCAAAAGTGGTCCAATAAACTAGCCCATTCCCTGAGGGCAGACTGAGTTCAGTAGCACAGACAAGTATTAAGAGTAAAATAAATGGAAGCTGTATGCACTCAGAAGGAACAAGGATGGGAAATAGGTCCTAGAAAACATTTGGTGTGACTAATCAATGACACTTTTAGTTGCTTTTATCTCGTTTTATACAGTTTTCCATTAATCTAAGCCACTCGTTTGAGAATTTTATGGTAATTCACTTTCTTAGTTGATGCCTATTAGTCACAGTATTAATGAGCTGATGTTAACTTCTGTATTTCTTAGGAACATACAAAAGTGGGGTGTTACTCTTGGGCCACTACCTGCATTAGTTTTTCTTCATTAAGTCTGAGTTAACGTGATTAAGTAAGGATATCATTAGACTGAGATGGCTCTAATGCCTTAGTGGTTATGCAAGCATGGGACAGAGTCCTAGGACAAATTCAATCCACTAGAATCCAAGAAAATGAAATGTAAGAACAACTAGTAATTTCCAAAACAGCAGAATACTCATTCTTTAAAGTGCATATGGAACATTCTTCAGAATAGATCACATATTAGGCCACAAAACAAGTTTCAACAAATTCCAAAAGATCAAAGTCATACCATGCAACTTTTCCAACCACATTATGAAACTAGAAATCACAAGAAAAAAAAAAAAATCTGGGAAGAACACAAAGACATGAAGGTTAAATAACCTGCTACTACACAATAAATGGGTCAACCAGGAAATCAAAGAGGAAATCAAAGAATACATGGAGACAAATAAAAATGAAAACAATCATCCAAAATCTTTGGTTTGCAGCAAAAGCAGTTCTAGGAAGGAAGTTTGTATCACTACAGGCCTACCTGAAGAAAAATCTCAACCAAACAACTTAACCCTACACATAAAGGAGCTAAAGAAATAAAATCCAAAGCCAGAAGAAAGAAAGGTAAGATTAGAGCAGACATAAATGATATAAAAACAAACAAACAAAAATAGAAGAATGAATCCAGGAACTGGTTCTTGGAAAAAAAAAAAAAAAAAAAAAAAAAAAAAATAAATCCAGAAACTGGTTTTTGAAAAAAAAAAAAAAAAAAAATCAACAAAATTGTAAACCTTTAGCCAGGCTCAAAAACAAAAAATAAAACAAGGGACTCAAAATCAGAAACAAAAGGAGAAATACCTGATACCACAGAAATACAAAGAATTACAAGATTATTAAAAAGTTATATGCCGGGCGCCTGGGTGGCTCAGTTGGTTAAGCAACTGCCTTCAGCTCGGGTCATGATCCCAGGGTCCTGGGATCGAGTCCCACATCAGGCTCCCGGCTCAGCGGGGAGCCTGCTTCTCCCTCTGACCCTCTCCCCTCTCATGCTGTTTCTCTCCCGCTCACTCTCTAATAAATAAATAAATAAATAAATAAAATTAAAAAAAAAAAAAAGTTATATGCCAACAAATCAGACAACCTAGAAGAAATGGATAAATTCCTACAAACATCCCAAAACTAAATCTGGAAGAAATAGAAAATTTGAACAGATCAATTACCAACAATGAAATTGAATCAGTAATCAAAAAAAAAAAAAAAAAAAAAAAAAAATCCCAAACAAAAGTCCAGGACCAGAAAGCTTCACAGATAAATTCTACCAAACATTCAAAGAAAAATACCTATACTTCTCAAACTATTCAGAAAAGAAAAAAAAAGGACGAAGGAAATCTCCCAAATTCATTCTATGAGGACAGCATCACCCTTATATCAAAACCCAAAGCCCAATTAAGACACTATAATAAAAGGAGAACTACAGGCTAATATCTTTGATAAACATAGCTGCAAAAATCCCCAACAAAATACTAGCAAACCAAATTCAGCAATACATTAAAAGGTCATTCACCACAATCAGGTTGGATTTATTCCTGGGATAAAAAGTTGGCTTATTTTTCACAAATCAATCTGATATATCACATCAACAAGAGAAAGGATAAAAACTATAGGATCATTTCAATAGATACAGAACAAGCACTTGACAAAGTACAACATCCATTCATGATAAAAACCCTTAACAAAGTAGGTTTAGAGGGAACATACCTCAATAAAGGCCATATATGAAAAATTTACCATTAACATCATACACAATGGTAAATAAAAACCACCTAAGGGTTTTCCACCTAAGATCTGGAATGAGACAAGGATGTCCACCCTCACCAGTTTTATTCAACATAGTACTGGAAGCCCTAGCCATAGCAATCAGACAAGAAAAGGCATCCAAATTGGTAACTTTCACTATTTGCACATGATATGATACTATATAAGGAAAACCCTAAAGACTCCACCAAAAAAACCTACTAGAATTGATAAATGAATTAAGTTTGCAGGATACAAAATTAATATACATAAATAGGTTGCACTTCTATACACTAATAATAAATCAGCAGAAATAGAAATTAAGAAAACCAATCCCATTCACAACTGTACCAGAAATAAAAATACCTAGGAATAAATTCAACCAAGGATATGAGAGGCCTGTACTCTGAAAACTATTTTAAATATTGATGAAAGAAA
Source organism: Phoca vitulina (assembly GCF_004348235.1). Classification (NCBI taxonomy): domain Eukaryota; kingdom Metazoa; phylum Chordata; class Mammalia; order Carnivora; family Phocidae; genus Phoca; species Phoca vitulina. Next base: position 35,211,028 of record NW_022589714.1, read on the forward strand.
TTGAAGATGACACAAATGTAAAGACATCCCATGCTCATGACTGAAAGAGAGGTTGTTAAAGTGTCCATATTACCCAAAGAAATCTACAGATTTAATGCAATCACTATCAAAATACCAATAGCAGTTTTCACACAACTAGAACAAAATCTTCAAACTTGTATAGAATCACAAGATCCTGAATAGCCAAAGCAATCTTGAAAAAGAACAAAACTGGAGGTATCACAATCCCAGATGTCAAGATATACTACAAAGCCAAAGTAATCAAAACAGTATGGTATTAGTATAAAAATATATACATACATCAATGAAACAGAATAGAGAGCCCAGAAATAAATTCACATTTATATAGTCAATTAACCCTCAACAAAGGAGGAAAGAATATGCAATGGGAAAAAGTCTCAGCAAATGGTGTTGGGAAAACTAGAAAGCAACATGCAAAAGAATGAACCTGGACTACTTTCTCACACTATACACAAAAAGAAACTCAAAATGGATTTAAGACCTAAACATAAGACATGAAACCATAAAAATCCTAGAAGAGAGCATGGACAGTAATTTCTCTGACACTGGCCATAGCAACATTTTTCTAGATACGTCTCCTGAGGCAAGGGAAACAAAAGCAGACATAAACTATTGGGACTAAAGCAAAATAAAAAGCTTCTGCATAGCAAAGAAACAACCAACAAAAAGACAACCTACTGAATGGGAGAAGATACTTGTAAATGACATATCCAATAAAGGGTTAGTATCTAAAACATATAAAGAACTTTTAAACCTCAACACACAAAAAACAAATAATCCAGAGACATGAACAAACATTTCTCCCAAGAAGACCTACAAATGTTCAAGAGACACATGAAAAGAAGCTCAATATCACTCATCACCAGGAATATGCAAATCAAAACTACAATAAGACATCACCTCACACTTGTCAGAATGGCTATAAACAACAGAAGAAATAAATGTTGCTGAAGATGTGGAAAAAAAGGAACCCTTGGGCACTCTTGGTGGGAATGCAAACAGTATGGATGTTCCTCAAAAAGTTAAATATAGAATTACCATATGATCCAGTAACTCCACTGCTGGGTATTTTCCCAAAGAATACAAAAATACATTATCTACAATAGCCAAAATACGAAAGCTGGGTATTTTCCCAAAGAATACAAAAATACATTATCTACAATAGCCAAAATATGAAAGCAACCCAAGTGTCCATTGATAGATAAATAGATAAAGAAGATGTGAATAAAGATGTATACACATACATACATATACATAAATGGAATATTACTCAGCCACACAAAAGAATGAAATCTTGCCATTTGCAATAATACAGATGGAGCTAGAGGGTATACTGCTAGATGAAATAAGTCATAGAAAGACAAATACCATATGATTTCATTCATGTATGTGCAATTTAAGAAATAAAAAGAAAAAAAAAGAAACCAAAAAACAGACTCTTTAGAGAACAAACTGATGGTTATCAGAGAGAAGGTAAGTGGGGGGTGGGGGGATGGATGAAATAGGTGAAGGAGATTAAGAGTACGTTCAGCTTGATGAGCACTGAGTAATGTACAAAACTGTTAAATCACTATATGGTATACCTGAAACTAATATAACACTTTGTGTTAACTATACTGGAATTAAAATTTAAACAAATAAGAATAACCAGTCACAAAGAGACAACTAGTCTTTCCCAATAAAGCAACAGCTTAAGTCATAGCCAATCAAATATTCCTTGTTTTGCTTCCCCATCTTCTCTATAAAAACTTTTCCCCTAGCTCCTATCAGTGGAACACTCCTAACTACTTTTGGTTTAGCCATACTCAATTCAAACTGATGTATGTTCAAATAAACTCATAAATTTTAATACGTCTCAATTTATCATTTAACACTCATGACTACCATTTGAGTCAATATTTCCAAAGTCATTGAACAAAAGAATAAAGCTATTATCCTGAGGTCAAAGGACTTCGTCTTTCTTTTATATATGGCTGAAGCATGTGGTATATTGAGAAAGCTAAAGCTAGACTGATCTCTTTAGGAAAAAATCTAGCATAAATCTGTAATTTTAGGTGGGGTATCTTGTAGAAGAAGAATTTCACCTAAAAGACTATTTCTTATTTACTTAGATTTGAGTATGGTTTATTCAAAAGTTAAGAGGTAAATAGATCAACATATAACATTAATGAATAAGGTAAAAGGAAATAACATCGAAAATTTTTATTATACTTCTCAGCTTGCCTCATCTTTTTCTAAGTGTCCTTCTCCACTCCATTATGTACCCATCTCTGTCTCTGACATGTGTACACACACACCACAAACACAATGGTGATTTGGACTAGTGGGCTAGATGGACCTAGTTCATTTATATTGAAAAAACTGAATTATGAGCACTGATCATTTTAAGATTCTCTGTTAACCCGAGCTAGCCAAGTTTCTGGTCTTGATTTTAAGAACTTTTTTTTTTTAACTCAGTAACAAATCTTATAATTGTTTTCTATTAACTTATCAAAGACCCTAAGGGATTTCTCAGGTGATTCCAAAAATTAAGGACCCCAAACTCTTAAGATGGAAGATTATCTCAAGTTGTAAGATTATTCTTTTGTTTTGTATTAGAAAGAATTACTTCTTAAAATTATGTAGTTTTAATTCCAACAATATTTGTAAAATACAGTTCCTAGAGTACTAAAGACAAAATTGCCAGAGGAAATTTTTTGGAAAAATAGTTTGGAATATAAAAACAAACTCTTCAGTTCTAAAATGCTGGGTAATTTACCGGTTTTCAAATGCAAATTTCTAAAGTTTTTATTAAATATTATGGCACAGACCCAAAACATCTATTTGAACTTCATATAATAAAAAAAAATATTTAAAAGAAGGGGAAGAAAGAAGTGAGCTCTGAACACTTGAATAATGAAAATGCACATTTTATGAGTTAACCTCATGAAATGTCACAGAACTAGATTCATTCACCAATGGAAAAATCTAATACCTTATGCTGTTTCATGTGTCACTGCTTTGGTTAATGCTCTCCCACATGCCTAAACTGTTCTGCCCCTCTTTTCTATTAAACTTCCCTAATAAGAGATTTAGGTAACATTTTTTTTTTCCTTTCACAGCAGTAACTTCTGCATCTCTCCTTTCCAGTACTGCTACTTTAGAACTTCTCACACTGGATTGTACTAATTACTTCTTCCTCACTTGTTCTTAATTTACCCATTTAACTAAGAAATGAAGACTAATTTTGATGAGTGACAGTGTTTTCCAAAAACACAAACAAAAATTTAGCATCACTATTCCTCAACATTTTCCAAAGAACTGTGGAAGAAATGTAAGTTAAATGAACCAGAAATTCTAAAGACCATATGTAAATTATTCACCTAAAACACATCAAGCAGAAATCAGAAAGACACCTAGTTTCTATGTGAATCAAACTCAGAGTTCATCCAAGCAAAATCAGATTCACTGAAATAGCTCTGAATCAACAATAAGCCCAAAATAGGGACACTTTTTAAGGTAGCCTAAACATTACAGAGAACTGAAAGTACTTAACCATGTATGGAATTCAAAGTGGTACATTTTTTGGATGATTTCTTCCAATAAGCTGGCAAGAGCCCTTAGAAATTCATTTTGTAGACACTCAATGCTATGACATTTTTCATTCTGCTTTTGGAAAAACAGTGAAGTTGTTTTTTCCTTTTTTCTCTTCAGAAATAAGAAGTGTGAAGTGCAAGTTTGGAGAATTGCTGAGGACAGCGCAATAGCCCTGCCAAATGAACATCTTGGGGAATATAACTTCTGTTCATTAGAGCAAGGCTGGCTCACCCGCTGGACATGGGAGAGGGTATTAGGCAGGCAGATGTTCATGATTCTTAAAGTGGCAAATTGAGCAGCCAATTTTAAAGGCTAGATCATTAGCTAAAGAATGGTCTTGAAGAACAATGAACTTGTTGACCTATTTTGGAGGATTTTTTTTTTTTTTTAAATGTTCTCAAGTCACCAGCCATTTTTTTATTAGGTAAAAGGGAAAAATTGGTCATGTCTAGTATTTTTCCAGAAATTTAAGCCAGCAAATATGGTTACATTATTTTGCTTCTTGTCTTTACATTTTCAACTTTAGGTCTTTTGAAACTACTTTAACATATTTAGTAGAGGATCATTCTTGGATCCTCACCCTCATAGGGACTGGTATATTCAGGCACATCACATATTTGAGAATAGTTTTAATGAGAAGTTAGAGGTATTGATCCTTGTGTTTTAGGGACAGTCTTATCTAAAGAAAATAAAATCTTTTAAGTCATTATATCTCAAGTTTTCATGTTCTAGGTCCCAATCAGTAACTGTATTAAAAATCTTGAGTCCCAGGGATGTCTGGGTGGTGCAATCAGTTAAGTATCCAACTCTCAGTTTTGGCTCAGGTCATGATCTCAGGGTCATGAGATGGAGCCTGGCATCAGGGTCCATGTTCAGCTTGGATCTGCCTAAGTTTTGCTGTTCCTCTGCCCCACCCTCCCATGCTCTAAAATAAATGAATCTTAAAAAAAAAAAAAAAAATCAGGAGTCCCACCATGATGCTCATTCCTTCATTCAACATTCTTTAATTGAATCTACTACAAAACAGACAATGTTGTAAAAACTGAAAATATGTTTATTGGGTGATATGGGGAAGGGGTTAGAGAAGAAACAAAAAAAAAGTCATTATATTGTACAATAGGAGATGATGAATACTAGAAAAAAAGTAAGGGGTGTTGGGAATACTGTGAGAGAAGCTGCAGTTATAAATAGGATGTCCTGGGTAGGACTCATGAGAAGGCGATAGGTGAATAAAGATTTAAAGATGCAGAGGAAGTAGGTCCTGCCAACATCTGGAAAGATGTTCCAAGTGAAGAGAACACAAGTGTGAAGTTTCAAGACTGGTGTGCTCCTGGTAAGTTCACGAAGCAGCAAAGTAGAGCAGAGAGAGCAGGGAAAGAATGGCAGTAAATTATGTCAATATATAATACCATTATCAGGATTTCCCATTTACTATGAACCAAATAGGGTGTCATTGGAGGTTTTGAGGATTGGTATGAGCTAATCTGCCACACATTTTAATGGGATATTTTGAGAATAAACTATGGAGACGAGGATGGGATTAGGATGACAAGTTGAGAGTCTGCTGCATTAGTCAATGCCAGAGATAATAATAGCACTTGCAATCAGGGTAGGAGTGATGGAGATGGTGAATAATTGATGTTCTAGATATGTTTTGAAGGTAAAATTAACTGCTTATGAAGAGAATGTAGAGGAGGCGCCTGGGTGGCTCAGTCCTTAAGCATCTGCCTTCTGCTCAGGTCATGATCCCAGGGTCCTGGGATCGAGCCCCGCATCCGGCTCCCTGCTCGGCGGGAAGCCTGCTTCTCCCTCTCCCACTCCCCCTGCTTGTGTTCCCTCTCTTGCTCTCTGTCAAATAAATAAATAAAATCCTTAAAAAAGAGAGAGAGAGAGAATGTAGCATGTGGGTGAAATAAAGGAAGACTTTTGCTTGAGCTACTGGAGGATGGTGTTGCCAGTAATTGATATGGGAAATTACAAGTAAACAGAATCAGAAGATTATAAGGTTATATTTTAAACACATTAAGTTTGAGATGTCAAGAGGTCTCCAGAGTTTCCGTTAGAAATAAGTTGAAATGTTATCCAATAGGTAGTTGGATAAAGAAGTATGGATTTCAGGGGAGAAGTCAAGCTGGTGAAATAATTTTTAAATTATCAGCAAGAGATCAAATATATATGGAAATTAAATGAGTCCCCTTAAAGGGATTATAACTGAAGACAAAAGTTGTCGGAAGACTGAATTCTAGCAGACTCTAATCTTAATAAAGACTGAGAATGTATATCAGCAAGGAAGAAAATGAGAATGTGGCCACATGAACCCAAGGAACAAAGGTATTTCTTGATGGAAGAAATAATCAGATGTGTCACATGTTTTATTTAGGACAAAAATGTGAGGTCTGAAAATTGACTCAGATTTTATAATGGGAAACTCACTGGTGATCTGGAATAAACAAAAAGACACATTATTGTGCAAGTTCTTCATATGTTTACAGGCATTTCTTATGATAAGTAGAAAAAGAAATGCAGTGGTATTTTGGGGAATATTTTACTGCTATGGCTAATTGCTAAAATTATCTTACAGTTCAATTAAGCTATTAATGTATCCTCTGAGAGAATAGAAATAGCATGGACTTTGCATGATTAAAGACATAGGCTTGAATCTTCATTCTTGAATTAGTTCACTTAAATATTCAAATTATTTAGCCACCTAGAAACTCAGTCATAAGTATGAATAAGAATAGTAATACTCAATTTATGGGGCTACTATAAATATTACATGTATACCATTCATAAATTCAGCAAAGGTTAAAATAATCCATATTTAACATTAAATTATACTGAGTAGCTTAACTAGAATGACAGATTGAACACACATTTATCATTTTTTTCCTCCTGAGACTCCATTATAATGACAAAAAAAATAAAAGGGGATAAATATTCAACAACAAGAACAACTAAAGTATCAGCAGTTAAAAGATTTCAGTATCATTTTTAGATGTGAAACTGATAAAGCAGGGCAGAAGGAGCTTCTGCCTACGATGTGTATAGTGCAGCCCAGTATGCCAAGGAATTAAAGTGCTTATTTCATTAATCCTAAGAACAGTCAAAGAAATCATGTTCCTACCTCCATTACATTGATGAGAAAACTGAAGCTTAGGCAGGTTAAGATGCATTACTATAATCCTAAAGGTAATAAGTGGTAGAGCCATGATTTGATTCATTTTCTCCCCTAATTCCACTGGTTGATAATGTCAAAAGTGCCAACAGATCTATAACATATCCATGAATACAATGTGCCTATCCACCTATGAGATTTTTAACTATTCATGTACTCTAAGATACAAGTTTTGGTATCCTAAAACTCCTTAGTCTTTGAATGTCCTACATGTTTGCATTTCTTTACAATCTCTGAGGTAATATTCAAACAGGATCAATCACTTTCCCTTATTTTTTTTAAAGAGGATTGATCTAAATATACCTAGAAAAGAGCAGATGAACTAATAAATTTTGACTAGCTACTGTATAAAGAGCAGTTGAGCAATAGGTATAAAACTAAAGAAGGACAAGTTAGCATCAGCAAGATCACTGAAAAGATTAAGAAATGACAAAGAGGAACACTGAGTAGGGGATATGTTATTTAGGGATCAAGATGCAACTCTGAGGTAAATTTGTCTTGAATATTATGATGGTCAGTTTAGTATCCTAGAGGGAAACAGTGTAAATGTGAGATTGGGTGTTCTCTAAAACCAATTCCTTGATTGTATAAGATACAAATCTCTTTTGGGGCACCTGGGTGGCTCATTTACTTGAGCATTCGACTGTTGGCTTTGACTCAGGTCATGATATCAGGGTTATGAGATCGAGCTCTGCGTCAGGATCCACAATGAGCATGGAGTCTGCTTGACATTCTTTCCCTCTCCCTCATCCTCTGCCTCTATCCCTACTCACACTCTAAAATAAATAAAATCTTAAAAAAAAATTACAAATCTCTTTTGACTTCAAGATTCTAGAAATTTTCGATGTCCTGAAATAGATTGTCTCCCCATGTCTAAGCAGCTATTCTTATTTAATGTCTATTATCACGGTAGTGACCCTAAGGATATTAAGTATTATTTGGCAATTAAAAAGGTTATAAAATCACAAATTATAGTGAAACTCTAATCCAATTATTCAATTTAAATCAAAGGTGTGTACACCTTTTATGCAGACAATTTTTAATGAAGACAAGAGCAGAGTGAAATTGAAATCTGTTGGGCTATTGCAGTGTAAGCCTTGTGGGTAAGTAGAATATGTGAGAGACTAATGCAGGATTCAGAAGTTCAATGTTTGCAGGATATCCAAAAATGATCAGTTTTGTGGCACAGATTTATAGATGTAGATGCCAGCAAGGCATTTAATTAAAATGGGTTATATGTTTAATCACCTCTTATTACTTCCAATTGTTTTTTTTTTTTTTTTTCTATTTGCAAGATATAATTTCCTAGATCCATTCTTTACTATGGAGAAATTTTAGAAAATTTAAAAGTTGAATATTTTAAGGGATATACTATTCATTACGCTAGTTTGAGTGTTCTTTCTGTATATCAATTTACTCAAACTTGATTGCAAGTTGGGAATCACTGGTTTAGTGGTAGTAGCAATGATGGTAGTAGTGGTAAAAACAGGTAATACCTGTTGGATATGAGCCTGGCACTATCTTAGGAACTTTAAATATATTAATTCATGTAACTCCTATAAATGACCCAATGAGATGGGATCTGTATTAATATTTTATATGGAGAAACTGAGACAGCTTGAGTAATTTTGTCCAGGTTCACACAGCTTGTTAATGAAGGAACTGGATTTTAAATCCTGGCACTCAAGCTCCTAGTCTTTGCTTGCTTGCTTTCTTCCCTCCTTCCTTCCTTGCTTTATTTAGAGGAGAGAGAAGGGGAGAGAGAGAGAATCTTAAGCAGACTCCACACCCCGCACAAAGCCAGATGTGGGACTCAATCTCACGACCCCAAGATCATGATCTGAGCCAAAATCAAGAGTCCAACTTCAAACCAACAGAGCCACCCAGGCGCCCCTCTCTGCTGCTTTAAATGAAAATATATCCTGCTTTTGGAATTGTTGTAACTTTTCTTGAAAACATATCTTGCACCTTCAAATGGGTTCAAGTTCACTAATTATTCATTTTAGGGACATTCTCAACTGAAAGAAATATTTGCACTGATCCACAAATTACCACACATTTTTTTTCTGAACACTGGCATATCTTTACAAGGAAGTCAGTCTGATGAGGAGGTAAGTCTCTAGTGATATAACTCAGTAAGACTCTTGGGTATTTATTAACAAAAATCTACACGATTCATGGATATTTATTAACAGGAATCTACATGTGATTCTTTAATTTGAATTTATAATGAATTATGCTAGTATTCTGGAGACTGAATAATTATTTTCTTCCCAGAACGATTCTTCTGTGTTACTAGACAACATTTTGCTACGTTGATTCTATTTGCTACGATTTTATTTAGATTTTTCTGCTTTTATAAGAATATTTATTAATTTATTGGACAATCTTACCAGATTCTGATATTAAATGTGTCCTGGTTTTATAAAATGATTAGAAAGCTTTCCATTTTTTTCCTATGATGAAAATATATGTTCTTTAAAATGAGACAGAACTACTATGATCTTCCTGATTGAGTTTTTCCTTTCTTTTTTTTTTTTTTTTTTTTTTTTTTGTTACATGGAGATCTTTATTATTATATTCTCCAATAAGATCATGGAATTTTTTTAATTTGGTATTTGTTCTAGGGTAACATTATGGTAATTCACATTTTTACTAGAAAATCAGTTATGTCTTTTAGTGTTTCAAATTTGTTGAAATAGTTACAAGTAGTATAAACTTGCTTTTTTAATGTCTCCCAAATTTTGCATGCATGTCATTTTACTTTTATAACATTGAAAAATGAGTAATATTTATGCATTCTTAGATTTGAAAGCGATTTGACAAAATTCAGCCTGTTATTCTAAAATATAAATAAAATCTTTCATAACCTAGTCTTAAGTATAGCTTAGATAATGTAGTACTTAAAAGCAAATAAAAGAAATTATTCTAAAAATCTAAAGTTAATTTCTATTGAAATTAGGAGTTAAGTAAGCATGCCAATACACACCGGTGTTATTCAACATTGTATTGGAATGTCCAGTGAGAACACTAAGGTAAAAATCTCTCTCACATATTGGAAACAAATAGCTTTGGATTGACCATATGACAGTGTATGTAAAAAAGGGGTGCCTGGGTAGCTCAGTCAGTTAAGCATTTGCTTTTGGCTCAGGTCATGATCCCAGGGTCCTAGGATGAAGCCCTGCACTGGGGCTCCCTGCTCAGTGGGGAGCCTGCTTCTCCCTCTGCCCCTCCCCCTGCTCAGGCTTTCTCTCTCTCTCTCTCTCTCTCTCTCATGAACAAAATCTTGAAAAAAGTAAAATTCAATAGCATTTGTCAAACACTTAATAATCTATATATTTACCAATGGAATGAACATTTTACAATGTAAATTGGAAAAATTGTAGTTAGAAAATAAACTAAAATACTGAATTTGACAAGGAAGGCATCAAATTTATGTCAAGTAGACAAAAAATTTATTTCAAAGAACCAAGATCATAAGAAAAAAGTTAAACAGAAAGATAACATTCTTGAGTTCTAAGACCCAATATCCACCTTGTAAAAGCCAATTCAAATATAAAATTATAAATATCAGGGCTCCCAAACTTGACATTATTTTAATGTAATTCCAAATTGATCTACAACCAAATGGGTTATTTTTATTGTAAGATAATTTAAATTTCATATGAAAAAAATGTCCAAAAGAAGCCCAGAAATGTTTTTTAAAAAGATTATGTGTAAACTTGCATACCTGGCATAAAAACAAACTATAAAGGTATGAAAATCAAACAGATATGGTAATAGCCTAGAAATAGAAGGGAAAAATTTAGAAAAAGAGATCCCCAGAATAGATTATAATGTGTTTGAGAGAGTAATCTATGCTAAGGGAGGTGTTTTAATTTATTCATCTAGGAAAGGAAAGCATAATTAACATACTATTATGACAACAGGCTAATGTGTATGGAAGAAAAAAGAGTTGCACTCTGTATCAGGGTGTTCTTGGACACAAGCAATAGAAAACAACTCACATGTAGGTGTTGATCCAGCTTACACAGCAAAAAGTCTACAAGTCAGTAGTATAGGCTGAGATAGATGTTATAGGATGTCATAGCAGTCTCCTGCTAGTTTTCTGCTCTTCCAGGTTTTCCGAGGAACTTTACATGATTATCCCTATGATCGCAAAATGGCTACTGCCATTCTAGTCATCCATGCAAGATAAAAAGGAAAAGGGTTTTCCCTTTGCTTTTGCTATTTTTTGTAAAAGAAGTTGTGCCTTCTTAGGATATATCTATAGGTCTTTGGTCAGAATTTGATTCTTCTGGCTTCAGGGAAGTCTGCTGAAAGTGAGCTTTCTAGTCACCATTATAAAATTAGGCCTTGAAGAAAGCAGTTAGCCAGAAAGTTGAATAAGAATTTTCAGACTCTGAAAGTATCACTAACTTATCTTAGCACAAAACTATGTTTCAGAAATATTGAATATTTAAATGTAAACTAAAGAAACTCATAGAAAAAAATTTTTTTCAATGTCTCAGGTTTCTAACTTTGTGAATTTTAAAATTCCCATTTACAAGTTATCTGGAGATACAGATTTAAAAAAAAACAACACCCTAGATTTCTGTATTATAGAAAATCTAACAAGACTACATGAACTATGTGTGTGTGAAAGATACATTCTAAACCAAATTCTAAAGCTAGAGGCTAAAAAAGAAACTAGAATCTTATCAGACTTTATACTAAAATATTTTATTTGATAAAAATAATGAGTTGATAAAATTATACTTGAAAAAGTCTAATATCCAAAATATACTCCCCAAAGCACCCTTATATGTTGACAGGAACATGAAGGAACCAAGAAGAAACATATGTTCAAGTCTTTAAAAAAATAAAAGTGAAGTCTTTCCTTCACCAGATGTAGCCTCCAATTTTGTCTTCTTCATCTCTTAATAAAGCTGTCTTAAGTGTGTCCATGCTATTTACACTTGTTCACCTCTAACTATGAATTCCACTTGCCCAATGTAGTTTCCAGCCCAGTACACAACTTAAACTACTCTTTCAAAGGATAACCAATGACCAACCTCGAGGCTCAATCCAATAAACATAGCTTATTTTCCTCTTCACATTGTTAAACGCCCTTCTTCCCAACATTATCATCTCATCTTTTAAACTTTATTTGAATTATAGACTTACAGAAAGTTGCAAAGGACATACAGTCCCTTGTATACAATACCCAGAGCTTCCGTGAATGGCATCATTTTATATAATTGTACAATAATATCAAAATCAGGAAACTGACACTGGAATAATACTATTTACTAAACCACAGACTTTTTAAGATTTTAAATGCTTCATTTGTGTGTGTGTGTGTGTAGTTTTATGCAATTTTATCTCATATACATGTCTCACATAACTACCACCAAAACCAAGACATAGAATTGTCCCATCACCACAAAGGAACTCCTTTGTGCTACCTTTTCATATCCACCCACATGCTCCTGACATTATTTTGTTTCTATTATGACATTTTCCTGCTTTTATCTTACTTTTTATCATCTTAAATATATTTAAAGATTTTATTATTTGTCAGAGAGAGAGAGAGAGTGCGCATGCACAAGCAAGGGGGAGTAGCAGGCAGAGGGAGAAGCAGGCTCCCGACTGAGCAAGGAGCCGGATATGGAACTCAATCCCAGGACCCTGGAATCATGACCTGAGCCAAAGACAGGCGCCTAATTGACTGAGCCACCCAGGCATCCCTCATTTTTAAATATTTATGTTCATAATATAAATATTATTAAATAAAATGTTCCTTATAGCTCTGCCATAGACTCTCTTTTCTTGGAACTCCCTATCAGTACTTCTCAGGGAGGGATTGACTCCTCTCATGCTCAGTCTTCTAAATCAACATCTCTTCTCCATCAAGGCATTCACAAATGGCATTCTACCTGAAATACTCCTATAACCCACTCCCAGTCCCAATCCACCTCCTCCTCCCTGACCACTCTTACTATTTTAGCTCTCAGGAGGTTTTCTCACCTTCTTCCCCATTGTATTAGGTTATGTCCCCTTTTTATGCCCTCCCATTACACCTTATACTTGTTATATTAAGAATCATGTTATGCTCTTTTAATTACTGTGTGACTTCCCTGGTAAAAGATTTAGCTCATAAGGATGGGAACATTTCCATTTTATTTTCTGTTGCTCTTCCAGCATCTAGCCTTACTTGGCCCATATGAGTCACTCAGTAATATCTATTGAATGAAGTCCTATAATTTAATGAACTGATAAACTGAATTGTCTTGATTGTTGGTCTGACCTCAAAAGGTAATAAGTCTTTGCTTCATGACCTCTGTTCTAGTGCCTCAAATCTTGACTTCTAGCATAGTAGAGACTGTAACATATAGCAGAGACATATGGAAAAAGAACAAGTCGTCATGTTAAAAGGAGTATTTGTGTAGTGGGAAAACAACCAGTGAAGTATTGGGCAATTTCTGATGGATCAAGTTTCCATTGAGAGAATGAAAATTTCCCCCAAACAATCCTTTCTGTATGTTGTTAATTTCAGTTAAGAAATAAATTTCTATCAAAGTGAAGGAAACTAGGATATATTCTACTATAAAAAAGCAAAAAAAAAAAAAAATGAGTCTCCAAAGAATCGATGTTAACCATCTCATACTTGAGGCCAAACTCAATTTGCAGCTAAACTCCCCAATATCCAAAGGAGGATTTACAGCTTAGATGCTATTTTCAAAGTTTGGCAAGAAGGAGTTTACATGCTGTGTCATTAAGCTTATCAAAAGCTTTTCAAATTCTCAAACATATTTTCACCTGTTTTTCCCAAAGCCTAATAAACCATTCCATTACTGCCATTTTTCTTCCTATTTACATATTCTACTTCCCAAATACCCAGTCACAATACACATTCCTTTATTACCCAAATCCCACTTCTGCCTACAGGCTGAAGGATACAGAGTTGCCTTTTCATTATTCCTGTCCATATATGGTCTTCCTCTACTGTGTTTGTGTGTGTACACATGCAGACATGTGCACATTTCTCTTGCATCCCTATCCTGTCAATCATTTGAAATTTTCTTTCCAATATTGGTGAGTCAATCAGATAAGAGAGCCATACAAATATAGGTAGGAGAAAGGACATAACATTTGTGTTTAGGGTAACATTTTTATATGCCTCAGTCCCATCCTTAATTGCTTTATAACACTTATAATAATCTCAAATTGAATAAAAAGTTCTGTTGTTTTGATTTTCTGTTTTTCATTCTGCCTTAACTTTTTTTAAAGTACCAATAATTCTAAAATAGTTAAGTATATAACTTCTCTTCAGCCAGCCCATCTAAACAAATAATTTGTTCTACAAAATCATAGTTACTGGAAGGTCTTGCAACATCACTTACTTGATCAAAATATTATTTATGGCCTGATAATGGAAGATATAAGGAGTGGAGTGTTAAAGAACAGAGAAATTGACACAACTTTTTCTGGAAGATAGTAGAGTAGTAGGATCCTGAGTTCCCCTGGTCCCACGGACATACCATATCAACAAACACATGTATACAACTAACTCTGAAAATAATCTGAAGTCTAGCAAAACAAAATTTTCACAGCTAGTTGTGGAGACAAGCCACAACTAAAAGGATAGGAGAGGTGGAGACATGGTTAGGAACCAAATCCCCAGAGCAACTAAGCACAAACAAGAGGGTCATCACAAACAGATGAGAGGAACAAACCTGAGCACCCCTAGCCCTGGGGACCCATAATGGGAAGATGAGTCTCCATAATACCTGGCTTTGAAATCGGTGCAGCTTAACTCAGAGAGGCAGAGGATGATAGAAAATTAAATCCTCACCCTTAAAGAGCCAGCACACTAAATAGCTTGGCCCAAGATATAGCAGAGAAGCAACAGTTTTAAAAGCACCTGGGTGAGGGAGATTTGTTGACAAATCTTTAAAACATGTATCGGAGGGGCAGGGATCTGCAGAAAGTTCTTCAAAAACAAAAGTACTGCTGGGTGACCTTTTTCTTGCCATCTCCCAAGCCTAGATAGCCAGATGCTTGCAGGAGCCAATTCTAACACTTTCAATCTATGTTACTAGTACTCTATGCCCCACTTCAGCATTCCCCTGCAGACTCACTTCACCCAACCCAAATACCTTGGCAGAAATCCCTCCAAAGTAGCCCTAATACACCCAGCAGGCAGTCTGGAAGAGAACCAATACCACTCTAAAGTGATTCCTGCCCTGGGGAAGAAGGGAGACAACTCTACATACCAGTATGTATGCAGTTCCTTCCGCCAGGCCTCTAAGCTGGCTACACAGGGAATAAGCCCTGTTCTTCAGTACACCTGTAGCTGTGGCAGAGGCTTGCAGACAGCTAGGCTGAGTGCCAACCAAGGCCACTAGGGAGGCCATGGTGACTACAGCAGGCCTTTTAATAGTGGGTGGGTGTGTGTGTGGGGGGAGGTGTCTTGACTGCGAACAGGTCTTTTAAACCCTGCAGTGCACCAACAGCAGGCAAAACTGTCATTGCAGCCAGCTGGCTGAAGGCCAGCTTTACCCACCAGTGTGCCGGCAGTGAAGATGGCTCAGCCACAACAGGAAGGTGCAGACAACCCACAAAGAGAACACCCTTGGAGCATGTGGCTCTGGTGGTGGGGGTGGGGATTGTACTACAGGGCACCACAGTACCTCTTCTATATAAAGCTACTACTTCCAAGAGCAGGAGGCATAACTAACCTACCTAATACATAGGGAGCAATAAACAAAATGAGGAAACAGAAGGCTATGCCCAAAATAAAAGAAAATCACAGCAACAGAACTAAGTGAAATGAAGATAAGCAATATGACTGATAGAGACTTCTAAGTAATAGTCAAAAAAAGTGAATGAACTCAGTGAGAACTTCAACAAAGAAAGAAAATATAAAAAGGAACCACTCAGAGACTAAGAATAACAAATGAAAAATATACTAGAGGGAATCAGCAGATTAGAAGATGCAGAACAATCAGCACTCTGGAAGACAGGGTAATGGAAAGCAACCAAATTGAACAGCAAAAAGAAAGAATATAGGAGGTTAAGGGGACTCTGACAACATCCAGTATAATAACATTCACATTATAGGGGTCCCAGAAGGAGAAAGGAGAGAAGAGGTGCACAAAATGTATTTGAAGAAATAATAGCTGAAATATTCCCTAATCTGGGAAAGGAAACAGACATCCAAGTTCAGAAAGCACAGAGGGGCCCTAATAAGATGAACCCTAGGAGGTTACACACCAAGACACATAATAACTAAAAAATGGCAGAAAGTAACAAGAAGAAAATCTTAAAAGCAGCAAGAGAAAGAAAAAGTTACATACAAAGGAAAGCACCAGGCTATTAGCTGATTTTTCAGCAGAAAATTTGTAGACTGGAAGAAATGGCATGATATATTCAGTGTGCTGAAATAAAATAACCTATAGACAATAATACTCTAGCTGGCAAGATTATCCTTCAGTTAGAATTAAAGGAGAGGTGGCTCAGTAAGTTAAGCATCTGCCTTCAGCTTAGGTCATGATCCCAAGGTCCTGGGATCGAGCCCCATGTCAGGCTCCCTGCTCAGCAGGGAGTCCACTTCACTCTCTCCCTCTACCCCTCCCCTCTCTCATGCTTGCTCTTTCTCAAATATTTTTTTTTTTTAATTACATAAAGGAGAGATGGTTTGCCAGACAAAAGTTAAAAATATCATTAAACCAGCCTTACAAGAAATGATAAGGGAATTCTTTAAGTGGGGGGGGGGGGAAGTCATATCTAGATGTTATGAAATTATGAAAAGAAAAAAATCTCACAGATAAAAGCAAACATTCAATAAAAATAATCACTTATAAAGCCAGTATAGAGGTTAAAACACAAAGAAAAATCTACAAAAATTAGTCAATGGACACAAAATAAAGACAAAATATGACATACATAAAACATGGCAGGGGAGTAAGAATTTGCTGCTTTTAGAATGTGTTCAAAGTTAAGCAACCATCAACTTAATATAGACTGCTAAACACATAATGGGGTGTTATATATAAACCCAATGGTGACCACGAATCAAAAACCTATAATAGATACACAAAAAATAGAGAAAACAATCCAAGCATAACATTAAAGAATGCCATTTAAACCAAAAGGGAAGAGAGCAAAGAAAAAAATTACAAAGACAACCAGAAAACAATTTAAAAAATATCAATCAGTACATAACTATTAATTATTTCTTTAAATGTAAATGGACTAAATGTTTCAGTCAAAAGACATAAGGTGATAGAGACCCGTCTATATGCTGCCTATAAGAGACTCATTTCAGACCTAAAACACAGACTGAAAATGAAGGGATGGAAAAACATATACAAATTGAAGTGGAAAAAAAAACTGAAATAACAATACTTATCAGACAAAATAGATTTTAAAACAAAGACTGTAGCAAGAGAAAAAGATGGACACTACATGAAAAGGTCAATTCAACAAGAGTATAGAACAATTATAAAAATCTTTGCACCCAACATAGGAGCACCTACATATATAAAATATTAACATAGAGGGGAAAAATTGGCCATAATACAATAATAGTAGATGACTTTGACATGTCACTTACTTCAATAGGACATGCAAACAGAAAATCAAGGAACAGTGGCTTTGAGAGACATTAGACCAGATGGACCTGACATATACAGAATATCCCATCCAAACACAACAGAATACACATTCTTTAAGTGTACATGGAACATTTGCTAGGACAGACCACATGCTAGGCTATACAAGAAGTCTCAAAAAATATAAGATAGAAATATCATGCATCTTTTCTGATCACAAAAGTATGAAACTAGAGATCAATCACAGAAAAAAGACTGGAAAAACACAAATACGTGGAGACTAAACAAAATGTTACCAAACAGCAAATGAGTCAATGAGGAATCAAAGAGGAAATAACATACCTAGAGATAGAAGAAAATTAAAACACCAATGGCCCAAAATATTTGGGATACAGCAAAAGCAGTTCTAAGGAAAATTTAGTGATACAGTCTTCCCCCCCAAATAAGAAAAGTCCTGGGTAAACGAGGTAACCTTACACCTAAAAGAACTAGATAAACAAGATTAGTAGAAAGGAAAGAAACATCAGAACAGAAATATATGAAATAGTCTAAAAAATTTGAAAAAAAATTGAAACCAAGAGCTCATTCTTTGAAAAGATAAACAAAATTGATAAACCTTTAGCCAGACTCAGCAAGAAAAAAGAGAATTCAAAATCTGAAACAAAAGAGAACAAATGACAGAAATATGAAAGAACATAAGAGAATACTACAAAAAGTTATATGCCAACAAATTGGGCATACTAGAAGAAATGGATAAATTCCTAGAAACATAATTCTCAAAAAATGAATCAGAAAGAAATATGAAATCTGAACAGACCAATTACTAGCAACAAAATTGAACTGGTAATTAAAACTACCAACAAACAAGTCCAGGACCAGATGGATTCACAGGTGAATTCTACCAAACATTTAAAGAGTTAATATCTATTCTCCTCAAACTATTCAAAAGATAAGAGGAAGAAAATTTCCAAATACATTCTATGGAGGACAGCATTATACTGATACCAAACCAAAGACACTACCACAAAAAAAAGACGACTATAGGCCAAAATTTCTGATGAACCTAGATGCAAAAAAGCCCTCAACAAAGTATTAACAAACTACATTCAACTATACATTAAAAGGAACATTCACCACAATTGAGTGGGATTTATTCCAAGATCACAAGGGTGGTTCTATATTTATAAAACAATGTGATACACCACATTTAGAAGAGGAGGAATAAGGGCCCCTGAGAGACTCAGTCAGTTAGGCAACCAACTCTTGGTTTTGGCTCAGATCATGATCTCAGGGTTGTGAAATTGAGCCCTGCATGAGGTTCCATGCTCACTGCAGAGTCTGCTTGAGATTCTTTCCCTCTCCCTCCCCACAACTGCCCATTCCCTCTACTTTCTCCCATGCACGCACGCTCTCTCTCTAAAATAAATACAATTATATATAAATATATAATATATTTATATATAAATATATAAAATTATTTCTTTGTCAGAGAGAGAGTATGCAAGAGCTCCCAAGCAGGGGGAGCAGTAGGTTGAGGGAGAGGGAGAAGCAGGCTCCCCCTTGAGCAAGGAGCCTGATGTGGAACTCGATCCCAGGACCCTGGGATCATGACCTGAGCCAAAGGCTGACACTTAATCAAATGAGCCACCAAGGTATTCCTAAAATAAATAAAATCTTAAAAAAAAAAAAAAAAAAAAAAAGGAATAAAAACCATGTGATCATCTCAACGGATGTGGAAAAAGCATTGACAAAATACAACATTCCTTCATTATAAAGACTTTCAACAAAGTGGGTTTAGAGAGAATATTCCTCGATATAGGTTATATGTGAAAAAACCACAGCTAACATTATACTCAATGGTGAGAAACTGGAAAAAACAATAACAACAAAAACAAGAACAAAAAAATCAAAGCTTTTCCTCTGAGAACAGGAACAAGACAGGATGTGATTGTCACCACTTTTATAGAACATAGTACTAGTAATCCTAACTGCAAAAAATTAAAAATTATCCAAATTGGTAAGTGAAAAGTAAAACTGTCACTATTCGCAGATGACATGATACTATATATAGAAAATGCTAAGACTCCACCCCCCCCAAAAAAACCCCAAAAAACTATTAGAATAAATTCAGTAAAGTTGCAGGATACAAAATTAAAGTACAGATTTCAGTTATATTTCTATGTACTAATAACAAAGTAGTGGAAAGTTAAGAAAACAATCCCATTTACAATCACACCAAAGTAATATCTAGGAATAAATCTAACCAAGGAAATGAAATACCTATACTCTGAAAGCAATTAGACACAGATAAGAGAAATTAAAGAGGGGCACCTGGGTGGCTCAGTCGGTTAAGCGTCTGCCTTTGGCTCGGGTCATGATCCCAGGGTCCCAGGATCAAGTCCCGTGTCAGGCTCTCTGCTAGGTGGGGAGCCTGCTTCTCTCTCCCTCTGCCTGCCACTCCCCCCTGCTTGTGCTCTCTCTCTGTGTCAGATAAATAAATAAAATCTTTAAAAAAAAATAAAAATAAAAATAAAATAAAAAGAAATTAAAGAGGACACAAACAAATGGAAAGGTATACTATGTTCATGGACTGAAAGAATATTGCTAAGTCTATACTACCCAAAGCAATCTATAGATCTATAAAAATACCAGTAGTATTTTTCCAAAGAATTAGAATTAAGTAATTCTAAAATTTGTGTAGAATCACAGAAGACCTCAAACAGCCAAAACAATCCAGATTTCAATATATACTACAAAGCTGCAGTAACCAAAACAGTATGATAGTGGCCCAAAAATAGACTAACTAATGAAACAGGATAGAACGCACAGAAAGAAACACATGCTTATATGATTAATCTTTGATGAAGAAAGCAAGAATATACAATGGGGAAAAACAGTCATTTCAATGAATGGTGTGGGGAAAACTAGACAGCTACAGACAAAAAAATGAAACTGGAGCACTTTTTTAGACCATATACAAAAACAAACTCAAAGTGGATTAAAGATCTAAATGTAAGTCCTGAAACCATAAAACTCCTCAAAGAAAACATAGGTAATAATCTCTTTGGGCATCAGCCTTAGCGACATATTTTTGGATATGTCTCCTCAGGCAACAAAAGGGAAACAAAAGCAAAAATAAACCAAAATACAAAGCTCTTGTGCAGCAAAGGAAGACATCAACAGAACAAAGCACAACCTACTGAATGGGATAAAATATTTGCAAATGATATATCTGATAAAGGATTAGTATCCTAAATATATAAAGAACTTATACAGCTTAACACCAGAAAAAATGCAATTAAAAAATAGGCAGAGGACATAAATAGACATTTTTAGATGGCCACACACAAAAGGATGCTGATCACTAATCAAAGAAATGTGAAACACCACCACAATGAGATGTCATCTTGCACGTGTTAGAATAGCTAGTAACAAAGACAAGAAATAGAGTGTTGCAAGGATGTGGAGAAACAGGAACCCTTGTGCACTGTTGGACGAAATGTTATTTGGTGTAATCACTGGAAAACAGTATGGAGGTTACTCAAAAAAATTAAAAATTGAAATACCATATAACCCAACAATTCCATGGCTAGATATTTACCCAAATAGAGTGAAAGCACTAATTTAAAAAGATACAAGGACCTCTACATTAATTGTAGGATTATTTACAATAGCCAAGATATTGGAAGCAACCCAAATGCTCCTCAATAGATTAATAAAGATCTATATACATATGCAATAGACTATTAGTCATGAAAAGAGAGATCTTGCCATTTTTGACAACATGGATGCTAAGTGAAATAAGTCAGAGAAAGACAAATACCATATACCTTACGTATGGAATCTAAAAAACAAAACAAAAATCAAACACTCAAATACAGAGAACTGGAGGTCACTAGAGGGAAGGAGGGTAGGAGAATGGATGAAAGAGGTAAAAGTATTAAAAAGTACAAGTTTCCAGTTATAAAATAAGTCACAGAGATGGAAGGTACAGCATAGGGAATATATTCAGTAGTACTGTAATTACTTTGTGTGAGTGACTACACTTATGGTGAGCACTGAGTAACTTAGAGAATTGTCAAATATGTTGTACACCTGAAACTAATATGACATTGTATGTCAACTATACTTCAATAGAGAAACTGACACATATGGCCTTTAATACCTTAGTCATTAACCAGGTTAATGCTAGGCCTCTTATACAAAAGTATTTTTTCACATACATGGTGATAATATGGGAAATACTGCTACTTAGAAAACAATATCAGGGAAGATGTTACAACGATAACTTTTGAATAATTTTACAGAGCTAATGACATAAAATATTAAGCTGATTTTTAAAAGTTTTTTTTCAAAGTTAAATTTTTTTTTTCAAAATGTGAGTATATGTGGGGCACCTGGATGTCTCAGTTAAGTGTCGGACTCGATTTTAGCTCTGGTCATGATCCCAGGGTTGTGAGATAGAGCCCTGTGTCAGGCTCCACCCTGGGCATGGAGCCTGCTTAAGATTCTCTCTCTCCCTCTATCCCTTCCCTACTTCCTCTCTCAAAAACAAAACAAAAACAGATTTGACCAATTTCTCAAAAATTATTTTGTGGATTACATAGAAATCAGAGTTACAATGAGGGGTTTCTGGTAACCAAAGTGTATAAGATCCATGGTATAGTTGGAGATTCTACTTTATGTGAACTAGATGAAAAGAAATGGAAGAGTGGAGGTCTTATATATTTTTATCACATGAATCTTTATAACAAACTTGAATTCTTATAGGGATAATAAAAACTGAAATATGAACTATACTTATGATGCAATGGATAACTTACTGCTAAAGGAAATAACTCCCTTGGTTTACACTGTTTGTAAGCAACTTTTTTCCCCTCTGTAGATTCATATTTTTAATATCCAAAATGATCTTGCCTTCCATGAGACTTTGTTATCTGTTGCCAACTGTCACCAAAAAAAAAAAAAAAAAAATCAGTGATGTTAAAAGAAGTCAATGATTTGTTTTATTGCTGAAACAGATATTACTTTTCTTTCCCTTCCAAGCTTCTGCATGTCAAATGCACAATTTGCTTTGAGTTTAATGAAACTTCTTCTAAAATTTCATTTTGGTAAACCCCCAGAAAAGCACAGAGGATAACAGAATAACAAAGATTGCAAGTGACCTCAAATATTTTCTTAGTCAAGCATATTAAATACATGGAAGGCACAATGAACATACTAATTATTTGTATCATGACATTTTAGTATCATTTTGTATCTTTTAGAATATATAGGGTTTAGAGTTCTGATTCTGTAATAACATTGTCAATGGTTCTACTGGGTAGATTTTTTCTTTCAGAATTCAATGATATGAGAATTATCATTTTGATTTGTATTGACATAACCCCTACAAATACATTTGTGTACACAGCATGGTACAAACTTTGGACCTCTTTGTCACTCTAAAATTCCTTATTGCCTCATAGAAACTAATACACAATAGATAACAACTGTATAGCAATTAACAAAACACTGTGTTATCACAAATATAACTTTCATTTGGTCTTCACAATTCATGGTACTGAAGCCATAACTGTTATGAATTCATTCCTCACCATGTTATGTATGGAGCATACTAGAATGAGAATAGAGAGCCCTACCTCAATTTTAGAGTTGAGAATAAAACCACCTAAATTAATGATCTAAAAATCATATGAGTCTTTGGGCAAATCACTCAACCTCTTTACATTTGAATTTTCTCATATGTAAATTGAGAAGGTTGAGTTACATAAGTGGTTCTCATCACTGGCTATACATTGGAATCATGTGAGGAGCTTTAAAAAATTAGTGACATGCAGACCCCACCCTGAAGGATTTTTGGAATAATTGATGCAGGTTAAGGACCAAGCATTATTTGAGATTTTTCAGGTAATATTAATGTATAGCCCTAGTTGAATATTGCTGAATTAGATTTTACCTAACAACTTTTTCAAGCTCTGAGAATGAAATCAAAAATCGAATTTTTATGTATTCCATTTTTCTTGACTTAGAGACATTACTAAAATAGGAATTTTTTAACCACTTCATAAGACAAAATTACAGCATAGAAAATTATAGATAAGAAATATTTAAGGGAAATAGTATTTTTTAAAGATGTGAGAGAGAAAGAGAGCAAGTGTAGAGGGGGGACAAAGGGAGAGGGGAGAGAGAATCTCAAGCAGACTCGCCACCAAACACAGAGCCTGATGTGGTGCTCAGTCTCAAGACCCTGAGATCATCATCTGGGCCAAAATTAAGAGTTGGCCAATCAACTGGCTGAGCTACCCAGGTGCCCCATATTTTATACATATATATTTGGTTTTACCATATGAACTTTGATATATTTAATGGCTTTTGTGTCTCAGGCTGTGTCTATGCAGAGGCCATTACTTGAATATAATAGTGAAACACTATACTGATCTGTAACTGCATTGTAGCATTTGAAATACTTCCAGTAGCAGACATACTATACTGCCTGATATGCTAGAATACCTTGGTAACAGCTTCATGAACCTGAATTCCTATGATGTGTGATGACTTGTTTTGTCAATATAGAGAAAACAACCTATGACTTTTACTCAACGTACTTCAAACTTGATTTAAATACTTTCATTAAATCTGATGCCAAGAACCTGTTCGTCATTGAAAAACCTCACATGAAGATATGTGAAATTAAATATAAATATGTAAATTTTTAAAAGATTTTATTTGAGACAGAGTGTGAGTGAGAGTGCACATGAGTGGGACAGAGGGGTATAGGGAGAGAGAGCAGACTCCCCACTGAGCATGAAGCCCAATGTGGGGCTCTATCCCAGGACCCTGGGATCATGACTTGAGCAGAAGGCAGACACTTAACTGACTGAGCCACCCAGGCACCCCTAAATATGTAAAATTTTTAAACCTTCAAAGAGAACAAGTTACCCATTTGAAATCTAAGTGAACCCAGTAACTTTTCATTTCTACATATTTATTTTCATAGTCTGGTCCAAATCACTATTTTTGTCAAAATAGAATTTTTTACTTTATTGATCATTGATCATGAATTTTTAAATTATTAATTGGTGAAATATGTAACTGTTTAAAGTAATAGTAATACTATTCATGATTGTAGTGTGTGTATATATGTATAAGTGAAATGACAATATTTTAAGGGACTGGAGTGAGAAGTTATGAATACGGTATCTTTACCACCCACAAAACATACAGTGTTGTTTGAAAGTGGATTTAGATTAATTTTAAATGTTTATTGTAAAATATAGGGCAGCCATAATTTTTAACAAGGTATGATTAATATACTTAGACAAAATGGAATCATAAAAGTCTCAAAACCAGAAAAAGCAGAAAGAAGATAAACAAAAACCAAGTGTAACGAATAGAAACAGTCACATACATGGTAGACATTAACTATATCAACAAAAATCTTCAATGTGAATGGTCTACATACATCAATTAAAAGATAGACTGACAAAGTGGATTTTTTTTTTTGAAGACTCAACTTTATGTTGTCTACCAGAAGCTCACTTTAAATGTAAAGACAAAGGTTAAAAGTGAAGGAATGAAGAATATACCATGAAAATAAAAAAAGCAAAATAAAGCTGTAGTAATATTTTAAATGCAGACAAAACAGATTTCAGAACAAAGAAAATTATCAGGGGTAAAGAGGGTTGTATTACAGAATGGCCAATACTCTAAAAATACACAAGTATTAATGGACAATTTGTGAAATAACTCAATGTCAAAACTGATAAAACTACAAAAAGAAATAGACAAGTCCACTATTACAGAGAACATTATTGGAGCATTCAAAGCCCTCCTTTAAATAATTGATAGACTTTAACAGGCATAAAAATCTCAAAGGATATGGTTGAACCGTATAGCACCATCAATAAACTGGACCTAAATGACATTTACAAAATTCTTCAAACAGCAACTGCATATGCACTTCTCTTAAGGTCACATGGATTATTTAGCAAGATTAACCACATTATAGGCCACAAAACACAGCTAAAATAATTTTAAAATAGAAATCATATAAAATGTTATTAGAACCGAGGAATTTTTAGATAAAAATTCATTTTTGAAAGCTGAAAAAAATCCCAAATTATTTGGAGATTAAACACATTTTTAAACAATGCATGAGTCAGAAAGAAGCCTTAACCATTTAAAAAAATATTTTGAATTAAAATGAAAATACATCACAACATATGTAGGATACAGCAAAAGCAGTACTTAGAGGAAAATTTATAACACTGGGTATGTATTTATAAAGAAAAAAGTCTAAAAGCAATACTCTAGGCTTCCATCTTGGGAAATGATACAAAGAGCATCAATTTAAACCTAAAGCAAGCGGAATAAAAGTTAGATGAAATAAAAGAAATCAAATCGCAAATGTGAAATCAATAGAGAAAAATAACAAAATTGAAAGGTCATAATAAAAAATACAGAAAATACAAATTAATGTCAGAAATCCATGGGCATTAAAGAAATTATTATGAACTCAAATTTGGTAACTTGGGTGAAATGGACCAATCCTTGAAATTCAAAAACTACCAAAATGCACACAAAAAGTAAATATTAGTCCTACACTTATTAAATAAATTTAATCAATAATTAACATCTTCCTGAACATCATACCCAGCTGGGTTCACTGGTAAATTGTACCAAATATTTAAGGAAGAAATTATACCAATTCTCTACACTATCTTGCAGAAAATGGAAGCCATAATTACTCTGATATCAAAGCCAGAAAAAAAAGGAATTGAAAGAAAGAAAAGAAAAAGAACAGACTATGACTACAGTTGTAAAAATCCTCAACAAAGTATTAGAAAAGAATCCATAATATATAAGTAGAATTATACACCACGACCAAGTAGGATTTCAGGTTTCAAGGCTGGTTCAACATTCAAAAATCCATTAATGTAATTCACTGTATCTACTGGCAAAAAAAAAAAGATTTTATCAATTAATGCAAAGAAATCATTTAACAAAATTCAACACTCATTCATGATAAAAATTATCAAACTAGGAATGGGGGGGCGGGGGACTTCCTCAACTTAATAGAGAGTACTTACCAAAAACTTATTGTTAATAATGAGAAATTGAATGTTTTTCTCCTAACATTGGGAATGAGGCAAGAACACACCATCTTACTACTTTTAGTCAACATCATCCTGGAAGACCTAGCTAGTGCAATAAGACAATAGGTAAAATGTATACAGATTGGGCAGGAAGTAAAAACACTGCCTTTGTTCACATATAGCGTTATTATCTATGTAGAAAGCCCAAAGAATTGACAAAAATCTCTTGGTTCTCATAAGCAATTATAGCAAGGTCATAGGATACAAGGTTAATAAACAAAAGTCATTTGCTTTCTATATACCAACAGTGAGTAATTTTGAAATTAAAGATACCATATACATTAACTGCAAATATATGAGATATTTAAGGAATAAATGTAATACCTATATGTAGCTAACTAAATATGATGAAATAAACTAAAGATTTAAGTAAAGAGACATTTCATGTCCATGGATTGGAAGACTCAGGATT
The DNA here is from genome assembly GCF_004348235.1 of Phoca vitulina. Lineage (NCBI taxonomy): Eukaryota > Metazoa > Chordata > Mammalia > Carnivora > Phocidae > Phoca > Phoca vitulina. The sequence continues at coordinate 35,237,968 of NW_022589714.1, forward strand.
TTTGTAATACCAATTCTTCACAAATTTATCTATCCATTTAATACAATCCCAATCAAATTATTTTGTGGATATTGACAAAGGGATTATAAAATTTACTTGGAAAGGCAAAATACCAAGAATAGCCAACACAATGCTGAAGAAAACAAAGTTTGAGAACTGACACTATCTGATCTGAAGACTTATTGTAAAGCTACTGTAATGAAAACATCATGGTATTATCAAAACAATAGGCACCAAAAACAAAAGAAAATACAATAGACGCATAAATCAGTGGAACAATATAGAGGGCTCAGAAATACACCCACACAAATATAGTCTAACTGATCTTTGCCAAGACAATCCAGTGAAGATAAGCTTTCCTACAAATGATGCTAGAAATACTGGGTATCCTTATGCAAGGGAAAAAGTCAATCCAGACCCAGACTTTACCTATTTCACCAAAATTAACTCAAAATCATAGATGAATGGTTGTGAGGGAATCCAGGTAAGTGGGAAGTAGGTGAAGCAGAGGGGATTTATACAGCAAAGCAACTATTCTCTATGGTACTGTACAGTAAATGTATGACATTATTCATTTCTCAAAACCTATAAAACTTTCCAACCTAAAAAATGAACCTTAGAGTATGTAAATATTTAAATAATTGGAAGGCAGAAGGATCCCAGAAAAAAAAAAAAAATGCAGATTAATCAGGGAATATAACTATATCACAATTATATGAAAAAACCTCGCCTGAAGGTTGTGGGGAAACAGTGCTAACCTAAGTAACTTGGAAAAAAAAAATGGAGTAAGACTACAGGGAAAAATAATTGCACATGAGTACTATACTCTAGTTGATAACATTATTTCCCCCTGGGATAAGGGATTAAAAATTCTGATACTGCTATTCATATATAGTAGAATTGAACAATTAAGTAATTAGCAAACAGTGAGAACAAGGTTTCTCACTGTTGGAGTGGGAATCTACAGATAACCAGGAGAAGGGGACTAGAATGATCTATGTGGTAATGAGTAAATTGGAAACAGAACTCATATTCAAGTCACTGAACATACAGATAATTACAATTAGAAATATTTATAAGTATGTGTGTAATTACGGGTAACATATATTTCTTTGCTCTAACTGGTAGCAGGCCTAAAAAAAAAATGAGACACCAATAACAATTAACCTACCTGAAACCCAAACCCTGATTTCCACTTTCCATTAAAAGGAACCAGGGGTCCTTGGAGAAATGCTAATTCTAGAACGAGGGCGGAAAATTAGGACATATGTAAGAGGAGACTGGAGCATCTTACAGTGACAGAAAGTAAGGAATTCTAAAAACAAAAACAAAAACAAAAAGTCCACAACACACGATAGTGAGGTATTTCAAAGGGACACAGGAACCAACCAAAAGAGATGCCAATGGCCAAACCTAGAGCTATTTGATTAAGAATATAAGTACAGGAGTATTGAACTATGACCCTCATGTCTACACTAATAACAAATGGCCAAATAAATTAATAAGCAGGGAAATATCCAATGGAGAATTCCAAAGAAAGTATACAGATAGATACTCTATCTTAAAGAGGCAAAGCATAAATCCCTACTCCTTAAGTGAGTGGTGCATAATAACTTCTATCCAAAGCCTATAGTATGAAAAGGAAATAAAGATTAATGTGACAATGGGAAAAGTTTTATAAGCACTACTTCAGGCAGGTGATTAAGGTCAACAATGGCTAGAAGTCATGTTAATACTATACTCTCTTGAAATGATGTGATGAGATTGGAAGTTCACCTGTGATCTTCCTCAAAATTCATGATCCCAGTATAATTATGAGAAAGACAAATGTCAATAGGCATCCTACAATATTGCTTTATCCTAAACAAGGAAAGTCTGCAAAATTGTCACTGCCAAGAGGAGCCTAAGGAGACATGCCTACTAAATGTAGTACCCTAGATGAATTCCTGGAACACAAAAGGTCATTAGATAAAAATTGAGGAAATCCGAATAAAGCATAAACTTTTGCTACTCATAATGCATGAATATTGGTTAATTGTCCTAAACATCATAAAAGTATTAGAGGAAACTGTATGGGGTATATTTGGAAACTCTACTACCTGTTCAACATTTCTGTAAATCTAAAACTCTTCTAAAAATACAGTATTGGGCGCCTGGGTGGCTCAGTCATTAGGCGTCTGCCTTCTGCTCAGGTCATGATCCCAGGGTCCTGGGATCGAGTCCCATATCAGGCTCCCTCCTCAAGGGGAGGCCTGCTTCTCCTTCTCCCACTCCCGCTGCTTGTGTTCCTGCTCTTGCTATCTCTGTCTCTGTCAAATAAATAAATAAAATCTTTAAAAAATAAATAAAAATAAAAATACAGTATTAATAAAACATTTTCTAAATTAAAATGTATGCTGACAGATGGCAACTACTCACCACAGTGAGCATTGTATAACATATAGAATTGTCAAGTCACTATGTTGTATACCTGAAACTAATGTAACATTATATGTTAACTATATTTAAAAATTAGTCTAGCAACCCTTACCATTACTGCTGTTATCAGAATCTCCAATTTCTTTGAAATGAAGTCAATAAAATAGGACCCATATTTACCTGAAACAATTATAATGTGACTAAGTTCATTGATGTAAGAGATGATATATTAATCTTTTAAAAATTCTTCATAGTGTTCAGCAAAGAAACACACATATAGTAGGCATTCAAATATTTGCTAATTTGAGCTGATTATTTGGAAATGGGTCATAATGGAGAATAGAGTGGTAATAGCAAATAAAAACAAAGGAATTTACTTTGGGAGATATCTAGAAAAGTGGTAGAGAGAGACTTCAAAAATTTGTCCATGTATCTGGAGGATTTTGCAGATAGGAGGGACCTAAGAATATATATTCTTACTGAGAGGCTCTACATAATAGATGGTGGTGGGACATCCTTTCTAGAGATCAGCCCCTAGTAGTATTAAAAAAAAAAAAAAAAACCATGCTCACCTCTCAGACCTTATACTTATTGATACAGCTTCCCACTATGTTGAAACTAGAAAAGGCACATTGTGGTAACTGAACATTGTGAATAAAAGACCTCAATTTGATCATTTATAAGACAATTTCTTCTTAGTGTAGTCCTAGTGAATCAATTGAAGCTAAAAATATCTAAATGCAATGTTTGAATTATATCTAGTACTGTGTAACTTTTCTACTAAAAAAAGTTTGTGAGACCAATTCAGTGCTTCATCAACTTTCAGACTGCATTGTTCAGAAAACTTGGGTATACCAGAAAGTTCCTTGAAGGCAGCAGATAGGATAATGGTGGAGCTCCTGAATTTTAATTGGGTCCTATTGTTACTTTGGTCTTTCAAAGATAAAAATAAAATTGTTTAAATAGTTTTATTAATAAATGTGTAAATAATCATGATCCATTATTTTCACTCATTTTATTCCCTAGAAGTCGTGAAGTCATGAAATTAAACCAAGCTAGAGGCAGAGAAGAAACCAGGACAAGGTCTTAGCAACTTCTAATACTGCAATATTACCAACCAGTATTTACTAAAAATGGCCTAAGAATTTAGTTGAAATTTGACTTTGTATAAGAAGATACTATTTAAAGTATACTTTTTTCATTTTTGTAAGAAAAATTTTATCCTAAAATTGTGTTAAGGGGCACCTTTCAAGTTTGATATAGAACATGAGGAAGACTATTTTGAAGGATAAGTGAAATGCACTCCTTGGCCTTTAGTTCTGATGTAGATATGAAACTCATCCGAGTCCTTCAGAAATCAATGAATTAAAAAACGGGCAGAAGATTATGAACAGACATTTCCCCAAAGACGACATACAGATGAAAAACAGACACATGCAAAAATGCTCAACGTCACTCATCATCAGGGAAATGCAAATCAAAACTACAATGAAATATCACCCCATGCCTGTGAGCACAGCTAAAATCAAAAACAGAAGAAACAAGTGTTGACAAGTATGTGGAAAAAAAGGAACCCTCTTGCATGGTTGGTGGGAAACTGGTACAGCCACTGTGGAAAACAGTATGGAGCTTTCCTCAAAAAATAAAAAATAGAACTACCCTACTATCCAGGAATTACACTACTGGGTATTTACCCCCAAAATACAAAAACACATTCAATGGGATATATATATTCTTACGTTTATTGCACCATTATTTACAATAACCAAACTATGGAAGCAGCCCAAGTGTCAATTGGTGGATGAATGAAGATATGGTGTGTGTATATATAAAATATTATTCATCCATAAAAAATGATATCTTGCCATTTGCAACAACATGGATAGAGCTAGAAAGTAAAATGCTAAGCTAAATAAGTCAGTCACATAAAGACAAATGCCATATGATCTCACTCATATGTAGAATTTAAGGGAAAAAAAGGGGGGGGAGGAAAGGAAAAGAATGAGAGACACCAAGACATGGATTCCTAACTATAGAGAAAAAAATGATGGTTACCAGAGGGAAGGTTGGCTGGGGGGGATAGCGGAAAGAGGGGATGGGGATTAGAGTACACTTATCATGATGATAAATAATTCATTAATTTTTTTATCATTTCATTGATTCTTACTTTTGGATTCTGATTACAGAGTCATAATAATTATAATTTTAATAATTTTTAGAGGGGCGCCTGGGTGGCTCAGTTGTTAAGCGTCTGCCTTTGGCTCAGGTCATGATCCCAGGGTCCTGGGATCGAGCCCCGCATCGGGCTCCCTGGTCGGCGGGAAGTCTGCTTCTCCCTCTCTCACTCCCCCTGCTTGTGTTCCCTCTCTCACTGTGTCTCTATCAAATAAATAAAATCTGTAAAAAAATAATAATTTTTAGAAAATTTAAATTTGTTATACTTATCATTAAGTTTAGATGACACTACAAGGTAATTTCTCTCCACAATTTTAATGTCTTCAATGAAACTTCCAAAGTATCATGGGAGGTAAGATTTTTTTTTTTCCTCCAAAGGAGATTGGTGCTTTATATTTTATTTTATTTATTTATTTTTTTTTAAAGATTTTATTTGACAGCGAGAGACATAGAGAGGGAACACAAGCAGGGGGAGTGGGAGAGGGAGAAGCAGGCTTCCCGCCGAGCAGGGAGCCCGATGCGGGGCCCGATCCCAGGACCCTGGGATCATGACCTGAGCCGAAGGCAGACGCTTAATGACTGAGCCACCCAGGAGCCCCGGTGCTTTATATTTTAAATAAAGGTCATATTTTAATGTGTACACATGATTTGATATATATCTGGTGAAAAAATTACAGTCAAAACATTAATCCTCTCACATTTACCGTGTGTATGTTTGTTTGTGTGTGTGTGTGTGGCATAAGAACACCTAAAATCTACATTCTTAGCAAATTTCTAGTTTTCAATAAAGTATTAACTATAGTCATGTTGTACAGTAGGTATCTAGATGATGTGACTTGTGCCCTTTGGCCAACATCTCCCAGTTTCCCCCACCTCCCTGTCCCAGGTAACCACCATTGTATTCTTGCTTCAATGTATTTGCCTTTTCTTTTTTTCCGATTTCACATGTAGTGAAATCGTACAGTTTTCTTTCTAGGTCTGGCTTTTTTCAGTTAACATAATGTCCTCCACTACCTTTTCTTGTGTCATTGTCAATGTCTAGCACTTTATTTTTATTTTCTAATTTATTAAAAAAGCAGATAAAATTCAGAGGATAAATTAAGTCTAATAGCTGGACTCCTTTGATCTATTAAGTTTGCACAGGTGAAGAGGGGGATGGGGAGGACTAATTCTAGTCATATCAGTTCATTGACTCTGTTGATAGGTAAAGATTGAACCAAATACATTCATTTTGAGTTACTGGGTAGGGCTTTAAAACACAACATACAGTAATCCTGAGTGTTCTTTATCTGAGCAAATAATTATGTAAACAAAAATGTTATCAATGTTATAATTCCATTGAGTTTCTCTCAAGATGAAGCTGGTGAAAATCACCATAAAATGTCAAAGAACTGTATCACTTACATGTCCCCATGTGCACCAAATACAGAAGGATCCTTCATGCCTGAAGGAGAAACAAATGGCTAATTTTTGCCTCTCCAAGTGTTTGAGTATGTTCATTCTCCTTGCAAGAACAGATTTTAGGCCAGTGAAGATGAATGTGTTTTAAACATCTCTGTGCCTGTCTGAGTATCTGTTATTTTATAACACACTTAGATTTCTTACAACACTCAAAACATCTTTCCTCCTCCAACCCAGATTCTTTATAGAGGGGCCCTATCATGATTACATGCTGTCTTATTCTCATAAAGCTTCTTCTTCATTATGTATGGAACCTTTCCTTGTTGAACCTGAGTGTTTCAGACTACTCTATGGAGTTCAGGAAGAAAGTTGAAATATGGCAAATGAAGGCTTTCAATATCCCAATTCAAAGAAAGGACTTGGCAGGACTTTCAAGAAATGTGGAAAAGGTTTTGAAAGTGAGAGACCGGGGTGGGGGGCGGGGAATCTTTCCTAGCAACTCTGTCTCATAACACAATTTTTATAAAGACCTAATATATCTCTTCCCCCCCCCCCCCCCCGCCTTCTCCCTCTCCACTTTGATGTTTGAACGGGTGTTTTCCTGTTCTTTTCATAAAATATAGGATTCTAAAATTCAATACTTTAAAAGTCAACCCTGAGGTTAAGCCGACATAAATTCTTATTTATTGCTACTGATTGCAACCACAGAGTTTCTGGTGAGTGTGGGAATATAAAGTTACAGTAAGAAAGAAAAATGAAAAAGCAGCTAGTGGTAAAGAATGAGATAAAAATCAAGGACTGACTCAAGTCTGTGGCAAGTAAAACATAAGGAAACTAAAAACACATGTTTATTATAAGAAGTCTCCAACACTCAAATGAGCTAATATAGAGCAATATTTAATAAATGCAGTATTCTATTTATAGGATAGACTTAGAACTATTTCAAATAGCACTATAAGTTTGGTTTATAGATTACTTGAATTGGTACTAATGTTGAAACAGAAAAAGTTTTGAGAGCTGTCAACATGATATAGCTGCAAAACACGGAATCCTAGACCAACCTAATGTCATCTTTGCATGCTAGTTCGATGACAATCATAGTACTTGAATAATTTTGAAACTTCATTTGTTTCTTCAGAGGTTTATACACCATACCCTATATTAATCTGATACTTTAAGAAATTATATTTCTATTTTTTATCTGGTTTGCTCATAGGAACCTATCCTAGACATAGATAACTAACAAATTTGAGTCTTTACAAATACCAAGTCTATTCCCACAGAATGAAGTCTCACTCCATTTATGACATTTAAAATAGTGTCACTGAGGGGCGCCTGGGTGGCTCAGTCGTTAAGCGTCTGCCTTTGGCTCAGGTCATGATCCCAGAGTCCTGGGATCGAGCCCCGCATCAGGCTCCCTGCTCCGCGGGAAGCCTGCTTCTCCCTCTCCCGTTCCCCCTGCTTGTGCTCCCTCTCTCGCTGTCTGTCAAATAAATAAATAAAATCTTTAAAAAGATAAAAAATAAAAATAAAATAGTATCACTGATAGTCCTATATATATATATATATATATATATATATATGGTTTATGTTAAAGACAACACTGCAATTCAGATAAATGAATAAGTGGATATGAGTGATTCTAGATATCCATACTGAATAAGTGATTCTAGATATCCATATTGAAAAAAATGTATATGGGCCCCTATATCATTTTATACATAAAAATTAATTCCACATGAATCAAAGATTTAAATGTCAACAAAATTAGAGCTATTGGAAGAAAAGATAGATGAACATCCAGTGACTTTTGAGTGGGCAAAAACTTCCTAAGTCAGACCTGGAAAGGCTAAGCATAGGAGAAAAATAAGTGATAAATAAGACTATATTAAACATCATTAAGCAACTGAAAAGGCAACTTATACAGCTGGAGAGGGTATTTTTTTCCTATTTATTTCTGACAAAGCACTCTGTGTGTTTAGAACACACATGTATGTATGCTCCTACATCATAAACTCAAAAATCCAAACAAAGAGATAACCCAATGAAAAATGGTAAAAAAGCAGGGGTAGTGGTTGGGAGATATCCAAATTGTCAATAACCCATAAAAGGGGCTTAATTTCATTATGAAATGCAAATTATAACCTCAGTGAGATTATAATACACCTATCAGAATACTTAAAGAATAGGGGCACCTGGGTGGCTCAGTCGTTAAGCGTCTGCCTTCAGCTCAGGTCATGATCCCAGGGTCCTGGGATTGAGCCCCACATCCGGCTCCCTGCTCAGCGGGAGGCCTGCTTTTCCCTCTCCCACTCCCCCTGCTTGTGTTCCTGCTCTAGCTCGCTATCTCTGTCAGATAAATAAAATCTTAAAAAAAAAAGGAATACTTAAAGAATAGACCAAATTAGAAATATTATGCAACAATGTGATGGGAATCAGGTAATCGGTGCAATTTTAGCAAACTCTGACAACATCTACTAAACAAAACGTGTTCAATGTGACCCAACAATTCTATTCCTAGATTATATTCTATCATTTTCAATATTCAGTTGTGATTTACAAAAGTAGCCATTTCACATGATTCATATACTCAAAATGTTTCTGTACATTCACCAAATGTTACTTTTAGATTGCTTTAGGTAGACAGACCCATGTTGGAACCTAATCAAATGCTCAACAGAATAGAGTGATCTATTCATACAGTTGACTGTTATAAAACAATGAGAATATGGTTTACAACTATACAGATGAATCAAAGATATTTTGATGAGAAGAACTCAGTGAGAAGGACATACAGTAGGATTTTGGTTTTATAAAGTACAAAAACAGTCAAAACTAATCTAGACATCAGGAGTCTATAGACTGATTACCCTTGTTTAGGTTAGGTAGTAACTGAAGGAGGTCACTAGAGCACTGCTGGTGTGTGGGGGATTTTTTTTTTTTTTTTTTAAGATTTTAATTTATTTATTCATCGGCAGGGGCAGAGGGAGAAGCAGGCTCCCCGCTGAGCAGGGAGCCTGATGCGGAACTCGATCCCGGGACTCTGGGATCATGACCTGAGCCAAAGGCAGATGCTTAACCATCGGAGCCACCCAGGCGCCTGGGAATGATCTGTTTTTTGATCTGGTGCTTAGTTCACTGTTTGTGAAGATTCCATGAGCTGTACATTTTTAGGTGTAAATTTTAATGTGAATATTTCAGTAATTTTGAAAAATACTCAAAGTATTTTGAGTGCATTTGTAAAATAGGACACAGTTTTACCCAAGGCAGCGCTAGATGCTGCAGAAATTATGGAGAGGATTCTAAAAGTAATAACTCAGCAATGCCAGGTTGGCAAAAAAGACTCTCCTGTACTGTTTGCTATGGTTGTGACCTAAGTTTATATGTGAAGACGGCCACATTAGATATTTGCAAATGCAAAGTGCAGGAAAAATTCTGTAGAGCAGCAGTAATTCAAAGGTGCTCATTAACTTCAGCATTATGGTTTCCTTTATCCAATAAATGTATTTTTTTTTAATCACTTCACATCTTGTAAAGTGCTTTTATAGTATCAGTCACCAGCCAATAATGGCCTCTATTACTGCTATGTATGCACCTAATGTAATTTTGGAGCAATTTTTTTCCATTCCTGTTCATCAGTTTTTACCTATTGGCTTTGATAACTTTGGTGATGTTTAAGAACATTTAATATCTCAATTGTAAAAAAGTCCATTTTTATGCATGCAAATTAAAGTCATTTCAATTTATTTGATCTAAACTTCTTTGATGGTTATGAACCATTTCTGTGTGTGTGTGTGTATATATATATATATATATAAATATATATATATATATAAAGATATATTCATATCTTTAGGCTAACAAATTAGCTTTATTTAGGCACGGCTGTTGGATAACTGTTCTGTTCCTTCCTCAATGAAATTTAGTGTTATTTTTCCCCACAAATATAGTAAAACACTTCTTGCAGATAAGAAAACACTGCTGCAATGTATCTGTAAGACAAGGTGGGCCTCAGAACACTACCAGAAATTTTAAAACTACAAATTGATTTAAAATAATTATTAGGCTTTAAAAGAGACTTAAGTTCTCTCTGTTAAGATGCAGCTACAAATGTCAAGTCTACGCTTGTACCTGAGATTCAGAACTCAAGAATCTATGGTTGGAATTAGTTTATATTTGAAAATGGATGGCAATACAAGGTAATGATGATAATAACTCACCTTTGTATGGCAGTTTATTGATTTGGAAGCTGAGTCTCAGAAAGCTAAGTAATTTATCCAAGATCATAAATTTAGCATATAGCAGAGCTGGGGCTAAAGAACAAATTGCAGAACTGTTTGCTTAGTATACTTTCCACTATACTAGGGCTCCATTTCCAAGACAAATTGGCCAAAATATTTGTTTTAATTTAACTTGGATGAAAGAGAAAAAAAATGTAAGTCAGGGATAGTTTGCTTAAAGAGGAGAAATTATACACCTAACAAGAGTCAGCTTATAAGAATTCTATATAACAGTAAGAGACCTGTAAAACTAGGGAAGGTAACTTGAGAACTTGTGTCATTGAGGCATAGGTTTGTGCCTGGACTTGCTCTTGGGTCATGTCCTTTGGACCCCACGTCCCACATAAACCAGAGAAACACAGGCTATTCTTAGGGAAACTTGGCACATTAGTCATACTCTCTAAGCCAGCTGGAATGAGAGGGAAACAGCAGGACAAAATTAAGTGGGAAGCCTTGTGGGGCAATCACAACCACTTAAATTTTATAATTTCAGGGCCTCTAGAGCAGCTTATTAAATGCACATTAATAGGTAATATTAAGACTTAACGGCCTATATGCCATTCCTTTCATTTTAAAGACTGACCTTTAAAGACACTTAGGCATAGGAGATAAGCGAATATATCTAGATTTAATTTATATCCAAATTGACAGATATCTACCATCCCTATCTTATCTATTATATTTCTATATCTGAATCAACTTGCAGATATTTAAATAAGGATTTGAATATTCAAAGTGCTCACATGTGCAGAAAGTATATTTTATTATTTTTTTTAAAGATTTTATTTATTTATTTGACAGAGAGAGACACAGCGAGAGAGGGAACACAAGCAGGGGGAGTGGGAGAGGGAGAAGCAGGCTCCCCATGGAGCAGGGAGCCCGATGTGGGGCTCGATCCCAGGACCCCAGGATCAATGACCTGAGCCGAAGGCAGACGCTTAACTGACTGAGCCACCCAGGCGCCCCTATATTTTATTTTTTATTACATCAAACTCCATCTGATTCTAAGGCCTCAGCCCTCTGAGATGGTGGAAAGTTCAGTCTTGGACACTTAGGATCCTGCAGGTCTTACACAGAGCACATTCTCCAGCGCCACTCCCACCCCAACTGGGTCTTCAGTCTATGCCAACTCCTGGTTGCTGGTTCTATTCTCTGGGCACTCTGACGTTTGAAGATGGTGGCAGCGCTGGTTGCAGCTTAGGCTGGCTTCTGAAGAACAGTCTCAAGGTTTAATAGGTGCTAAGGGTTTTTTGCTTTGTTGTTTTAAATAATGTTAGTCACCTAGTCCCTTGGCTACCTCTATATTTTACAGCATAACTAGTGTATGCCCATTCTTGTGTATAAAGTTTTTAAAAGCAGGCTAAAGATTCTTAATAGTTTACCCATTTATACCTAAATATAACTTATAAAGATATAAAATTGACAGTGCTCACTTAGTAACCAGACATCAGACTTCCATCCTTGAAACTTCCTTAATTTATGTAGTTTAAAAGGACTCATGTTTTCATAGACCACCCTTCCTTCTAAGTGTGAGGTTATAGCAAGAGAGAGACTGAGGTTAAAGTAACAGGAGTAGGCAGAGTGTTAAGTTCTGCTTAAATTTACTAAACCCCCCTTTTAGTTTCAATATATATGATGTTTTTTGAACAAATGCCTAGGTTTAGGGAATTCTATGTGTTTCTTCCTAATCAAAAATGAAAATGAGATTGAAATGGTAGTACATATTTAGTGACTTTCAAACTTTAAAATATTTCTTCCTGAGGGAATTTAAGTTCAAGGTTTTGGGTGACTTTTTAATTGCAGTTTCGTGAATTTTGGGGTGCAGTTTTAGGATCTATTCAAAAGATATCCACCCACCTAATGCAAGGTGTCTTCCATATCAGAACAAGAAAGCCATGAAATGTGTATATAGTGTTATAATTCATAGTTGGTATTTGGTTTATTCATGCCCTCCAAAGAAATCCCATTATGGTAATTCTTGATAAACAGACAATGAAGCTATATAATGCAACTGATTTCTCAAGGTAAGAATTTAAGATAAATAAGTCTTATGGAATTCAAGTTTCATTATTTTTAATATTGTGAAATGGTGATTTACAAGTTTAATTAAAAGACATTTCACCATAAGACAAAGGTAATTTAAAAGGTATTTTCCAAAAAATAAAAAAAAAAAGCTACAATTGCTATCTTTCTTAGTTTTTCACTGCTATGTGTAATAATATCTAAAGATCTATATTACGTGAATGTAACAGTTACTACTTTTAGGCCACTAAATATTAGTTAATAGTGAGAACCGCCAGTTAATGTGTTTAGTTCCAACAGTATAAATGGTTATAACTTTGTGGATTTAAGTCTATATTAACATCCAAGTATATTTAAAATTTGAGGTTCTTCACTTAGATTAACTTCTGGCCAAAATCCATTTTCACTGTCATGTGAATGCTAATAAACTAATAACATGTGTTATCATTTTCATCACAAATAGCTGTATTTGAAACTGAATTTTTTTAATCATGCAGGAGGAGTTAACAATTGTCATCCTTACCTACATAGTATTATAAGTTTTAGAATCAGAGCTGTTCTTGTTTTAAGAGTTCAACTGTTCCCCATCACAGAAATTCATGCTAAGCTATTTCATGCAGTCTAAAGATATCTCACATCTGTCCTCTATTTTATGGTGATTTCACTGAATCTCAAAATTTTGTCAAACACCTCATAAGGGTGTTAATACCTGAGTGGTAGCATTTGAAAACTTCATTAGAACACTGAAGTGAGACCACAGACACAATATAAATGGAGTATAAAACACAGGGTAAGCCCCCAGAGACACAGGATAGTGTGACTTAGGAATGAAGATGAAGAGGCCTCTCTGAAGGAAAGAGGGTGAGCAATGATCGTAAAGATCAAATTCTCATTACCTCCAAATTTTGCCTCAGGTAATTGCTTTTGAAATTATGCAATGCTCCTAGAATGATAGATTTCGAAGTATTAGATGATTATGAAGTCTTTTTTTTTTTAAATGTAGAATCTTCATTTTCTAAGAATGTATTCTGATATTTTAATTCTCAGTACTAATATCAAGGACAGAAAGTTGTTCCCATATTTCCCAACAGCATTTACGTAATTGCTAAGTTTTCCTTGTTAAAGTGATATATTTAAGAGACTTTTAAAACCCTTTATAACTTAGGATAGAAATTGATATGAAATATTAACTGTTTTTGGTGTGTTCCTTCCATGGGACAACCTTTTCTTATCAATTAAAGGGCCAGATCTATCACAGCATAGGCAGGGATATAAATGTACTTTGGAAACATAAATGTCATCTCCCTTGGAAAGGTAGGTTTGAAGAGGATACCTTGATTCCAGGAAAAAGATGTAAGGCAGAATTGTGTTTCTCTCCTAAAACAAATACCCTGTATCTTCCACTGGGAAGGAAGGAGTGCTAGAAAGTAGGAAAAATGGGAAATGAAGTAGAGCCAGGATTCTGGAAATGATTTGCCTCTAGGAAGTGACTCTATTAAAAACCAAGAGAGCTATAACCCTGGACCTCAAGAAGGATGACATGACGTGAAAGTGTAGAAGTCTGGATGTGGAATCAGCAAAGAAGGTACAGTGTTCCGTCCAAATGACTGTGCAGAACAGAACATGTCAATAATAAAAACAAGAACTGACTTTATCCTGTCATTTTATCTGTGGCTTTGGGAGAGTTATGTTTGGATAGGTTTGGACAAGTTTCTTGGGAAACTCAAAATATGTATATGAAGGGAGGGTTAGTATTTGAATATCACAACCTCTGGTGATTATCTCATCTTCCTCTCTTGATCTGTTGATTCACATCACTCTTATTTCAAAATTTTTTTTTTACTTCAGTTCTCTGAATCATTTGTTTTCCTTTATAATAAAGATCTATAAATAAACCATTTTTGTCTGTTTATTGGACATTTCAGATACCAAAAAGCAAAATATTTACAAATGCTTCTCTTACAAGTACATTAAAAACCACCAATCCCAAAATTAATAGGCTAGCGTTTTATTCTGTGTTTAACAGACCTATCAAAAGCTTTCTTCCATTTATCTTTTTACTCATGTGACTAATCTTCACCCCATACCCGATATCTTCTAGGGTAGTCTCACTCAGTAGCTATTACTTCTAGACGAAATTTATAAAGGATGTTTTGGAGACTCATGAAGAACTCAAAACTACTCTTACAGAGACCCCATGAAAGTCTAATACATGGAGCATACAATCTCTCTCGAATGAAATTTGAAATCTTTCCACCATCTAATCCTAAGTATTTTCCTACATTTTACCAGGAGCTGCCGCTGTCTCAACTGTGTTGATGGATGCAATTAAAGTACACCCATTGTCTGAACAGCAGAAATGGAAAGGGCTAGACCCTATCAAGGCAGAAATCACCAGCTGCTCTAATAGTCTACTCCAGGCCAATGAAAAGGGCCACATCTAACATAGGAATAGCAAGTGCAAGCAAAGCATACTACCACCACTTTCTACTTCCATCTCAGTATCACCAGCACCAGTCTTGGCTTCAGAAGCTATGTCAACAGAGCAATCCAGGTAGTAACTACAAACTGATGATAGTGGAAGAATTAGTTAAAGTCCATTTGTCATATTGGAATAGCTTGTTTGTAGAAACTGTGGCTCATCCCTAATTACACAGGATACAAAAACTAGAAAACTAGAAAAAAAATAGGTGAAAACTAGATGATCTTGGGTATGGTGATTCCTTTACAGACATAGTATCAAAGACATGATCTATAAAAGAATTGATAAACTAGACTTCATTAAAATTAAGAACTTTTGTTAGGTGAAAGACAATATAAAAATTGGAAAACAAGCCACAAACTGGGAGAAAATATTTCTAAGAGACATCTGATTAAGGATTGTTATCCAAAATATATAAAGAGCTCTTAAAATTCAATTAGAAGATGAACACTGCGATTGCTGGTCTTCACTCCTAGTGTGATTCAGAATTCCTAGGACAGCTAACAAGAAAAAAGTATTTTGACATTGTCAGGCAAGTGATGGATGCTTCCAAGACCCTTGAACCACATATATTTTAAAAGAATAATTATTTTAATCTTCTAGTATTCTGCTTTGATTATGTGGAAATGAGAAGCTTGAAAGATCATTTTGCAGATACATAAAAATTCACATGCATTCTGCATAAAGAGACTGAGCACAGACTATAAGAGAACATTAGACTTTGTTCTACCTGAGGTCTCTGTGTGATTATGTATATTATTTTGCAACTTGAAAGAAGAAACAGGTTATTAAGTTTGACAGAGACAAGACAAAGTCACAACAGGTCTACTCAATTATCTGCTGTGCAGCCCTAAGATTAGGAGTTGAACGCCTCAAATTAGAGAGCACTAGTCTGGGATCACAAGTATAAATATTACTAAAATGAGTGTTTTGATACATATGGAGCTGAGAAGTAGTTTTATGCCCAGAGAAAACGAGTCCTGTATTTACTTCTTACTAACTTCTGGCCTCAACTTGCTCTGATTTAGGTGTCTAAGGAAACTACTGATCCCTACTACTGGTCAAGTCAGTAGTAAATTGATAAATAGTCAGCTGGTTGAAAAACTTCCAGGTTTAGATACTTAAGAGAAAAAAAAAATGAGAAATCTTCACCTATCATAAACACTATAATATTCAAAACAGATTTTCCTGTTTGAATATGTTTTTTAAACAATATTTGCTTAAATCTTTTAATTCTACTAAGTATTGGCTAATTGGCATATTGAGGGCTTTTCCCCCCAATAATGATGAATATTATATTCTCTAGAAACACAGTATTTAACCATTTTAACTGGACTTCCAGTTTTCTTGGGTTATACCTTTAGAAGAGATTGAAAGAGGCCAGTAAGTTGTTGGTCCAGGTCTTGGCACTGGGCATTGCTGCAGTGATCAAGGTCCCTCAGCTTTTACTGCCAAAGAATGATATAATCAGTTTTTACCATCATTTGGCCCTGGGGGCATCCATGATGTATTTTAATGCATTGTGGTGTCCTAAGTACACTGCTGCTAGGTACACACATTTAAAAATTGGTCTAGATAATGATTGCTGGCATTCCCAGTCCTGCATGAACTGACTCTAAATAGTAGTAGAGAAAATTGAAATCAAAATTAGATTCCAGCAATGTTGTGAGGAATCTGCCAACAGATTCCCCCCGCCCACCACCATTTTTTGTTATAGTAGATGTTCATTTGTGGATCATTTGTTCTTCTGTCAAAAGCTAGAATATGATCAAGGAGTCATTAGTATTTTAGGCACATCTATGTTTCTAGAGAGTGACTTGACCAGTACTTTTGAAGAAAGCTTTAAAATGGCAGTCAGACTTCTATGCTTAATCCTGGTTATGCTATAAATTAGTTCTACAGTCTGACCTCATGCCTGGATCTTTTTCTGCTTTTATATCTTTAAATTGAGACAACCTCCCTAAGGTCTTTCTGCTTCCAGAAATTCTACAAGTTTATAACTGATTACAAAAATCAACATTTCAGATAACTATTTTTGAGGAAATAAGGCTATTAAAATATAAGCATATTCAGTTTTTTGTTTAAATTTATTGACATAACTGTGTCAATTTCAAGATCAAAGACCAAAACAATACATTTTTAAAAATTTTATTTTATTATGTTATGTTAATCACCATACATTACATCATTAGTTTTTGATGTAGTGTTCCGATTCATTGTTTGTGTATAACACCCAGTGCTCCATCCAATATGTGCCCTCTTTAATACCCATCACCAGGCTAACCTCTCCCCCCACCCCCCTCCAGAACCCTCAGTTTCTCAGAGTCCATAGTCTCTCATGGCTCATCTCCCCCTCTGATTTCCCTTCATTTTTCCCTTCCTACTATTTTTTTTTTTTTTAACATATAATGTGTTATTTTTTTCAGAAGTACAGGTCTGTGATTCAACAGTCTTACACAATTCACAGCACTCCCCTTAGCACATACCCTCCTCAATGTCCATCACCCAGGCACCCCATCCCTCCCACCTCCCACCACTCCAGCAACCCTCAGTTTGTTTCCTGGGATTAAGAATTCCTCATATCAGTGACATCATATGATACATGTCTTTCTCTGAGTGACTTATTTCGCTTAGCACAATACCCTCCAGTTCCATCCATGTCGTCACAAATGGCAAGATTTTGTGGGGTTTTTTGATGGCTGCATAATATTCCATTGTGTATATATACCACATCTTCTTTATCCATTCATCTGTTGACAGACATCTTATGCTTACTATCACATAAAGACTCATCTCCATATCAACTCAACTTTCCAATTTGTATTAGTTAAAGTTCTTTGGTTTCAAGTAACAGAAGCAACTCCCAAAACACAATGGCAGGGAATGCACCTGGACCCTGTGAAGGAGCTGAACCAGAGCCTGGACAGCCCTCAAGAGACCTGTGGCAGTCAGAGTACATGTTCTTCTCTAAGCACTTCTATTAGCTTAAAGGGCACTTTTTCAGAAGAGTTCTGTCCTTCCCAACTTCCTCCCATCTGAAATATTTCCCCTTGTTACACTTCAAGTGTTTTTGCTTTCTTGGCTCTTCAGAGAATTTCTATTATGTATTTACTATATGAGTATATATATTTATTATGTACCTATTGTGCCCATCTCACTGTGAACTTAAGCTCTCAGAAGACATGGGTCATAACTGTTAGGTTTATTAATTTTCCCAAGCAGCTAGTATAACACCAAGGTAAAGTATGTTCTGCTGGATGAACAGGGCCACATGGTCCCTTTCATCTTTATTCTTCTCTGCAGTGTCAGCTCCTTTTTCCCCCCCATGTATATATAGGCCTCCTTCCCTGTTTCTTCGTAGATATGGTTGTCATTCTGACCACTGATTATCTACCTATCAATCTTAATTCCAAATGCCACCTCTGAGATCATCACTATATAATAGAATGTAAGGGTTGGAAGTGCCCCATCTGGCTTCATTTAAATCACTAATTAAAAATAAAAAAAAGTTCTCAGGGCATAGTAAGGGAGAGATGCCAAGATTAAGATAGAAGCTCTCCTTCCCTACCAATAAAAGCATAGTCTCAAGCAGGGAGAAGAGGATCACCAAAGAACACTGACATATCAAGGAAACATTTTTTAGTTCCTACTATATTTTTAGATCCTTTAAAATATCATCACAAACAAAAAAGGTATCAAAGTTCCTACCCTACAACTTACATTCTTTAAAGTCAAGCTCCATATTAGTCACAGAAAAAAAATAGTTTTTTCTAGTATCTAAATAATTATGATTTTTATTGTTTGGACGACTTTGATTTATAAAGGCCAAATTCCTTGATAAGGTATACCAACTCTGTAAAAATATTTATGAAAAGTATACATATACCTATATAAGCTATGTGAAAATATATTAATGAAAAAAATCATATGAAGTCTTTGAAGTCTTCAAAAAAAATAGGTCATTGATGTTTCTATAATAGTTTCTTGGGTGTCATGTATGTAATAAAGAAATCTTAGAAGATAAAAAACAAACTAATATGATGGTTACCTAGATGGGTCAGAGAATGAGGTAAAAAAGGTCAGGAATAGAAGCTAGTTTTGTTCTGTTTTTTTGAAAAGTATAGCTTTTTGTATAATTAAGTAGGAATTACTTGACAAAGAGTTGACTGATTTTTCACTAGAAGTGAGGCCTAGTACATTGAGTAAGGTTAGAAACAGCATTTGTGGTCTTAAATTTATTAGAAATAATTTTTGTTTGCTAGACAAATCAAGCATTGTTTCTATGGATTATGTAATCATCTAAGGAAACTGCTTAGTTGAAAGCAAGTTCTAGTTATGTTTGCTGCAAGAATAAGCAATAATAGAGACCACTAATAAAACAAATGCATTGATTTTGCAATTCATCCTATGTTATCACAACGTTATTCATGGTCTTTAAGTGCTTTTCCTCAAGCTAATATAGCCACAGTCCATAAGTCAGTCCTCCTTTTACTCATTTTTTTAGAGCCAGTTAACATAAGAAAGTTAGCCTTGTTTCAGTCTCTGCTTTTTTTTTTCCTCTCATGGAAGATTTCCCCATGACCTATCTCTTGGCATAAGAACCAGGAGGTATATTAATGACACATCAATAACAGCAAAAACTAAAGGAAGTTCGACATTTTGAAAGAGATGGAGAAATATATGTAGGCAACTTGGGGCAAAGTAGAGCATGAACAACAAAACTGAAAATTTTGACATCTTCACATATCTACTGCAGATGGACAAATTTGCAACAACATGGATGAACCTGGAGGGCATTATGCTGAGTGAAATAAACCAGACGCAGAAAGGAATAACTGCATAATAACATTTATAGGTGGGATCTAAAAGAGTCAAATACATAGAACAGAACAATGAGTACCAAGGGCGGGGAGGTAGAGGAATGAGGGTATGTTGGTCAAAGTGTTCAAAGTGGCAGTTATATAGAATAAATAAGTCTAGAGATCTAATGTACAGCTTGATGACTAAAGTTAGAAGTACTGTATTAAACACTGGAAATTTGGTAAGAGTAGACTTCAGGTGCTCTCATCACAGACATACACAAAAATGGTAATTATATGATTGGTATGTTAATTAGCTTGCCTGTAGTTATTTTACTGTGTGTATATCAAGTCAAGTTGTATACCTTAAATATATACACATTAAAAAAAATAAGAACATAGAAGGTAAATTTAAGAGAAATATGAGAAGATTGGCTTTCTCTATGCTATAAAAGAAAAGTCAAGGAGGGCACATGGGAGGCTCAGTCCATTGAGCGTACAACTCTTGATTTCCTTCAGGTCATGATCTCAGGGTCATGAGATGAAACCCTGCATTGAGCTCCTCACTCAGCACAGAGTCTACTTGAGACTCTCTCTCTTCATCTGGAAGCCCTTCTAATATAGGAATCTCATTATAATGTTAACATAACTAAACTCTTTACTATATGAGTATAGTTACTCTTACTAA
Source organism: Phoca vitulina (assembly GCF_004348235.1). NCBI lineage: Eukaryota > Metazoa > Chordata > Mammalia > Carnivora > Phocidae > Phoca > Phoca vitulina. The sequence continues at coordinate 35,258,233 of NW_022589714.1, forward strand.
AAAAAAAAAAAATGGTAATTTGATAAGAGTTACAGCACTGGAAGACATCCAATAAGGGGGAGGTGCAAAATGTTCTAAAAAGGTGTTAAATCACTGGAAGTTAGAAAACCTGAATGTTAACACTTGTTCTACTATATACTAGCTGTGTGATAATGTGCCCATAGGGTGACCAAGGAGGAGGAAACTTGGTTGCTAGTCTTTAACAAGAGATAATAATGGCTCCCTTTTTACCTTCAGTGTTGTTAGGACCAGGTAGTATAATGGACATAAAAATTCATAAAACCATTTATCCTTTAATTATTAAGATAAGCTCAACCATGTTGTACAACTCCTGCCATAAACATTTTCCAAAGACATTTAGTAAAGATATTTGCCACAAGGATCTAAAATAAGAATATGATCCACTCCTGTGTTGTGAAGGTTTCTATAGCTTAGACTGCTAAGACTATATCATTGTAACAATCATGTGTGGTTGGAGAAACACCGCCCCCCCCCCCCCACAACAAGCATCTTTAGGACTGAGAAAAGTTTTGAAAGAAAACCTTTCAAAGAGTTTAACATTTTTATTGCTTCTGCTTTATTTATTCTGGTTTATCTTTATTGCATTGCTGGTCCTTTGTTCAAGAAATTAAATCATGGAGTATTTAAAAATTTAGAAAAATACAGGCAAACATGCAGCTACCATCTAAATTATACAAACGTTAACATTTTCACACATTTGCTTCACAGCTTAGGATTTCTAGAGAAATACGAAGTCAAAGCCTCCCTCCCTCCTCATGGATAACTATTCTCTTGAAATTGTGTTTTCCATTTCATGATGAGTTTTCCTAAAAATGAGTGTGCGCATCTGTGAATAACACAGTATTTGATGTGATTTTTTTTAAAAAAATATGAAAGCTTCTGTAGCAATTATCTATGGGCAACTCATATTTTCAACCATCTATGCTCTCTCCTTTTCACAACTGCTTGGGGGCCTGGGAAATATTTCCCAGAATCCCTACCAACCATGTTGTGTGTTAGAGTCTTTCTGTAAAGGGACTTATAGGAGATTGCATTATAGTAAAAATTTTAATTCCTTATAAGATTAATTTGGTGATACTAGGTTTGGAGAGAATAAAGACATGTGTGATCAGGTTATAAAAAAAATCTTAGTGTTTCTCAAATCATATGAGCACTGTGTTTACTTACAGGGTCTAACCTGTGTGGCATATGGCAACTGAATAGACTTAACTGAAATTAGATACCATTGTTTTTCCATTTCTGCCACTTGCTGTCAACTCTAAGTTCCCTTCTGGGTGGGTGGGTGTGTGTGCGCGCGCGCGCGCGCTGATACTCTGCTACTAAAATGAAACATTTTTTACATGTCAAACTGTATGGGAAGAATCTCTAAAAGGGATGCAGATAGTTTAGTGTGTAAAAAGTGTGCCCCCTGTTGTCAAAGTATCAATGTTTGAGTCTTCTCCAACCCTACCCAGTATCTACCCATATATAAGAGCAGAAAGTCTAAGCACATCTTCTCAGTCATGTATAGGTTTACAGACACAAACATATGTATCATCCATTCCTGTTTCATTTCAAAGGAAAAAGTCAAGTAGGTTGTAGGTTTTTTGTTTTATTTGAGGTATAACTGACACATTGGTCTCAGGTGTATAACTTAATGAATTGACATTTGTATATATTGCCAAATGGTCACCACAATAAGACTAGTTACTATTTGTCACCTTACAAAATTAATATTCCCCATGCTGTATATTAGATCCCCATGCCTTGTTTTATAATTGGAAGTTTGTACTTCTTAATCCCCTTCATCCAGTTTACCCCCCAACTCTACTCCCCTCTAGCAGCCACTAATCTGTTCTGTGAGTCTAGATTCTCTTTTGTCACTCTTTAGATTCCACATATAAGTGAAATCGTGCTGTACATAGGTCTTTCTCCAACTTAGCACAGTACCGAAGTTCCATCCATGTTGTCACAAAGGCAAGATTTTTTATGGCTGAGTAGTATTTTATTATATGTTTGTGTACACACACACCAACACACACACACACATTTAGATGTAAAATTTAGATGTTCTCAATTGTGTTCTATTAGGGTAATATAAATATATCCAATTAAAAATAGTAATCCTAAATAATTCTACAATTCAAGATGTTTCAAAATACATTACCAAAATTAAGTCTAGTGTATTATTTGAGCTTTCACTGTTTAGTTTGTTCAATTTAACCTTGCTTTTCTGGATTAAATTTGTATGCCTTGCTGCTTGCAAGCATTGTTTTTAATCAATTAGCTATAAGCTTCATAGGATTATTTTTTCTGGCCCTATTAATGAATATTTTGATTAGAATTTTATAAAAATTGATTTTGAACAAAATACAATAAAATAGTGGACTCAAATTTAAAATCTTTGTTGTACACCTAGGTTGATCTTGAAAGTAACACTCCAAAGGTCCATGCATTTCTAAAATCCACTTGATGGGGGGGTGGAATCCTTAGGCAAATTTTGTTTTCAACATCAGCCTTCACAAAAATGCTTTGTACTTTAGTTATTATGTTTATATCTAATATTTTTAAATCTTGAGAACTATTTTTATTTCTATTGGTAGGATATTCGTTTGTTTAAATTATGAATTATATATGAACATAAATGAAGTATATCTCTGCTCCCTGGGTTTTAGTTAGAACACAATTTTGAGCACAGAATTATGCCAAAACAAAATTTGTGTTCATATTATTGTTTAAAAAACCTTACCAATTTTGAACTTCTACTTAATTTATGATGGCATTTATGATGAGGTCTCTGTAATTGCTAATTGGAATATCTAAAGTTAAATAGCTGCCTTTTTGGAATTAACTGATAGGGAAATGTTGTCAGTTCTAAATCAGTCATCAGATGCTCTATTTGTGAAGTTATTTTTCAGCTAATTGAGTAATATATTAATGGCTATTGTTTTACTTTCTCTACAAAGAAAATTTATATTAAAACTCAGAAAAATTAGTTTAAATCATTCACTTAAGTGAAAAATGTTTCAAAAGTGGTATAAAAAACCATGTTTTGCTGTACATGTAATATTGTTGTCTTTGAACACAATGTTCTTAAAATAACTCCTAACTTTTGAGGTAGATCCTGATTCTTTATCAGATTAGTGTCTTTGTGCTTTCATAAGATAAGAAATGTTATGGTACTCATAGCAGATAGTGAATGCTGACCACCTTTTGTGCAAGGTAAGCATATCTAGTTTCTTGAAAACAAATTCAGTATTTGACTTCATGATATATTCACTCCTATTTTTAAATCATTGCTGTCAGGTATTAACTGCAAAACAAACTAGTGTTATCAAACAACCAATTAGATTTGTACTATGCCCAAAATGGTAATACCATTTTAAAAAGAAAGTTTGGGCTGTATAATACACACTGATGATTGAACTACTCAGCTTCTATTTCCTGCTCACACATGTGTATACATGTGCACATGTAATTTTCACTCACCCCCACCAACTGGCTTCTAGTGGCTTTGTGTATCTTTCAGTAGCAAGGGCAATGACGTAACTGGCTGGAATACCTAGTGAACAGCAAAGATAGCAGTTTAAATACTTGGCTAATACAACCTAAGAGCAGGAAGAACTAGTAGTCTTCAGTTGCTAATATCCAAAAAGCACTTAACTTTATCAGCAGACACTTTGAATGCTGCCCTTAAAAAAAGTGTTGAGTAGGTCTTAAGTGGTCTGTGAAGAATCAGTAAGAAAGATGGGATACTGCTATTTTCAGATTTAACCAGGTGTCAAACCATTAACTTTGCTGCCTGTATTACTAGCTGAGACCATGGCAGAATTGACAGATTAAAGTAGAAGCCTACAAAACCCACCCCAATGTATTTTAATTAGTACTCTAAAATGAAGATAAATAAGTCAGAAAGACAAATACTTCATGACCTCACTTATATATGAAATCTAAAAAATAAAAAATGAAACCAAACTCATGGATTTAGAGAACATATTGGCAGTTGCCAGAGGGGAGGAGTTTTGGGGTTGATAAAACAGGTAAAGGGTTGGAACCCAAGGTACAAATTTCCAGTTATAAAGTAAGTCATGGGGATGTAATATATAGCATGGTGACTATAGCTGATACTGTATCATATTTGTAAGTTGCAAATGGTGACTCTTAAAAGACCTCAAAAGAAAAATTTTAACTGTGGGGATGGATGGTAACTAGATTTATTGTAATCATTTCACAATGTATACAAACATCATTGTGTTGTACACCTAAAACTATGTTATTTCAAATATATCTCAATTTTTTTAAAAGTGAAAATATAGGGCATTTGCTAAATTGGGCAGGGCATAGAGAAGGACCTCCAGCATAAACCATGACTGGCCAAGGAAAACATAGTCACCCCAGTGATAGCCTGAGGAAGAATACTGGCACGGAGTAGAGGCTAGTCTGGCTGATTCCTGCCCAGTATATAGAAGTTGGTAGAATTTGCCCTACATATTAAGCAAAGGATTTAGGGCACATGGAGAAGCACAGGGGGAGAGGTTCATACTTTAGTCCATTCAGGCTGCTATTAATTCTGTAGACAGAATGTCCTTTCTCACAAATCTGGAGGCTGGGGGAGTTCAAGATCAATGTGCCAGCAGATTCAGTGTTTGGTGAGGGTCTGCTTCCTGGTTCATAGATGGCTGTCTTCTCACTACATCCTCACATGGCAGAAAGGGATGAGGGAGCTTGCTGGGGTCATTTTCATAAATTAATTCCATTCATGAGGGCTCCACCCTCATGACCTAATCATCTCCCAAATACTCTAATACCATCACATTGGGGATTAGATGTCAACGTATCAATCTCAGGGTGCGGGGGGAGGGGGTACAAATACTTAGTCTACAGCAGGCACCAGTGCAGTGGAAGGTGTCCATATTTACAGGGAATATATCCTTATCCAACCATTCTTAATTTGTATGCAGATTCACCTCCAGGGATTATGCATTAGTCCCAGGATGTCCTTTCAGATTTGGTTCAGATACTTACCCTTGTGAAAGAAAACACCATCTTCCTTCTTATTCCCCTGGGAGTACTTTAGGGCTTAGGAAGCATTTCCAACAACATCCTCAGATTACAAAGCATTCTAATATTATCCACTTTTCCTAGAGTTCTCGTCCCTCTATACTTCTAAATATAGCTACAGTAGATTCAGATGACCCTCTAGTTCTCACTTTCTAATAGAGACTACTTTCAATGAGTCAGACTATTTTCAGGTACTCCTACTCTTTGTGCTGAGTAAGAGGATAACAAACAATTTAACCATTAACAAGGTCTCTAACAAAAAACATAGATGTCATGACTAGCATCTCAAAACACTTCAGTATATAAAACCATTTCTAGTTTCTGTTTCTTTATTCACTTTATAATAATCCAAGTCCATTCTAGCTCATGTTGATCCATTTTCCTACTTCTTTGTTTATTGCAGAAGTTAAATAAGAGCCCATCTTAAAAATATTCACAGAATATAAAAGAAAGATACTTTGTGCTGATGCAAGCTCACAGAGGGAACTTTCCATTTGCCAAGAGTACCTTTTGCCTTCTGGCACACAACATTTTATTTTATATAAAGGAGTTCTCGTTTGACAAAAGTGAAACAAATGCTCATCATAAATCAAATCAATTATGGAAAAAAGTCATACTTGAGCTGAACTGTAATAATTTCTGGGGTCAAATCTAAGGTGCCAGAACCACTAGTGCTTGCCAACACCTAGGATGTGTCACTTAAAAAATGAGGGTTTGGGACCCTAGCAAGGAATAAGGTAACCCAAATTGGATAAGAACCTCAGAAGGATAAGGAAGAGCAGCCAAGGGCAGTTCTATTAGGAAAATTTAACAAAGATATGTTAATAGGATAAAGAAATTACTGAGAGTAGGTTGAGGCTAAAATTATGTCTTTCAACCAGATAGACACAAACATCCAAATTAGAAGTCCTTACTGATAGAGAAGCTTATAATAAGGGAATCTGGGCTATGAATGTCTGAAAAGAAATAATCCTATAGAGGGAGGGTAAGTAGTCACTAGAAAAAAGAGCAATAGGTGGAGAGTGCTATTTCATGGAAACCAAAGGATGGTAGTATTTCAAGGAAATAAAATGGTCAATAATCCTGAGTGTTACTAGGATGTAAAAGAAGATGAGAGCAAAACAATGTCTATTAGATCTAGCAAAGTAGAGATCAAAGTTGAATTAGTGAGACCCAAATAAAGCTTATGTGTTTTTATGGTTTATAGGATCTGAGAAGCTATAAACTATGTAAGTCATACAGGATAACAAGGTATAGTTTAAAAGCATTGATTTTGGTACCTTAAAGCTATCTTTGAATTCTGCCTCTACCTCTTGTGAGGTCTGTGATTTGGGGTAAATTTATAGCTTCTCTAAGCCTCCATTTTCTTATCTCTGGAATGATGATAATCCAAGTCTTGTCAGCAACATTTATTGTGAATATTAAGTTGGAGAATACATGTAATAGATTAAACATAGCACCAAAAAAAAAAAAAATAGGAGCAGCAAAATATATTAACTACAAACGAATAATGGCAAATCAAGTTAAAAATTGTTGAAATAATTGATTATTCATTTGGCAACTTTGGCTCTAACAAGATAACTACTTAAAATAGAGGAACTTCATCACATTATTATATGGATGGAAAAAAAGTAATGTAGTTTTAGAATTCTCAGGTAAATTAGAAAACTTCAGAGGACTTCTAATATTTAAATCAATATTAAGAGAAATTTCAAAAGAATAACTTTTCCTTGAATCAGAATTTTCAAATCAGAATCTTTCCCTCAGAACACACAAATTCCTTCTCTTAGTACCTAGAAGAAAAAAATAAAAAATCAATTTTTTTGTCAGACAATATACCCTTTGAGGTAAACAGAGGCATATGTGAACTTGAATGACCTTTGAGCTTCCATTTGAAAATGAAAACTGATTTCAAACATTATAGCCTCTCCCAGATTAAGTATTATAAAAAACATTGTCACTCTACAGAAGACTTTGAACTTACACTTCACAAAAGATGACCAAAGAACCAATAAACAAAGATGTACTCATCAGGAAAATGCAAATTAAAGTCTTAAGGTACAGCACATGCCCATCAAAATGGCCAAAATTTAAACCATGGAAAATACCAAGTGTTGGTGAGAATGTGGAACAACTACAGCTCTCATGCACTCCTGGTACAACTAAATTGGTACAACTGCCTTGAAATACTGACTCAAGCAACTCATTATGACCCAAAAATTTCTCTCTTAGGCAATAACAAACAAAAATTCATATGTATGCTCACCAAAAGATGTTCATAGTGAAACTATTTCTAATGGTTTTAATGGTGTTAGCCGAAGGTCCAACATTATGGATGGATGTCACAATGTTGAGCAAAAGCCAGACACAGAAGAGTATGTATGATAGGACTCTACTTAGATAAAATATAGAAATAGTCTAAACTAATCTGCATTTTAGAAGTCAAAGAGAGTGGAATGGAGAATAAGGAGAGATTAAGAAACAGATTATGGCCAAAACCCCATAAGAGAGTTAACTGCAGGAATGTGTTCAGTTGTAAATATTCAGCAATACATTTACGTATATTTCTCTTTGTGTATTATGCTTCAAATGCAAAATTTTAAAATTTGTTAACATAGCTATTCAATAATTCTGTTTCTTTGAAAATTGTGTTAAACTTTTTAAAAGTTAATTTAGTGAAGAGATTGAGTTCTGAATCAAATTATTCTATCACCAAATTCTTTCCCTACTCAAAAAAATTAGGTAATTAAGTGGTTAAGGAAAATAGCTAGCAAATATTGATCAGTTTTTAAAAAATCATCTTATTTTATCTAAGGGTATGGTCTTGTTTCTTATTCCCATGATTTTGAATTGAAAACTTTTTCAGCCATGGTTTTGACCCCTTCCCCTTAAAAAAAAAAAAAAATTAATAAAGCACTTTTTTTAAAGCCTATTCTTACCTTGGATGTTAATACCTTATTAGAGAAGTGTTATCTACTTATGAATAGTTGAGGTTCTGCAAGGCCACATCTAGGTCCACTATTCAAGGTGACACTATGTACTAGTATCTGCTAAAACCATCTATAGATGCTAGATGATAATGGTTATATTTTGCTCTGTAAGCTTTTTTTGTATCTGAGATTCATAATTTGAAAATTCATAAGCAAAACATTTTATGAGTGAAAAATCTACATAATAAACATTCTATTTCCTAATCGGCTATTTTAATCACTTATTAAAAGTAAAACAAACCAAACATACCAAAAGCAGAAATAGACCCATAAATACAGAGATGGTTGCCAGAGGGGAGGAGAATAGAGGGATGGCAAAATGGGTGAAGGGGAGTGTGAAACACAGGCTTCCTGTTATGGAATGAATAAGTTATGGGAATAAAAGGTACAACATAAGGAATATAGTCGATGGTATTGTACGGTGATAGCTGACAAGTAACTACACTTGTGGTGAGCATAGCACAACATAAGTTTGTCCAGTCACTAGCTCATATCCTTGAAACTAATATTGTGTGCTAAATACTCTGACTTAAAAAAAATAAGCACATTCTCTCATTTTAAAATCACTGGACAAATATCATACAATCTCTTATATGTGGAATCTTAAAAAAAAAAAAAGTTCATAATTATAGAGCAGACTGGTGATTGCCAGAGGCAGAGGTTAAAGGGTAGGGAAAAGGGGTAAAGGGAGTCAAAAGATATAAACTTCCAATTATAAGTCAGAGATACGTATTTTTCATCAAAAAATAAAATAAGATCATTGAAGAGAAGCTAGGCTCACCACCAGAAGAATCCTTCCAAGGTATAATTCTTAAGTCACCACTTGCAAAGGGGTAACATGTTATTCTTCTTATGCTCTGACTTTAGGAACTCGGTTCTGTCCCTTGGTTCCTTCATCTATTCCTTATGATCTAGACAACACTTTTAACACATGATTTGATCAGTGGTTCAAATAATGATCATGAGGACCCAGTGTCTTTGATTCCAGTCTCTACTCTTCTCCATGCTGACTTTATCTCAGACAGAAAACCTCTGGTAGATACAAGATGACTACAATACCTCCTAACCCTGTCTTTCTAGTTTCAAATTCTGTGGGAAAGAGCAAGGGTTTTTCCTCCATGAATTCCAACAAAAGCTTAATTTCATGTCAATGGCTCAGGTTGGTCTAAATGCCCAGCCTAAGTCCATCACTGTAGCTAAAGAAGATGCAATATATCAAGAGGGCCAAGTGTGGGTCATTTCATGCCATATCCCAGGAATAGCAGTAAGAAATGTATTCAAACCTCATGGATTGAACATAGGGAGAGAGAAGGGTATATTGCCGAATTATTGGAAGTTGAGTGCATGGATCTTGGTCAGCCAAAAACCAATCAATGTCTTCTATATGTTCTTTGGAGTAGCACACATACTTCTGTCCCTTTTAAATGGCCCCTCAACTACTTCCTCAAAGGGACATATTGGATTCACACATAACAATCTGGTTCTCTAAATATTACTACTGTGGTAAAATCACAAATAACAGTTATTTATCAAGCAACTACTATTTACCAGTTGATACCCTAAGTCTTCTGCATTATACTTATTCAATCTCGTACATAGAAGGTAGAAATATTCTATGATGAGACAAAGATTCAGAGACCCTAGAGAAAGGTCCAGTATTTCATGGCTTAATAGAAAAGTTACATTTTGCATCTAGACCTGTTGGACTCTGCATTCTAGGTGCTTGACATATACCATATACAATAGCCAGTAAACATTCAAGTAAACTTGAAGAAAATCACCCTTAGAAGCAATATCAAAAATAGATTTACAGTATCAGGATAGTTCCCAAAATAAGACAATCCAGACATCAATCACATGCTTCATTTCTTACTTTTAATACAGATTTTTTTCTGTATTAGGAAGAAAAAAAATCCAATCATATACTGAAAGTGGAGGTGTTCTTTTAAAATATCAAAATTCCAACAAGATTTTTAAATCTAGAGGAATTTTTAGTTTTTTTTAATTTTATTATGTTATGTTAATCACCATACATTACATCATTAGTTTTTGATGTAGTGTTCCATGATTCATTGCTTGCGTATAACACCCAGTGCTCCATTCAGTACGTGCCCTCTTTAATACCCATCACCAGGCTAGCCCATCCTACCATCCTCCTCCCCTCTAGAACCCTCAGTTTGTTTCTCAGAGTCCATAGTCTCTCATGGTTCGTCCCCCCTCTGATTCCCCTCCTTCATTTTTCCCTTCCTGCTATCTTTTTTTTTAACATATAATGTATTTGTTTCAGAAGTACAGGTCTGTGATTCAACAGTCTTAAACAATTCACAGCGCTCACCATAGCACATACCCTCCCCAAAGTCTATCACCAGCCACCCCATCCCTCCCACCTCACCCCACTCCAGTAGAGGAATGTTATTTTTAAAACAAGTCTGTATTTAAGTTAAATAGTTTCCTCTGAATTTTTGCCAACAATGGAGTCACATTTCCCTCTTAAGCATCCTAGGTGTATACTCTTGATTCACAATTTATTCATAGTCCACTGGTTTCAGAATGTAAAGTTTCCAGCTTATAATATTATGTTTGCTAACACAAGAAACAACATTTAACAAGCTAGTCTTGGTTTTTCATTGTACTAATGACTTTACATGAGATTTCTTTGAACATAAGCCCAGCATCAAAGCCATGCTTAATTAACTTGTAACTCAAGCTTTAATGCCAACTGTATATCACATAATCCTCTTTAAAGACCCCAGGTTTTTAATTCCCATCACAGAATTTTTAGAGCAAAAATCCCTTCCTTCTGCAAGAAGGATCCAGAGAAATTCATACACTTTCCCGTTATCTTTTTTTCTAATATCTGTGGTACCAACATCCACGATTTCTGCTCATTGCCTGAGATGATACCACACCACTATCTAGTGACCCGTTCAGTCCTTATGCAGAGACTGACCTTAGCAGCATATATTGACCTCCGTAGATATTGTTCCTTTAGATAAATACAAATATGAGACTTTTGCTATAGACAAATTTTAATTATCTAGAAAGATGTTCAAAATATTAGGGAAAAATGGATTCAGAACTGACGGACTTTCAAGAATATTTCATCTAGATTGGCTCAACTATCCCCCGCCAAAGTTATATCTTTATACTTACCTATCCAAAATTTCTGCCCTGAATAGAATGGCCTAGGTACTGCCGCCCTGCACATAGTTGCTCATTTTTGCTTTTGGGTCTCACCTCAAACTATTCTCTCCCTTCTTCCAGTCTCTGATTTTTATTATTGATCAAAATGCTACTTATGGAAACCAGGTAGCATTCAGATACTCTCAGCTATTGTTAATCACTTGATTAGAGCTCAGTAACTGGTTATTAATTGTAATAAGAATTACATTTGTATCTATGAGAGTAAATAATTGCCAATTAGTGCAGGCTGGAGTAATCTAAGAATTAGAGATAAGGCAAATAAGAATGTGGCAGATAATATAGTCCAATTTTTCACTGAGTTCTACGTGCCACCTGGTGGGCTTCGGGTGAGAGGAAAAAAGTGAAAGAAACATGTTCAGTATCCTCAGAAACATAAATGTTACTTTTCAACCTTAGATTCTAACAGATGAGCACATAAGATTATTTTAAACTAACTCACTGCATGCCTTTCTATACAGTAAACAGGAGAGTAGAGTTTTATTCAGCCTTTGCATGTGTGTATTTCTGTTGGTCATGGGGGAGGCTTCCCTGGAAGAGAGACATCTGAGATGATATATGAAGAGGAGAAAAAAATTAGGTAAAAGAAATGAGGGAATCAGGCAGACAGAATGGTCTGAGCAAAAGCCCCAAGGCAGGAATAAGCAGGATGCTGTAGGAGTATAATAAACCTAAGCCGACTCCATAGAATTTGGGCGGGGGGGCGGGGGGGGGGGAAGATAATGGAAGAGGATGCTGTTAAAGTGACAGAGACCATTCATATGAGGCCACTTCGGCATGACATGTTAAAGAAACTCATTAAAGTTGCTGAGTGAGACTAAATTTCTGGAATCACTAAAAGCTAGACTGGAATTAGCAGTACGGATTATATTGTAGTGTTTAAGAGCAGTGACTCTGACACATGACTAATTCTTCTTCTAATTGTTATCCACCCCTTCACAAAGGTTTCTGCAAGCAATATAGAAAGAAGCTTGAAACAACACAAATAAAACCATTCAGGACAGCCCTTAGCTCAGAGAGAGAGAGAACACAACCACCACCACAACCTCTAACCCAGTTTATCATCTTGTTACTAGTTGCAGTGCTAGTGCCCTGGATATGCTGACTGGAGCCAAGGGACTTGAAGGCCAGCCTGTCAACATGCTGCATTTTCATGGCAAATTCAATCTTTTAATGGCTATGTGTTTGCCGATTATTTTATTGATCTCTAAGGAAAATGTTCAGTCAGAAGTTGATGTATTTCCTTCTAATATAGAAACTAGCCAAAGACTCTAATTGTAGAAATAAGGTCCCAACCACCCCAATTATTCTACTTCAGGTTGCACACATTGTTCCTTTAACAACAAAGAACAGCAATCACTATTATATGGAGCTATAAAAGTGACTTTTCAAAGATTTATATTGTGTGTGTGTGTTTATTAATCCACCAGAAAAACTCTGGTAGAAAATAATTAGTGGGGAAGGAAAAGCTATCAATATTTGTTCCCACTGTGGGTAGAGCACTGTTAGAGCAGACTTCTGGGTATGCTGTCTCAATATAAAAATTGAGTGGTAATAAATGAATCTCTTGTCATTTCCCTACTTCATAGTGCCTGAACTTGAAGGTCTTCCTGCTATCCTATTATTCTCCTGAAAAACCTATTATTCTCCACCTTCTTCCCATAAACACAAACAAAATCCCACCCAATAGAACAAATTCATACTGTGTTTCTGTATCTTATTAGGATTTTCAATACATCCAACAGATTGTCCTTTGAGTTCTTGACCTCCTCACCTTCTAAGGGCTTTTCTTTCATCTTAGTTCAGTCATGTACTACACTATTACCATATCTTATTAACACCAAACCTACTTCTAACATTTTAATTTCAAGAATCTAGCTTCTGGAATGCTACTTCTATCCTTTTTAGTTCACTCAAATGAACACTCCTATTTGAGCAGTTCTTCATCTTCAAGGATAGCACATTTATTGACCTTACCTCTACATGTCCTCACCCTCCCCCTTACAAAGTTTAGATCCATTATACTCCTCCCTTCAAATTAGCTTTAATTTCATTGTTCCCGTCTCTCTACATTTTACTCATCTGAAAAAAAAACAAAATCTAATCTTGTTAAACATACTAGTCACCTACTCTGCACTGCCACTCAGGCAATTAAAATTGTTAAAATATGCACACATTTTAACACAAACTTACTCATGCTTCTTTCTTTTGCTTCCCAGTTTCCAAGTTGTTTTTTTTTTTTCCTACAAAACTCCTCTAGCGTGTTCCCCTAAAACTCTTGCTTTCTATAATAGAAGCCATCACATGGCAGGTCTCATATCCCTATACCTTCTTATGCTTTTAACCTCTGCCTTCCCTTATGTTAGAATAAAGTGTCCCTGATCTTCTCAAACAGCCAGCTTTCCCCTTTTTCTCAGGTTTCCTCTCATTTTTTCCAGCAATTTCCTTCATCAATTCTGTTTTTTTTTTTTTTTTTTTTAAAGATTTTATTTATGTATTTCACAGAGAGAGACAGCGAGAGAGGGAACACAAGCAGGGGGAGTGGGAGAGGGAGAAGCAGACTCCCCACCCAGCAGGGAGCCCGATGTGGGGCTGATCCCAGGACCTGGGGACCACGACCTGAGCCAAAGGCAGACGCTTAACGACTGAGCCACGCAGGTGCCCTGCCCTCTTTCTTCTGAGTCACAATGTTCTCCCACTCTTCTGAATTATTCCCAACTTTACACAAATATTCTAGTATTTTCCATTTAAAATTCCCTTTGCTTTTACCTTCTTCTTTAGCAACCATCTTATTTCTGTGATAAAATGTCAACGGAAAAAATGTTCCCACTTCTGACCTCACATTATTTTTCTCTGGACAGTATAAGCATTGTTGATTTCTTCCTTCTCAAAGTTTTCCTTCTCGTGAAGATGTTTCCTCTCCTGATTTCCTCCTCTCTTGTGTCCACCCTTTCACTTTCTTTTTCCTTGCTGGTTCTAACTCTTATGCTTGATGTCTAAGAATTAGAGCTTCCACAGCTCTGTTCCATGCTATTATATATATATTTTTTATACCTTGACCCTCTCCCTAAGTAACTTAGCAATCAATTCCATGACTTTAAACTGTCTGTATACAATAAACCCCAAATTATAATCTTCATTCGTGACATTTCTGTTGAATTCCTTTATTGGATATCTATTGCCTATATAAATCTCCTCTTCTAGGTCTACTAAGCATATCTAAATCAACATTGCCCAAACTACAAAAAATCCAGCTTGTTATAATTATCTAGAACCCCTGAATTAGCTTCATATCCTGTCATCCTGATTTCACTTCTACTACACTGAAATAAATTCTTGGTTTCTGAGACCAGGCATTTCATTATCCAGCTTTTAACTTAATGGAAATAGCTGCTATATTATTTCCTATTTGAGTTATACTATACACCAACTTGTCTATCAACTTTTCATACTACCTATTTAAAAGGAAACCCCACTATGATTTTTTCATTCTATAAAAGTAGTCTCCACTCACGAAAATAACTAAGATAAAAACAGATGTAAGAAATCTAGTTTTTATCCATTTACTCTCTATTAGAATTTAGTTTCTTATATGAAATTGATTCCACTGAAATTTTAGGAAGAAGTGACATCTCATAACTTTTCTAAAGAAAAACAAGTCAAATTTAAGGGCATTCATATTTCTATAGTAACATGTGGTAGATGATGAGAAATATGGGAAATTGTGGAATTGTTATAATTTGTTAACCACGTTATTTGCTTCCTGTTGGCCATCTGTATCAATCTACATACAATAGACAAAAACCACATGGCAATCTAAACAGGAAATGTTTAGGGGTGCCTGTGTGGCTCAGCGGGTTAAGCAACCAACTACTGATTTCCACTCAGGACATGATCTCAGGGTTGTGGGACTGAACCCCACATAGGGCTCCCTGCTCAGCAGGAAGTCTGTTTGAGATTCTCATCTCCCTCTCCCTCTGCTGCCCTCCCTCCCGTGCATACTCTAAGAATAAACAGGAAGTGTTTAATATAAAAAATAAGTTACAATAATAAAGCACTCTATAAAACGTAAAGAGAACTCTAACAGATACTCTACTGCTGAGAGAGAGTAACCAAGGAAAAGGAAACTGGAATGATAGTCCCTATTTTTTTTTTTTTTTTAAGATTTTTATTTATTTATTTGACAGAGAAAGACACAGCGAGAGAGGGAACACAAGCAGGGGGAGTGGGAGAGGGAGAAGCAGGCCTCCTGCTGAGCAGGGAGCCCGATGTGGGACTCGATCCCAGGACCCTGGGACCATGACCTGAGCCGAAGGCAGACGCTTAACGACTGAGCCACCCAGGAGCCCTGATAGTCCCTATTTAACAAGACAAAGTTCAGACATAATTGAAGATGGTATAATAACCATCCTTCATATGGCAGATAACTTCACTGGTTAGTCCAGGCTGCAGGTGGTACACAGTTACCTGACAAGCAGAGATCCTCCAGGCACAAGTGAGCCAGAGCCTAAGAGCAGGCAAACCAGCGTGGGGGGTGGGGGAGAGGGGGGAGTCAGAGCATTGCTGTGAGTCACAGGCCTGGGGCAGCCGTCCTCAGGAGGGCTGTAGGAGAGAGATCACTAGCCAGGTCAGATCTTGCCTTCAGCCCGAAAGCTGTCAATTAATTTACTCTGAATAGAAGTGACAATGCTCCAGAATTTATCACCATAAGGTTGATTACACTAGAGTGAGGGCTGGGCCTTGCCTTGCCTACCTGCCCAACCCACAAGTACTTAGTGCAGCATCTGACACATAGTAAGAGCTCAAGAAATGAGGTGCTAACACTGTCATTAGCAAGATGTCCTATAAGACCTCAATAAATAACTTCAAATATGACTACCATACTGTTTCAAATATTGTCTTCCATCAAATAGGAATCGTTAACCTTTCATCAAAATGAAACGAGGAAATTTATAGGTCTTTATTTCATTTTGTCTTAACTATAAAACCATTGCCATTTGAATAAATTCTTCTCCCCCTCCTTTTTCTTCCCCCCAATGAAATTCCATTTCCCACTTTTTTAGACCTCAAAAGTATAAGGTTATAAGACATCATTTCACTTTAGGTCAGAAGTAAAAACTACAATGTCTTGGATTATTTGCAATAGCCATTAATGACACTACTGAAGCCTAATGGCATCGATAAAAATGAACGTATGAGTACTGAGAAGTGCATGCATTTTTAATGTACTGCATGAATAACTGACTATAAATCCTACTGGAAATGGCAAAGTTTTGAGTGCAGAAATCTTACCAGTTACATTTCTCATTTTCATAGGAACGGGTAGCTAAATTTTGGTGGGGAATTCATGACCCAAAGAGCTTGTCTAGAACAAGAAGCTAACAGGAGGAAAACAAATATGAATCTCATTCATTCCCCGATATTGTCCACAGACGGCTAAAATAGAGAAAGTAAATAGTCATCTTGACATAAAGAATAATTTTAAAGGTCTACAAGATTTATATATATATACACATATGTACATGTGTGTGTGTATATATATAAATTTTTTTCCAAGTGAGGTTCTTTTTATTTCCTTTCAATTCCCACTGTTATCTGACATTAAGTTCCTAAAGGTTACAATTACTTCAAGCAAGCATTACTGGCCCCTCCCACTCCCCAGCCCCCACCATGCCATCACCACTGCCAAATTTTTATATCCCAAGTAGAGAATGACTTTACATTTTTTGTTCCTTGATGGGTTATTTTTTAAATACACGTTGTTGTTTAAAAAATTGCAAAGATAATAGCTCGAGTATCTGTATACTGACTCTTTGTGCTTGACATTTCCCTGGAGCATTAAGGTGAATAGGTCACTTTAGTTTTGAGTAATATGGTACTCTACTTCGAATGACCTTTAAAGGTAATAACCAACCCAGCGTTTTGTTGGTTTGTCTGTGGCATTTGCTCTTTGTGAAAGGAAGCCATAAAAAAAGAGTGAAAGGGGCCTTTTCAAGATCCAGTCAGTTTAATAGGCCTTATTCATGGAAAAGGTTATGTGAGGAAGTTGAATAGCCATAGCTCCTCTTTCCCATTTGCTTCCTAAAGTTTCAAACCCCCTTCCCATTCTAGAGAGGCCCTTTCCCTGCCCAAGAGACTTTTCCCTGGAAACCTCAGAACGTGACTATCTATAATTCCAGTTGTCTTTGATTCCAGAGAATCAGCTTAAATTGATGATTTCAGGGTGGGGGAGGGTAGCAATGAGGAGATTGGAGTAAAAACTAAGTGTTGAAAAGATTTTCTGTAATAAAAGTCAAACCAGGACTAATCCACCTGCCCCAGCTGCTGCTAAGTCTCAGCTTTTCACTGAAATACCCTATCAGCTATACTGTGACTTCAGTGTGGATAAGACAAGAACAGCAGCTGCTTCAAGATTATCACAGGTGGTGGCTCTGGCAAACTTCAGGGAAAGCAGCCAAAGTTCGCGCAGTCTCTGCACTTTTGACTTATCTAGAATCCTCGAGAGATGAAATTATTTGGTGCTCTGTGCTTCTCTCCAAAGTCCTTAGAACCCTTTGGGAAACCGATGGTGGTTAAGGAGCTCAGGTGTGTGTTTTTAACTTGAGGAAGTCCAAGTAACTGCCTAATGAAGTTCTAGATTTCCCATCATCCTGGAATCAGACTCCTACCTCTCTGCACTTAGTAACTGGGAAGTCAACAGCCTATTAGAAAACCATGCTAGAGCAGGAGCAAAGGAAGCCAAGGACTATTCTAACCCACCACTTAATCTCTGAATAAGTGGGGAGTGCAGGTGACTCAATTGTCAAAAGACTCCTGTACTGCCCCAGGCTCATAATACCGGATAACTCCATCTCATTTAGAGGTTAGCATAGCCCTTTCCAAAGGATGAAAAAACCTCTGGATATATTGGACCACTGGACATCAAGCCTTACTGTAAATAACTATGAAGATATCATTTTGTTCATACATACTATTATGGATCATATGCTCATTTATGCTAAGTGAAATAAGTCAATCAGAGAAAAACAATTATCATATGGTTTCACTCATATGGAATATAAGAAATACCACAGAGGATCATAGTAGAAGGGAGGGAAAACTGAATAGGAAGAAATCAGAGAGGGAGACAAACCACGAGAGACTCTTGACTCGGAAACTGAGGGCTGTGGAAGGGGAGGTGGGTGGAGGGGTGGGGTAACTGGGTGATGGGCATTAAGGAGGGCATGTGATGTGACGAGCACTGGGTGTTATATGCAACTAATGAATCACTGAACACTATCAAAAACTAATGATGTACTGTATGTTGGCTAATTGAATTTAATTAATTAATTTCAACGGTCAGTTCACTGCATGCCTCTCATGGTGTGATCATTTTGACATACAGATTGCAATGCCATTGTTTAAGATAAGTATTTTTAAATGTTGCAAGGTTTCTAACTGCATGCCTCATGCCTAATCCTTTTACTCGTGTTCAACTGAGTTAACAGTGATGTCTGTCATCAGAAGAAACCAACCAATGACTATATTGGAGATATGTTAATTCATCTCTACCAATTCTTCCTGAATTCCTGAAGAATTTTCCAGGATCATTTTGAACACAGGTGATTTCACCTCATATAGTGACCTTTGACATAATCATCCTCCCTTGAAGTCAGAACACCCCTTCATTAGTCCCTATGCCACTGACGAGATCAAAGAGTCCAGCTGAATCTTCTGATGAGGGTCACCTGAGGTGCTAATGGGACTAGATTGAGTTGCTCTGGCATTGTGAGGAGCAGGCAACAAAAGGAAATGAGGCACCCAGGAAAAAGGGAGGACTGTTTATGGAAGGAAAGAATAAGACAGCAAGGGTATTATTCTCTGGGGTTGGGGGTCATGGGATAGGAGTTACTCCTGTGAGTACAGCCAACTTAGTCCTTCATACTTGGTACAATTGTTTGTAAAAAAAAAAAAAAAAAAACAAAACCAAAAAAAAAAACCTATACGCTGTGTCCCATCTATGAAATTCAAAGAAAAAAAAAGGTAGAAACAAGACAAATACAGGAAAAAAATAAGAGAAAAAGCACATGAAAATTAAAATGGCAGGAGTATAGAAATTTTTAAAACGGTCAACAAAACTTAAAGCTCTGAGACTTATCCTAAGGAAATAATTTTTTAAAGGGCTAAGACTTACAGCATAAAGATATTTGTTATAAGAATGGACAGCTATAGTTTTGAAATATGGTTAACTAAAATTTTCCACAAGGAAACACAGAACCTGAAGAGAACAAAATGAGAACATTTGCCCACAGTAAGGCAAAGTCCAGTATCTTGTAGGAAGAGCGGACTCTGGATTCAGAATAGTTGCTATGGCAGCCAGTGCTTTAGACACCAAATTAAAACAGTGTAAAAAAATAAATCAATAACCTCTCATACTTATTTTCTCCCACTAAAAAAAAAAAAACTACTGAACATTCAAGGAAAAAAAGAGAAAAGGGACAAAATTTAGGACCAACAGTGGGGAAAAAATTTTTTTAACCCCCAGCCAAACATGGCATCTGCACGGCCTCAGAGCATTCATGGTAACAGTAAACACAGACTTCAGAAAGGCGCACCTGTGGTGAGCACTCCATGCCTGGCCAAACTGTCCATTACAGCACAGGAGCGTACGTGTTGTAGCAGAGGGTTTCACAGGTTCCCTAACAAACTATCAGAATTACATCGAGAGAATATCTAGAATCTTATCGCACTCGTTCTCTGATTTACTTGTACCTAGAAATTGTTCTCCTGCTTATTAAGCCATTGTCAGATCCAGCGTTTTATAACCTCTGTGACGTTGGAGTTAACTGCCTAGCAGGATTTTGCCATAAAAACAGAGACTCTATGCCGGGCTCTGACAAGATGGGTAGCTGGAGTGTGGCACACAGATGGGGAGGGACTGGCTCCTTCCTGTTTCCATCAGTGACTCCCCAGAAATACTTCCCCACCCAGGCAACAGTAACTGGGCCAGTAGCAGCAGACTCTAGTTTCACTGTTTTCCAACAATCCCAGAACCAGTATCCTCGTGCTCCCTTAGAGATCAGCATCAGCCATTCAGCAACCCTGCCTCAGAGGTCCGGGTCCAACCCCACAGTCCCTTCTCCAACCTGAGAGACCCCACACCACCCAAGACCCTCCCCATGGGTCGGAGGTCATCTCCAGGAGTCTTTTCCTCCAAGTTCCTTAATTCTAATCCCAACCACTTCTATTTGTTCTGCCAGTCCTGGGTGCTGTAGCTGCTATCTGCAGTTATTACCTCAGAGACACCAGAGTTTTTCCTTTTAGACTCTTCAGTTCTCCAGTATCTGGCTTAACAGTTTTTAACTCAGAAATTCTGTTAAAATAATACAAATCAAGTTTGCCTTAACATTTTCCTGTCTTGAAAGCCCATTTATAAAAGATAGGTTTCTTAAATCAATTTTCAAATAATCTTAAAACTAATTTTTACAGAGAACAAAATAAGTGTTCCAAATAATAGTGATAGAAAGCTAGAACATGGTTTTGTTTTGTTTTTTTCCATAAGTCAATGAAATGTAAGAGACAGAAATTTACATGATATGAATTAGTGGCAAAATGAGGCCATAAACCAAATTATTCCTTCATTTGTTTCTTCATTCTATAAATATTCACCAAGTGCACAAACGTTTCAGAAATATCAGTGAACAAGAACAAAATGGTTTCACTAGCACACGGTCTGGCAAAACAGAGTCCAATGAATATGTAACTAAAAGCATAAAGCGACTGTGAAGAAAAACAAATTATGATAAACAAGTTGCATTTGTTTCCTAGTAGTTTTGTAACAAATCATGACAAACTTAATGGTTAAAAAAAATAAAAATTTGTTATCTTACAGTTTTGTAGGTCAGACTTCTCCTGTGGATCTCAGGAGCTGAAATCAAGATGTTGGCAGGACTCCACTCCTTCAGGAGGCTCTAAGGGAGAACTCCTTTTCTTGCTTTCTCCATCTTCTAAGGGCTACCTACATTCCTTGGTTTATAGTTCCCTTCATTTTGCAAGCCCAGCAATGGCGGCCTGAGATCTTCTCACAATAACTCTGAGCCTGTTTTCCTCCTTCTACTTTTATAGGATCATGATTACATCAGGTTCACCTGGATACTCAAGGGTACTCTCCTTAGCTAGGGTCAGCTGATTAGCAACCTTAATTCCCTGTTGCCATAATACTAGCATATTCATAGGTTTTGGTAATTAGGATGTGGCCCTTATGGGGAGACCCTAGTCTGCCTACCACACAGGTGAATCAAGTAGTTACTTGAGATCATTAGTTGGCTCAAAGTTGGGAGTAGAATGACATTTTTGAAAATATTCCTGAGCCAAGAAAGAATATGGTACATTCAGTAAAATGATAGAAGGACAATAAAGCTCAAGCAGACAGTAAGTGGGAGAGTAGGGAAAATGAGGATGAGAAGTTAGCAGGGACCACATCCTACTGGCTTAGAAATAGTTCATGATTTTTATTTTATAGATAATAGGAAAACTAAGAATAAATTTATGCAGCAGAGTGGCATAATTATATTTGTTTTTAGAAGACTGTTTTGACTTAACAGGGAGAATGGATTTAAAAGGCAGAGGAATGGGGCACCTGAGTGGCTCAGTTGGTTAAGCGACTGCCTTCAGCTCAGGTCATGATCCCAGAGTCCTGGGATCTCTGTTTTAAAGAAAGTTTACTTTCTTTAAAGTAAGTAACTTTAAAGTTACTTTAAATCTCCCTCTAACCCTCTCCCCTCTCATGCTGTTTCTCACTCTCTCTCTCTCTCTCTCCCTCAAATTAATAAAATCTTTTTAAAAAATAAAAAAGGCAGAGGAATGTCTAAAGGGACTGCTGCAGTGTCTGAAGCTAGATAAGATAGTGGCCTGGATAAGAGAGGTGTCAATAGAAAGAGAGAGAGAACTGGTTGGGTTTGAGAGAGATTTTAGAGTGACAATCAACAGGAAACAGTATTTTTTTTTTTATTTAGAACATCTTTTTACTGAGGTATAATCAATATACAATATTATATTAGTTTCAAGTGTACAACCCATTGATTCAACAGTTCTATACATTACTCAGTGCTCACCACAATAGTGTGGTCATCATCTATCACCAAACAATGTTATTACAATATTATTGATTATATTCCCTATGTTGTACTTTAAATCTCCATAACTTATTTATTTTATAAATGGAAGTTTGTACTTCTTAATCCCCTTTATCTATTTCACCCATCCCTCTATCCACCTCTACTCCAGCAACCCATCAGTCTGTTCTCTTGGAAGAGTCTGGTTCCTTTCTTTCCTTTTTCTTTCTTTCTTTCTTTCTTTCTTTCTTTCCTTCCTTCCTTTTTTTTTTTTTTTTGGTTTTTCATTTGTTTTATTTTTTAGATTCCACACATAAGTAAAATCATATGATGTTTGGCTTTCTCATTCTGACTCATTTCACTTAGCATACCCACCAGGTCCATCCATGTTGTGATTACTTTTTAATCAGGCATTGAATCCAATGTTTCTGCCACAAGTACTTAGATGGGCTCCTTTGGTGAGGCTCACAAATAAAGAGGAGCAAGTATGATGGTGGGGAGTAATTAGCTTAATTTCAAACCTTTTAAATAATTAAATATGATGCCTACCAATAAGGTGGCTGAGATGGTGTTTGACTAAATGTCTTGAGAATTGAATATAGGATGGACACAAGTCAAGAGAAACCATGGAAACAATGAGATCACCTAGAACGGTGGTTCTCCACTGGGGTGATTTTGCCTCTGAGAACACATTTGACAAAGTAGATGTTTTTAGTTATCACAAGTAGGGGGGAAGACAGGGCTGCTAAACATCCTCAAATACACAGAACAGCCCCCCACAAAAAAATAACTATCTAGTTCAAAATGTTAATAGTGCCAAGATTGAGAACCCTCACCTAGAGAAACAGCAGAGTCTAAGAAGAAAGATAATCGAGGATAGAGCCCTGAGACTTTCCAATATTTAACATTTTTTTAAAGATTTTATTTATTGACTGATTTAGAGAGCACACTCAAGAGCACAAGCAGGGGGAGGAGCAGAGGGAGAGAGGAAAAGAATCTTAAGCAGACTCTGTGCTGAGCACAGAGCCCTACACGGGTCTCCATCTCACGAACCTAAGATTATGACCTGAGCTGAAATCAAGAGTTGGACACTTAACACTGAGCCACCCAGGTGCCCCTTTAATGGTTTTGATTAAATAAAAGATGTGGTAAAGGAGCAGCCAAAGAGATGAAGAATTGAATACAATGTAGTATCATGGATAAGAGTATGTATTTCTTAGTAAATCATCAATGTCAAATATTTGCAGAGTGATCAAGTATAATGACCAGTGAAAGGGAGTGTTTAATTTGGCTATATTTGTTATTTGGTTATATATTGTCAACCTTTGGAAAAATGCCTTCAACAGAGAATTGAGGACAGGAACCACATTGGTATAGTCTGGGAAGTGAGTCAAATGTAAGAACATGGAAAACACTTGAGAATTTTTATTTTGATGGAGACGAAAGAGAGCTGTTAACAGATGTGTACATGGACAAAAGATTGTTTTGTTTCGGTATGGTTTTGATTTTCCTTCCCTCTTAGAATCTTAAAGATTCAACAAATGCTAATGGAAGGGAGCAAAAAGAAACAGAGGGATGGACTTACAAGAGAGTTAAGGGACAGTTGATAATGTAAGTTTCTTTAAAATAAAAGAATATTCATTCACTCATTCACTCATTCATTTACCTAATAATTTACCTATCTAAATAATGTTTACTGAATGCCTCCTGAATGTCTTCTTGTAAAAGTTGAACTTAAATGGCAGAGTTACTTCCTCCACTGTAACAGGAGGAGAGAAGAAATTAATGTAGAGTTTGGATGGTGTGCATATTTTATTAGGGCTTAGAGATCTTTTGATTCTAATTTTGATGCTTTTGCTCTCACTGTCTACAAAGTTAAAATGTTTCATTACGATGTTTTGTCAGGGAAACACTAGGAGATATGATATAGAAGAGACTATCATAACAGCTTTTGATACAAGTAGGAATTATTTTATTCTAACATTGTTGTATGAAATAAAATATATATGCAGAACTTATAAAGCATTAAATTTGTCCTGGATTGCATAACCTAGATATACAATTGATAATAATTTTTTTCAATATTACAATGTAGAAACCTAAGGCTACAAAATTTTCAATTTTGCTGAATAGTTCTATAGCAGCATTCCAAATAGTCTATAAGAAAGAGAGAGAGGAGAGTTATAGATATATAGATACAGATACAAATATTTAGCCACATTAAAGAGTTTTTAGATTCAAAACAAAGCTTGTTTTATAATGTTTCTATTTATATTAAAAATTCCTGGGAGAAACAATTAAGAGAAAACACTTGTTTTGCATAATTGATGTTTTATAGGTATCTAGGGAAGTTGTACAATTAGACCCCAGGGGTTCCATCAATGATTCATCACCATCTGGAATATAAAATTCTAGCTACTGCTATGGTTTGTGTTTCTTTGACTAAAGTGGCAGGCGTTAACTTTTTTTTTTTTATGTTCTGTAGAAGGTAACTATTTAATATTCTCAAAGCATATGCATGAGATGCAATGCAGGGTTGGAACTGACCCCAGTCTCTTCTATGGATATGATAAAGGGAACATAGATTGTTCTTCCAGGAGGAGAAATCACAGAATTATAGAACAAAATTATAAATTTTAGGTGACCATCAAAAATAGGTTCCTCAAGGAAATCCTACCATGCTGCTACAACATTGATAGACCTTGAAGGCATTATGCTAAGTGACATAAGTCAGACAGAGAAAAGACAAATACTGTATGATTTCACTTATATATAGAATGCAAAAAAAAAAAGAAACAACCTCATAGAAAAAGAGACCAAAGGCAGAGGATGCGGGGACAGGGAAATGGAGGAAGGTGGTCAAAAGGTACAAATGTCCATTTATAAGATAAATAAGTACAGTTGACCCTTGAACAACGTGGGGGTTAGGTGTGTCAACCCCCCACACAAACATCTGCATATAACTTTTAACTCCCAAAAAACTTAACTATTAATAGCCTATTGTTCACCAGAAGTTTTACTGATAATATAGTCAATTAACACATATTTTGTATGGTATATGTATTACATACTGTATTCTTACAATAGAGTAAGCTAGAGAGAAGAAAATGTCATTAAGAAAACATAAGGAAGAGAATAGATTTACAGTGCTGGACTGTCAATAAAAAAACTCCTTCTGTAAGTGGACTTCCACAGTTCAAACCCATGCTGTTCAAGGGTCAACTGTACTAGGGAATGTGACGTCCAGCATGATGACTGTAGCTATAGTTGCTATATGATACATAGAAAAGTTGTCGAGAGTAAATCCTAAGAGTTCTCATCACAAGGAGAACTTTTTTCTTTTTTCTTTCCTTTCTTTTTGTTGTATCTATATGAAGAGATGGGTGTTGGCTGAAACTATTGTGGTAATCATTTTCCAACATATGTAAATCAAAGTATCATTGCATAATTTACCTCATACAATGATAGATATCAATTATTGCTCCATGAGACTAATAAAAAAAAAATTTCCTATTAAGAGTGGGCTTTGGCCTCCACTGAGTTTGACATGAAGAAATTGCCTTGTAGATAACTCAGGTCTTAGGGCCAATTTAAAACTGAACTCTGAAAATTCTACTCTTCTCCTGTGATTTCCCCTACCCTATATGCCTGTATCCCTTATTTACTCTATGAATCTTTGCCTTAAGATATTTTCTTTTATTTGAACTTTGATGTTAAATAATTTCTTAAATATTAATAACCTCTGGTGCCTAGCACAAGGGCAGAGAATAATTTATAGTTAGTATATATTGTCAAATAGAGGCATTCGGGCTTTAAAATGTTTCTATGTTTTGTACAAAAGTGAAAGAAAATGTTTTGAACAAAATATCAGGTTCTCTAGAAAACACCTACAAAAAAGGGTAGAGGAAACATCTGGTTTTAAATAATATAGAGCTAAACTTTAGAGTTCAGCAGGCAGAAAAAAAAGTGTGGAGATTTTACACAGACTTGTGTCATCAGACTACAGTACTTTTCTTTATCTTTATGGTTGATAATAAAGTTCTAAAAGAAGCAGAAGAAGAGAAGGGAAGCTTGAAACAGCAAATCTGACCTTTTCTCTTATTAATTTAAAGCAGGAAATACCCGGTCTCCTCTGTTGGAAATAACAATCAAAGGCCACTTGTAAATTACTTTTAAGAACCATCTGAGACAAGTCTCCCCAAATCCCTATAATAAAGATGGTCATGGACCAGCTCTAAGACATATTCTTTCCAAATCAGAAGAATTATAGCAAGTTAGGATTATTGGAAGTCTAATCTATATAGAAGGAGGCTGGAGAGGTAATTAGTTTAGAAAGCTGGGAGAAGGAACATTTTTTGAAGTTATATTTGCACAGCAGACAAGCTGTTTTTACTAAGCTTATAGATTACATTTTAGTGCTTGGGGTGGGAGGGGATGATGGAAATTATGTGCAAGAGGAAGCATTCCCTCCCAACCCACTCCTTGGTTTTGACACCATTGGAACCTTATGGAAAGTCGTAGACACAGTTGTTCAATATAAAGATTTCTATTAATCCAGAGGAGCTTATCAAGCATTGCATTTTTCCTATATTACATAACTTTTTTAAATATCAAGTTATTTTATGACCATACCAAGATTAATTCAGAAAAAAAAAATGTTGACTTTAAAATGACAAAATGGAGTTGAACATCTCATTGTTTTTTGTTTTTGTTTTTTTATCCAATTTCCCATGATTATGGAAAACTGGAATAAACTACAAAAAGCCATAGTGTTGGCGAGGATGCGGAGAAAGGGGAACCCTCTTACACTGTTGGTGGGAATGCAAGCTGGTGCAGCCACTTGTAGATAACTTTGTGGTTATGATAATTTATGATAATTATTTTTGATATTATCAATCATTATTTATGATTCCTCATAAGGAGGTTCCTCAAAAAGTTGAAAATAGAGCTACCCTATGACCCAGCAATTGCACTATTGGGTATTTACCCCAAAGATACAAATGTAGTGATCCAAAGGGTTACATGCACCCCAATGTTTATAGCAGCAATGTCCACAATAGCCAAACTATGGAAAGAGCCAAGATGTCCATCAACAGATGAATGGATGAAGAAGATGTGGTGTGTACACACACACACACACACACACACACACACACACACACAGAGGAATATTATGCAGCCATCAAAAAAACCCCTGAAATCTTGCCATTGGCAACAGTGTGGATGGAACTAGAGGGTATTATGCTAAGCAAAATAAGTCAATCAGAGAAAGACAAGTATCATATGATCTCACTGATATGACGAATTTAAGAAACAAGACACAGAGGAGCATAGGGGAAGGGAGGACATAATATTAATGAACAATTTTCAGATGGGCATAGAGGCTTTGGCCTCATAATCCATAATCCATTGTATCTATTGACTACTCCCACGTGCTTCCATTTCTATATTTTATAAACACACTACCCATAATCAGAAAATAGATAGAATTATCACAGACTGATGGCTTTATGCCTTTATTCATATCATAGTGGATCCTCTGCAATCTCTCTTAAAAGCCCTCCATTAACCTTTAAATAACCACAAAAGTTTATCTCACAAGTTCTTCACAGATTACCCACAATACCACCATTTGACACAGAAATTAAAATATGCAACCATCCTTAACAAATATGTATGCAAGTGATTTAACAAAAAATGGAATGTAAATGTTTTAAGAAATAATAGTCCAAAAATCCATTTCATTGGCCTATTATCATAAATGTATCTAGACCATGACCACTTCTCATAAACATTATTGCAATCATCCTCATCCAAGCCACAGGTATCTCTTATGCAGATTTTTGCCAAAGCCTTCTAACTTGTTTCCCCTTTTTCTATCCTTACTTTCCTAGGCAATTCTCAAAACAGCAGCTAATATGACACTGTTAGTTTATCAGTAAAATTATGCTACTCATCTTCTCAAAAGCTGCCGCAGATTCACCCTTTCACTCAGTAAATGGAAAGGGCCAGCAGGCTCGGCTGCCCAGTGACACGTTTAAGTTCAGGCGCTGTCCTTCCCCCACCTCTGTCTCAAGCTACTTTGACCTCCTTGCTCTCCCTACAACACGATAGGCACACTTCCACATCATGGTTTGGCACGCAGCCTGAAATGCTCTTCCCCAGAGAGCCAGAGGGCTCATCTCCTTCAGAGTAAACCCTCTCAGTGCAGGTTAGTTTAACTGTTTCAAGCTGTGTCACCCATTCACACGTCTCCATGCCCATTTTTCCCTGCTCTACTTTTGCCTCCATTGTACATACTAACTCCTTACAGACAAATGATTTAATTGCTCTGTTGAGGATGTATGCTCCACAAAGGCAGGAATTTTTCTGTTTTGTTCATTGCTATATCCCCATTATCTAGAGTAGTGCCTGATACAACATAGGCTTTTAACAAATATGTGTTGAATGGGTGAAACAAACAAACAAACAAAAAGATAGGGACTGTTATCTACTTACTCAAATATTGTCTAGCTATTAAGGATTCTGAGTTTTACTGGTTAGGCTGACACAGGAATGGAAGCCATGGAAAGGCCTTAGCAGCCAGATGGGCTCTGTTCTATTGCTCACGCTCCAAATGTCTTTTTGGCTCATCCGACTCACTTGGTTACACGAATGCAATCATTCCACAGTTCTCTCATTGTTACCTTACCTGATTCTCCACAGTAATTTTTCTGACCTTTATATGTTGCCCTGGATATGCTGAATTAACATTTTGTATTGTCATTGGCTGAGTCTAGTAAGTTTTATACCACACTCTTTACGTTCTGTTCTGTATTATCAAAACATGCTGAACTTTATCCAAAAACATACAAATTTTAAAAACTTGGACAGCATATTAAACCTCTCTAACTTCAATTTCTTCAACTTTTAAACTCAAATAATAATAGCTATGTTTCAGAATTTCCTTGAGATGTAAATAATGTGTACAGAGAAACATTTTGTAAAGTGTTATAAAAAGCAATTTTATTTATTTTATTGAAATTGGCTCTTTTCCTGGGATATGCCATGGGCCAGAAGGAAAATCAATGAGGACTGTAGTTTGCATGTACTGTTAATATTTTTCACCCAAAAAGAGAACAAGATTCATAATAGCCAAATATGTTAAACTCACAAAAAGAATTCAAAAAAGCTGGTGACTCTTGAACTTTTAAGCAGTATCCAATATTTCTTATATTATCTATGATGACTTTGAATATAGTAAAGCTAACTTATTTAATCATGAGCCACCACAGCATAAAATTCACTAGGTATTTCCCCTTAATAAAAAATGAGTTTTGATCATGGTAAAACAAATGTGTGTAAATTACAGAATTATATCACTAGTTGGTTGTGTTGTTCTTGTGTGTGTGTGTGTGTGTGTGTGTGTTTTAAATATCTCCAAGGCAAATGTGATTTATAAAAGAATTGAAAAAATATCACTTTGCAAGAGCTCAATTGTATAAACAAGTAAGGATACTAAATTTATAATAGCATCTGAGTTACCATGGAAAAGGAAAGATGGATTTATTTTGCATCATTTTTTTCAACAAGTACATTTTTTGTAAACATTGCCATGCAGGGTATTTCTTTTAGTTTCCTACATTATAGAATTACCTGTCTTACATAAATAAATTTTCTAGATAATTTAAACATTATTTAAAGAATTACATCTACTAGAAAAAAAATACCCTTAAAAAACATTTTAAAAGCTTTCTAGGGACACCTGGATGGTGCAGTTGGTTAAGCACCTGCCTTCAGCTCAAGTCATGATCCCAGGGTCCTAGGATCAAGTCCCACATCAGGCTCCTTGCTCAGTGGGGACACTGTTTCTCCTTCTGCCTGCCACTCCTCCTGCTTGTGCTCTCTCTCTCTCTGACAAATAAATAAATAAAATCTTTTAAAAATAAATAAATAAATAGATAATAAAAAAAGCTTTCTAAAATATGTTACAAATTTTCATGGATTTTTGTCTGAATAAAATGAACATATGATGGTAAATTAGAATATATATGCATAAATGTATAAAATCATCAAAAAAGTGAATTCTATTTGTGACACATTATTTATTCTACCTGAATTTCAGTTTCCTTATCTGTAAAAGAGAACAATTTTTACCTTAAAAGATTCACATTGGCTTAAATGTGATGTGTATGTGTGTGAGTGTGTAGGCTTTTTGCTATCATGCTAAATGTTGATTAAATTCCTCAACCACAATCTTGCCAACACATTTAGTTCCTTTTACTAATATTCCAAACTTCAAGCCAACACCTAATCCATTTCCCATTTTCATATGCAAAATTTAAAAAATGGAACTTAATGTTTTATATATTGGTTTAATGATAATTCTAAGTCAGAAACATCTAGAGTATTTGGCTAAAAACACAGATATTGGAGACCAGTTTCCTAGAATGACTGACTTGTTTTATGATTACTCTGAAAACTAGAAAATCTGAATAAAATATAAATAAATAATGGGGGAAAACCACCTGGCTTTAGGTATTAGAGAGCAACAAAGACTATAAGAATTTATAGGGTCAAGATTTTGAAGAAGGAAGATAAGTGAGTAAGATGAGCATGTATAATAATGTTTTCCCCTTAAGGTGATTGCCAATTTCAAAAGTAAAAGACAAAACAAAGAATTAGGAAATGGAGCATAACTTTTGGCAGCCTTAAGGGCAAGGGAAAACAAAAATTAAAGTTTAGGGTTCACCAAGAGGACAGAACAAACCATTCCTCAAAAGAAATTTATCTTTGAATGACCTCACCCATGACTGAAATAAGGCGATTGTCCCCAAATAGACTTCCTTCTAAAATCAAATGTAAATCTTTGTGAAAAACTATATTATTTAAAGCCTTGAATTATTTCTAAAATTTTTCATTCACAGTGTCACCGGCATACAGAAAGAAAACAACTTACAAAAAAAAAAAAAAAAACCAGCAAAAGGAAAAACAGAATAAAAACACAGGATATAAAGCACACTGTAATCATTAGACATGGGCTTCAAAATAAGTTGATTAATAGGTTCAGAAATTTAAATGACCAGATAAAGAAATTTGGCACATAATTTAAAACTATAAAAATACTGAAATGGAAATTCTAGAAATTAAAATTAAAATGACAGCAATTTGAAAATTCTCCAAATAGATTTAAGAGAGATTAGACAAACTGAAGACAAAATTTAGGAACTGGTAGACAGGTCAGAACCACATGTTAAAACTGAAGGACAAAAGGACTAAGAAATTAAAAACATGGAAAAGTTCATTAAAGACATACAGAAAATAGCAAAAGGCATAACGTACATTTAATTTGAGGGTCAGAAATAGAAGAGTAAAAGAAGAAGGCAGAAGCAAGTTTAGTTTTGGTTTTCAGCAATCCAATTTTGATGCCTAGATGTGTTTTTATTTATATTTGTTATATTCAGGTTTTTAATGTTTCTTTTATCTGTAGCTGAAGGGCTTTAGTCTGTTTTGGAAATTTCTTGGTTATTGTCACTTTAAAAATTAAGGTGAATGAAAGACACTTCTGAGACAAATAAAATCTAAGAGAATTTGGCAGTAGTATACTAGTATTAAAGGAAATAAAGGAGACAGATGAAAAATCATTCCAGATAGAAAAGATGTAGAAAAGAACAAGGAGCAACATCTAGGAAAAACACTTGGGCAACTCTAAATGAATATTGATTATATGAAACAATAATGTAATATCTTACAGTGCTTAAGCTTATAGGGAATTAAAATACTTGACAAAAATAGGACAAAAACCTGGAGGGATAAATTGAATTAATGTTTTAAGTTTTTAGCTTTGTTTGGTGATTGGCAAATGTCAATTACCTTAATTTAATCTTTAAGGAAAAGATAACTATAATCATCTTTAGGTTAACTATTGCAAAATAGTAAAATAATGTATCACAAGCTATTAACAGAGCAAAAGTAACAATAACAAAAACAACAACAAAATTGGGTGCCTGGGTGGCTCAGTGGGTTAAGCATCCAACTCCTAGTTTTGGCTCAGGTCAGGATCTTGCCGTTGTGTGATCAAGAACGTGCGTCAGGCTTTGTGCTCAGTGCAGAGTCTGCTTCAGATTCTTTCTCCCTCTCCCTCTGCCCCTCCCCACTCACTCTCTCTCTCTCTCTAAAATGAATAAATAAAAATCTTTTGAAAAATGTTACTTAACCAAAAAAGGACAAAGAAAGAATAAATACATAGGATAGTTAGGACAAATGAAAGCTGAAGGTGGTAAAGTGAAACATCAAATAATTAAACCACATGTCAATAATATAAATATGCTAACTAAAAGACAAAGATTCCAAGATGAGGTTTAAAAAAATAATAGCTGTCATCTAAAATATGTGGAATGTTTGAGAGTATATAGATGGAAAAAACAAACAAAATTAGCCTGATGTAGCAACATTAGTAGTAGACCTTAAGACAAATATTATGAATGATAATGTCAGGGATGATGAAAGTGACAATGCAGCAGAAAAATACACCATTTCTAAATATGTAGGTACTTACTAACATAGCTTCAAAATAAAAAGAAATACTTATAGAACTAAAAGGAGAAATAAACACAAAGCCATAATGATATCAAGAGATTTAAATATACTAACCTTAATAACTTATCTGAAAAACCTCCAAAAAATCAAGAAAATTTGAATAGTTGAGCACAACTAAAACTTAGTCATATGTAGAACTCTCTCTTAGAAGTACAAAATGCACTTTTTTTCCAAGTGTACATGCAATAGTTACCAAAATTGACCACTGTTGCACTACAAAGTGAGTCTCAACAAATTTCAGTGGATTGAACTCATATATAGCATATTCTTCTGAACACTGAAAAATTAAGCTAGAAATCAATTATAAGAATAACAAGAAAGTTCTCAAATATTACACAGTTAAGAAACAATTATTTAAAAACAAATAAGCAAACAAATAAACTAAATACAAAATCACTGTGTAAATCAAAACTGAAAGACAAAGGAAAGATGATGTCAAAACCTATAATATTCAGCTATTATCTACATGGATAGGAATTTGAAACTTTTAATTTATATTTTAGAGAAGAAAGCTAAAACTCAATGACTAAAATGCCTAAATCAAGAATTGAGAAAAGTACAGCTTTTTTTTTTTTCCAAATACAAAGAAAGTAGGAAGAAGGGGATTAAATTAAAAGCATATATTTATTTTAAAGTTTGGTTTATTAGTCTTCTCAGCCTGGCATAACATAATACCACAGACTGAGTGGTTTAAACAATAGAAGTTTATTTTCTCACAGTTTTGGAGAATAGAAATCCAAGATTAAGGTAACAGATTGTTTTCTGGTGAAACACCTTTTTTTCTGGCTTGTAGACAGCTAGCTCCCTTCTAAGTGTGTCCTTATATGACCTTTCTTCAGTGCTCATGCAGAGAGAAAAGGGGGTTGGGAAGAGAGAAAAGGAGAGAGAGGGGGAAGAAAGATTGAGAAGTATCTCAATGGAACCTCTTTTTCTTCTTATAGGGACACCAGTCCTACGGGATTAGAGCCCTACCCTTATGACTTCATTTTACTAATTACCTCTTGAGGCCCTGTCTCCAAAACAGTCATATTGGGGGCTAAAACTTCAACATATGAATTTTGGGGGACACAATTCAGACATTAACAATTGGCTTTTCGGGGGGGCAGAGCAAGATGGCGAAGGAGTAGGAGACCTGGATTTCCTCTCCTCTCAGGAATTCAGCTGGATAGGGATCAAACCATTCTGAACACCTACAAACTCAACAGGAGATCGAAGAAAAGAAGAGCAACAACTCTCTGAACAGAAAAGCGACCATTTTCTGGAAGGTAGGACATGCGGAGAAGTGAATCCAAGGCGATATTCGGGAGGATAGACAGGGGGGGGGGGGGGGGGCCGCCATCGGCTGCTTCTGGCAAGTGATAGAGCCGTGGAGCACAAAATCAGAACTCTTAGAAGTCTGCTCCACTGAGGGATGTCACTCCAGTGGCTAAGCGGGAGGTGGAACCCTCGCGGGACAGTGTGGTCTCAGGTCATCGGGGTCACAGAAAGACCAGGGGTGCCTGAGTGCAGCAGAGCTCCCAGGTATTGGAGCAGGGAACCCGGCTGCAGAGACGGAGCCAAGGCGCGGGCTCTAAGCTCGGGGTTGCCATAAACCGTGATCCGCGGCACAGTCGGGCCCCTGCTTAGGGTCGGGCCCCTGCTCAGAGGAGTGAATGGTTATTTATCCTGTCACTTACTCTTTGTTCTCTTGAACTGTGATCATAATCCATCCTAGGGTTAGTATCAAGAAAATGACTTCACATAATGTTTCTCAAGTTAAAAAGAATTTATCTCTGGTATAGAAACCCTAGGTCCACCCAAAATGATAGTTTCAGGGAAATCACATGATAATCCAAGAGATTGATTCTCAAGGATTAGAGTTTGCTATATATCAGCCTAATATATCAGCCAAATAAGAGTAGAAATGTTTTGACTCTTAAAAGTCCCCAAGTGGCCCATTCACTCTTTCAACAAGTATTCATTGACATCTTAGGACTTTTTCATTTGTTACCATTTGTTAAATAAAGCTATGTTTATAACTACCTTCCTTTTTCATAGGAAACATCTAGGAAGTGGTTTAAGAGTTTAAGACAAAGGGAAAGAATTTGGACTTTCAGCTCAAACAAACCCAGTGTTGAATTCTAGCTAAGCTACCTCCTAGCTGTGTTATTTTGGATAGGCCTTAATGGCCTCACCTCTTCTCTTGTGATAGTAGAATGTAAGCTACATTAGAGCAAATAATTTTATCCATTTGTCTGTTGCTAAATTCCTAACATCTCAAACATAACTTACACATAGTAGGTGCACAAAATAAATTGTTTGAATAAATTAAAAACTATTTACAAAAGTTTTCTAAGATATGTAACATAAAGTAGTATCATAGAATAGATACATGGAAAGTACTTTTATAATTGTAATTATTAGTATTTTTTTATTCAGTATTTGCATAGAAAAATGAAGGACAAGTAATGAATAGAGAGCAATATATAATCCATTTCCTTGTTTAATGAATAATCATGGATATTTAAGGCCAACTTATTATTTTCGTAGTGGCATCTCAAGCAGTAATTATCCTAGAGAAGTTAATAACTATTGTCTAGATGGAAACCATTGTTACTATGGATAAGAAGGAACACAGAATTTGGATAGTGAACCTCTGTTAAATCCAACTTCCATCATAAAGTTAGTGGGTAAGCCACTTAACTACTCAGCTAAAAAGAGGAGATGATAATTTCTCCCTACCTTCACTGATAAACCAATGTGGGGAAATTTCATGAGACATAGACACAAATATTCTGGTAACAAGATGACAAGTCCTAAGCAAAAACAATGTTGTCCTATTAGTGAAAAGAAACTATAAAGCAAAGGGAATGCCTTTATATATATTTGCATGTAATAAGTACTTAACTATGTGATGGGCAGACTAATAAATGGACAAATTAATACTTTAAATTTTCCCAGAAGAAAAGATCAATATCTATTCTTTTTTATACTTTGTTGTGCTACAGTATTATGTAGGTATGTAGTTATATATCTCGACTAAGGAATTTAGAATACACAGAGGGCAATGTGTATGATGTGTCAGATCAGAAATTCCAAAGATATATGTTGATTATATTAATATCATGCCTCAGGAGCTGAGAAGGGGGGGGAATCTGAACAAAGAGGATCATTCTAGAATTCATGAGAGAGTCATCAAGAGTTATATTTAGAGGAGGAGTTAAGATGGCAGAATAGTAGGGAGACCCTGAGCTTGCCTCGTCTCTTGAACATAACTAAATCAACATCAAATCATTTTGAACAACTAGGAAATCAATCTGAGGATTAAGAAAACAACCTGCACAGTTGGAGGGAGAGAATGTGGTAGATTCGAGAATCGGAGCTGCAAACTGGGAGAGAGAAAAGCCGTGGTGTGAAGTTAAGGAGAGAGGGATCTCGAGAGAGTGCAGCATGTAGCCTTCACACACCATGCCTCAGTGAGGATTTCCTGGGTTGCCCTGGGAGAGATTGCTCCTCTTCCTGGAGTACATTTGGAAGAGGATATTTTGCCTCTTCAAGGACAAAAGGTCTGCTGGGAGCCACTGAGTGGCCTTTCAACAGCAGAGGACAGAGACACAGGTAGAGGGCAGATAACCTGGTCACAGCTTTTCCCCTCTGAGTGCCATAACTGACTCCAGCCACCGTGTACACACCATGTGACTGCTTTCCTGGGACAGAGTAGTGCCAGGCACACCACAAGGCTTTCCGTCAGGAGAGGGGAGTGTCCATGCCTTGCTGTGCCCTTTAAGATTTGGAGTGTGCTGAGTGTGCTAATGGCCTGGCACAGACAGGTTACGGGCAGGGATCTGACGAAAGCCTGGGACACAGGAGAGGAGATTGTTCATTGTTCCCTTTTCTGTGAGGACCTCCTGAACAGTGACGGCCAAGAGTTCTCTCTCCCCTAGGACACCATCTTCCACCCCCACCTCCACCCCCACCCACCAACAGGGTGGGACTTCAGAGATAAACGCAGCAACGCCAGTGGAGCCTGCAGTCGCTTACACCAGACACTGCCCCCCTGCACCCAGCTCGGGCATCTTTACAAGGGCAGGTCTGACTGTAAGCCAGCGCAATGGGCCTCTCCCTCAGGAGACCAACACAAGCCCCCAGCATATACCAAGTCTACTGATTAGAGAGTGCTCCAAAGTTTCACCTACAGATCGGGTAGAAATAGGACCAGACTTTCTTCTTTCTTCTTTTCTTCTTCTTCTTCTTTCTTTTTCTTCTTCTTCTTCTTCTTCTTCTTCTTCTTCTTCTTCTTCTTCTTCTTCTTCTTCTTCTTCTTCTTCTTTCTTTTTCTTCTTCTTCTTCTTCTTCTTTTTTTCTTCTTCTTCTTCTTTACTTCTTCTTCTTTTCTTCTTCTTCTTTTCTTCTTTCTTCTTTTCTTCTTCGTCTTCTTCTTCTCTTCTTCTTCTTCCTTCTTCTTTCTTCTTTTTTCTTTTTTTAATTTTCTTTAAATGTTTTATACTTATATTTATTTTATTCTTTTTTTTCCTTTTTTATTGGTAACAGGCTTATAGTTTTTTGTTTGTGTGTTGGTTTGTTAGTTTGTTTCCTTGTCTTCTTTTGAATCAGGATTCTTTTTTTTTTTCTTCCAGGCTTATCTTAACAAGCAAATCAAGGCACACCTAGTTAAAAGTCCAAACACTCCCTACTGCAAGAAAGGAGGAATTCTGCAGAGGATGAACCTGTGGTAAAGAGCAGCCAAAACCCAACAGCAGAATGCACACAGCATTCAGCAGAAACACTTCTTGAGGCACCAGGCCCTGGACAGTGTAGGACTCCTTCTTAATATAGTATTACTTTTAGGAGCAGGAAACATAACAAGGTTTCATAACAGGCAAAGACAGAAACCTAGACATAATGGCAAGACAGAGGAATTCTCCACAAAAGAAAGATCAAGAAGAAATCACAGCCAGGGATTTGCTCAAAATAGACACAAGCAATATTTCTGAAAAAGAATTTAGAACAACAGTCATAAGAATACTAGCTGGGGCTTGAAAGAAGCATAGAAGACCCCAGAGAAACCCTGGCTACAGAGATAAAAGAACTAAAAACTAGTCAGGCTGAAATAAAAAATGCTATAACTGAGAGGCAAAACAGACTGGATATAATCACTGTGAGGATGAAAGAAGCAGAAGATTGAATAGGTGATATAGAAGATAAAATTATGGAAAATAATGAAGCTGAAAAGAAGAGGGAAAGAAAAATATCAGGTCACAAATATAGACTTAGGGAACTAGCAATTCCACAAAGCACAATAATACCTGTATCATAGGAGTCCCCAAAAAAGAAGCATGAGAAAAAGGGACAGAAGGCTTATTTGAACAAACTATAGCTGAGAACTTCCTTAATCTAGGGAAGAAAGGGGCATTCAAATCCAACTCCTCTCAAAAATCAACAAAAACAGGTCAACACCAAAACATATAGTGAAACTTGCAAAATACAAAAATAGAGAATTCTGAAAGCAGCTAAGGACAAAAGGTTCTTAACCTACAAGGGTAGACAAATAAGGCTGGCAGGAGACCTGTCCACAGAAACATGGCAGGCCAGAAAGTGGTGGCATGATATATTCAATGTACTAAATGGGAAAGATATGCAGCCAAGAATACTTCATACAGTAAGGCTGTCATTCAGAATAGAAGGAGAGATAAAAAGTTTCCAAGACAAGCAAAAAGTAAAGGACTTCATGAACACTAAACCAGCTCTCCAAGAAATACTAAAGGGGACCCTATGAGTGGCAAAGAGAGACCAAAAGCAGCAAAGACTAGAAAGGAACAGAGGCAATCTATAGGAATAGCGAATTTACAGGTAATACAATGGCACTAAATTAATACCTATCAATAATTACTGTGAATGTAAATGGATTCAATGGTCCAATCAAAAGACACAGGGTAGGGGCGCCTGGGTGGCTCAGTTGGTTAAGCGTCTGCCTTCAGCTCAGGTCATGATCCCAGGGTCCTGGGATCGAGCCCGGCATTGGGCTCCCTACTCGGCCGGAAGCCTGCTTCTCCCTCTCCCACTCCCCCTGCTTGTGTTCCCTCTCACGCTCTCTCTCTCTGTCAATTAAATAAATAAATAAAATCTTAAAAATAAAAAAGACACAGGGTATCAGAATGGTTAAAAAAATAAGACCCATTTATATGCTGCTTACAAGAGACTCGTTTTAGAACCAGAGACACCTCCAGATTGCAAGTGAGGGGGTGGAGAACGATTTATCATGCTAATGGATATCAAAAGAAATTGGAGTAGCTATACTTATATCAGACAAACTAGATTTTAAACCAAAGACTGTAGTAAGAGATGAAGAAGGGCACTATATCATAATAAAGGTGTTTATGCAACAAGAAGCTCTAACAATTATAAATATTTAAGCCCCTAACTTGGGAGCAGCCAAATATATAAATCGATAAATAATAAATTTAAAGAAACTCACTGATAATAATACAAAAATAGTAGGGGATGTTAACACTCCACTTACAGTAATGGACAGATAATCTAAGCAGATCAGCAAGGAAACAAGGCTTTGAATGACACACAGGAGCAGATAGACAACAGACATATTAAGAATGTTTCATCCTAAAGCAGCAGAATACACATTCTTTTTGAGTGCACATGGAACATTTTCCAAAATAGATCACATACTGGGTCACAAATCAGGCCCCAATCAGTGCAAAAATATTGAGATCATACCAAGCATCTTTTCAGAACATAGAATGCTATGAAACTTAAAGTCAAACACAAGAAAAAATTTGAAAAGACCACAAATATATGGAGGTTAAGAAA
Source organism: Phoca vitulina (assembly GCF_004348235.1). Lineage (NCBI taxonomy): Eukaryota > Metazoa > Chordata > Mammalia > Carnivora > Phocidae > Phoca > Phoca vitulina. Next base: position 35,297,960 of record NW_022589714.1, read on the forward strand.
TGTCCTAATAAAGAATGAATGGGTTAACCAGGAAATTAAAGAAGAAAATAAAAAATACATGGAAGCAAATGAAAATGAAAATATGACAACACAAAACCTTTGGGACACAGCAAAGGAGGTCATTTGAGGAAAGTATATAGCAACACAGGCATTCCTCAAGAAGCAAGAAAAATCTCAAATACACAACCTAATCCTACACCTAAAGGAGCTGGAAAAAGAACAGCAAATAAAGCCTAAACCCAGTAGAAGAAGGGAAATAATTAAGATTAGTGTAAAAATAAATGATATAAATTTAAAAAAAAAAAAGTAGAACAGATCAATGAAACTAGGAGGTGGTTCTTTGAAAGAATTAACAAAATCAATAAACCCCTAGCCACACTATCAAAAGGAAAAGAGAAAGGACCCAAATAAATAAAATCATGAATGAAAAAGGAGAGATCATAACCAACACCACAGAAATACAAACAATTAGAAGAGAATATTATGAACAATTATATGCCAACAAACTGGACAATCTGGAAGAAATAGATAAATTCCTAGAAACAGAAACTACCAAAACTGAAACAGAAAGAAATAGAAAATTTAAACAGACCCATAACCAGCAAAGAAATTGATTCAGTAATCAAAAATCTCCCAACAAACAAGAGTGCAGGGCTGGATGGCTTCCCAGGGGAATTCTACCAAACATTTAAAGAAAAAGTAATACCTATTCTTCAGAAGCTGTTCCAAAAAACAGAAATGGGAAGAAAACTTCCAAACTCATTCTATGAGGCCAGCATTACCTTGATTCCAAAACCAGATAAAGACCCCATTAAAAAGGAGAATTACAGATCAATATTCTTAATGAATATGGATGCAAAAGTTCTCAACAAGATATTATCTAATCAAATCCAACAGTACCTTGAAAGGATTATTCACCATGATCAAGTGAGATTTATCCCTGCAGGGTGGTTCAATATCCTCAAATCAATCAACATGATATACCACTTTAATAAAAGAAATGATAAAAACCATATGATCCTCTCAATAAACAAAAGCATCTGACAAAATACAGCATCCCTTCTTGATAAAAACCATCAAGGAAATAGTGATAGAAGGAATATACCTCAACATCATAAAGGACATATATGAAAGACCCACAGCTAATATCATCCTCAATGTGGAAAAAAGAGAGCTTTTCCCCTAAGGTCAGGTACATGACCTGTTGTTCAACTGGAAGTCCTAGCCTCAGCAATCAGATAACAAAAAGAAGTAAAAGGCACCGAAATCAGCAAGGAAGAAGTCAAGCTTTTACTCTTGGCAGACAACATGATACTCTGTAGAAAACCTGAAAGACTGTACCAAAAAATTACTAGAACTAATACATGAATTCAGCAAAGTTGGAGGATATAAAATCAATATACAGAAACCTGTTGCATTTCTATACACCAATAATGAAGCAGCAGAAAAAGAAATCAAGGAACCAATCCCATTTATAATTGTACCAAAAATCATAAGCTACCTAGGAATAAACCTAACCAAAGAGGTAAAAATATGCTGAAAACTATAGAAAACTTCTGAAAGAAATTGAAGAAGACATAAAGAAATGGAAGAACATTCCATGCTCTAGGGTTGGAAGAACAAATATTGTTAAAATGTCTATACTGCCCAAAGCAATATACATAGTCAATGCAATCCCTATCAAAATAACACCAGCATATTTCACAGAGCTAGAACAAACAATCCTAAAATTTGTATAGAACCAAAAAAGAACCCCAAATAGCCAAACTAATGTTGAAAAGGAAAACCAAAGTGGGAGGCATCACAATTCTGGACCTCAAGCTGTATTACAAAGCTGTAATCATCAAGACAGTATGATACTGGCACAAAACAGACACATAGACCAATGGAACAGAATAGAAAACTCAGAAAAGGACCCACAACTGTGTGGTCAATGAACCTTCGACAAAGCAGGAAAGAATATCCAATGGAAAAAAGACAGTCTCTTTAACAAATGTTGTTGGGAAAACTGGACAGCAACATGCAGAAGAATGAAACTGGACCACTTTCTTACACAATACACAAAAATAAATCCAAAATGGTTGAAAGACCTAAATGTTAAAACAGAAAACCAAAAAATCCTAGAGGACAAAGCAGGCAGCAACTCTTTGACCTCGATGACAGCAACTTCTTACTAGACACATCTCCAAAGGTAAGAGAAACAAAAGCAAAAATGAACTATTGGGACTTCATCAAGACAAAAATCTTCTGCACAGTGAAGAAAACAATCAACATAACGAAAAAGCAGCCTATGGAACGGGAGAAGATATTTGCAAATGATGTATCTGATAAAGGGTTAGTATCCAAAATCTATAAAGAACTTATCAAACTCAACATCCAAAAACAAACAACCCAGTTAATAAATGGTCAGAAGACATGAATAGACACTTTTCCAAAGAACACATCCAGATGACTAACAGACACATTAAAAGATGCTCAACTCATCAACAGGGAAATACAAGTCAAAACCTTCATGAGATATCATCTCACACCTGTCAGAATGGCTAAAATTAACAACTCAGCAAACAACAGATGTTGGCAAGGATGAGGACAAAAGGGAATGCTTTCACACTGTTGGTGGGAATGCAAACTGGTACAGCCACTCTGGAAGACAGTATGGAAGTTCCTCAAAATGTTAAAAATACAACCCAGCAATTGCACTACTAGGTATTTATCCAAAGGATATAGAAATGCTGATTCAAAGGAGCACATGCACCCCAATGTTTATAGCAGCACTATCAACAATAGCCAAATTATGGAAAGAGCCCAAATGTCCATTGACTGATGAATGGATAAAGATGTGGTGTGTGCGTGTACATACACACACACAAAGGGATATTAGTTGGCAATCAAAAAGAATGAAATACTGCTATTTGCAATAATGTGGATGGAACTAGAGTGTATCATGCTAAGTGAAAGAAGTCAGTCAGAGAAAGATAGATATCACATGATTTCACTCATACGTGGAATTTAAGAAATAAAACAGATGAACATAGGGGAAGGGAAGGAAAAATAAAATAAGATGAAAACAGAGAGGGAGGCAAACCATAAGGGATGCTTAACTCTAGGAAACAAACTGAGGTTTGCTGGAGGGGAGGTGGGCAGGGGATGGGATAAATGTGTGATGGGCATTAAGGAGGGCACTTGTTGGGATGAGCACGGGGTGTTATATGTAATTGAAGAATCAGTAAATTCTACTCCTGAAATCAATAATACACTATATTTTAACTAACTTGAATTTAAATTTAAAAAAAAAAGAGTTATATTTAGAAACCCAAAGGGATACTGGTGTAGCACAAAAACCATTCACTATAGAAAAGTCATCCAGGGAACATGGCATAATAAAGCACAAGCGCTGTGAGATATTAAAGACCAGGTACTCTCTGGTCAGAAGAAAATTAACCGTTAGTAGGTACACACTGTGACTACTCTTGGAGAGAGTGTTTCCTGTGGTACTCAGGTTGTGACACACCAAATAAATCTGTAGAACCCAGGTCCCTTCCAGAAATGAATACTTCTTATCCTACTTTTCTTTCCTTAGAGCACAGCTACTCACACAAACCATGACACTGAGGTGCTTAGCCTCAGTGGACTCAAGGGATTATTATTTGCCAGGGTATTCTTGTGGTATATCCTTATTTTAACCCACCATTTCTTCTTATTATTTTCTCCCCTCCACATGAATGTAGGCTTCACGAATGCCACTTTTTTTTTTTTCTTTTCACGGACTATTTTTTCAAGGATCTTGGTATAGTTAACAGCCCTGTGAGTTGAAGATTATATCTTTCTCTGGAGCAAAAGGCAGCCACACTTACTGCCTACAGGCAAATATTTGGGATTTCTAAACTCAGGGTTCCTCTCCTGGAACATAATCCACTGTATGTGTAGGTATAATAAGAACCTCTTTGCATTATGCTGTGGAATTGAGGCTCCAGAAACTGGTACAAAAATGCTGGTACTCTGGTGACTGCTAGTGCTGCGACTAGGAAACTATCTTTGACTTTGATCCAGAGTCTTAGGTCTTCTGCCAGCATTCATGAAACTGTGGTAAGCTAACTTGTTAGCTTGCAAGCTCTGCAAAATCCCAGACTCTTCATGGTTTTTATATTTATTTTATATACTTTGCAACATAGTACCACATTTGGCACACACTAGGCTCTCAAAACATACGTATTTGCTGAATAAAACAAATGAACACAATCTTTTTTTTTTCTGAAGTTGTGCAAGATAATTGTGCAAACATATAGATCCTATACTTAAAGGTTCTTTGCAAAAACAAAGTGTCCTATAATAACAGTGAACATTTATTGCAGGTTTATTATGGATAATGCATCACTGTAAGTGCTTTACAGGTATTGATTGATTTACTCCTCATCCCAACACCATGAAGTAGATAATACTATTACTGCTATTTTACAAACAAGGAAGCTGAGCAGTTAAGTAACCTGCTCAAAGTTCACAACCGTTCACAGAAGCAGCTAACGTTTGAACCTGGGCAATGTATGCTCTCAAGCACTATCCTATGACATCTCCAATTGCAGTATTAAAATATTTTTTTTTAATTTTTTAAAGATTTTATTTTTTTATTTGACAGAGAGAGAGAGCAGCAGAGGGAAAGAGAGAAGCAGACTCCCCATTGAGCAGGGAGCCTGATGTGGAACTCGATTCCAGGACCCTGGGATCATGACCTGTGCCAAAGGCAGACATTTAACCAACTGAGACACCCAGGTGCCCTAAAATAATTTTTTTAATTGTATTTATTTATTTGTCTGAGAGAGAGAGAGAGAGAACAAGCTGAGGGAGTGGCAGGCAGAGGGAGAAACAGGCTCCCCACTGAGCGAGGAGCCTATGTGGGACTCGATCCCAGGACCCCAGGGTCATAACCCGAGCCAGAGGCAGATGCTTAACTGACTGAGCCACCCAGGTGTCCTTAAACTAATTTTTATAACATTAACTAGTATTACTATTTCTCTAATAAGCCAGAACTTAAGAGCCTTTATTTTACATTCTTTCAGTGTAGATATGTTTTTCCTCTGCCCTAAAATTCAGCTCACAGCCAATCAGAATTGTCATACAGGTCAAGTCAGAATCTGTAAGATGTCACAGCTATTCTAAACACCACTTGTACTTGTTGGTTCATAACTGGCCTTTGAGATAGTTGTCAACCCTTTGCCCCAGCACCAACATTATAAGGGATCCCAATATATCTGTTATGGTATCTTGACTTTCGTGTCCTGCAGTATTTAGACTGCTGATTTTTGACAAAAATAAATCACCAGGAGACACCAGAGTCCTCTTTCAGTTATTCAAGTATACTGCGCCTTTGGCCTCAGGAATATAAAACAAGAAAGATCCCCATATGGAGACAACTGAGATTACAAAGATGAATGATAGAAGGTGAGAAGAGGAATTTTGGAAATACTGGTTTGGGTGTCCAAAATCAAACTTACAACACTAACCTCAAGAAACTCTTATTGCTCTTCTAGTTTATTCTCTGTTTCTTGACTCAGCCATGCTCTATTACACTCTTCTCATAAATACTCTTACACTTCCTCTTGCCCTTCACAGAAAAACTTTGCTGGCCCTGTTTTAGTCTGTCCCAGATTATGCATGTTATCACAATATAATTTTAATAGTGCTCCTTTTCACTCTTAAATATAGCCCCAAATTGGGTAATAAATTACCCTGTCCCTAACTCAACAGAATCTATTTATTCTGTCCACACTGTTTTCTTAAAGGTTCTAGTTGTCATATAGAGTGGTCAAACATCCCAATATGCCTGTGATTGAAGTTGTTCCTGGATGCAGGACTTTCAGGACTAAAACCTGGAGAGTCTCAGGCCAGCTGGGACAGCTCATCTCCCTGTTGTGGTGGGCATCAGTGTTGAATAATGCTGACTTCCCTTAGGCACTGTGTTAAGTTGTTTTTTTATAAATATTTCCCCTATAACTCCAATTTTTTTTTATTTTTTTATTTAGAAGTGTACTTTTAATTTTTGAAATTATTATTATCTCATTTTGATCAGAAAATATGCTCTGCATGATTGCTACCCTTTGACATTTGTTGGGATCTGCTTATGGTTATCATTTCTATGCATTTATTATTGCTATCCATATAAAAATAACTCAAGTTTGTCCATAGCTCCCTCACCACCTAATGTATCTCCTGCTTTCAGTAATAGCAGTGACCACTGAGTACAGGGTCCGGAAAAGAACAGCTTCTGGCAGCCAGTAATGAACTACCAAGGAAGAAGATGACTGTTTAGAACTATAAATCATGAACCCCTCATCAAATACATTGTCTTATTTTTGAATTTTAGCCAATAGTTCTTTCTCTGCAAATTTAAAAGCAGATTTTTTAGGCATTGATATCCATTCAAATATTAGTTCATGATATTTGGTTGAAACAGCTTTTGAAAACAGTACTCATGGTTATTAAAAATGAGGGAATTCCTGAATAATATTGACAATAAAAAGTTAATGAAATGAATATACACAAAACATCTTTTGTTCATTCATATTTCACTTGCTTCTCTGCTGAGAATAGTTTCATATATTCCATGAATATGTTTATAAAACTGAGGCTGATCAGTTAGATTTTTCTATTCCAATAAGCAGCTAGAAAATCACACTGACTTCGATGAGGCCCTTGGGACCTCAGTTAACAAAACAAGCTGGTTACTTGGAAGAAATCCTTAAATACATTTTTTGGACAAAGAAAATTATTAGGTAGTAAGTTAAACCTAACCACAACTGAGGATTTCTTTTTATGTCATCTTTATATTAAAAGAAGGATGAAAATGGAAAGCGAGGATGGGAAAAGCTCAGATCACCAGGGTTCTCTTTATTTGGAAGCAATGGAAAGTACACTGTGACACTGTGCAATTTGAATCCTTTATAAAGATAATCCTGCATCACTCTTAATGTGTGATTAAGTTCTTTTTCTTTTTTTAATTCCAGTTTAGTTAGCATACAGTGTTTGTTTAGTTTTAAGTGTACAATATAGTGATTCAACAATTCTATACATTACTCATTGCTCATCAAGATAAGTATACTCTTAATCCCCTTTACCTATTTCACCCAACCCCCATCCACTTCCCCTCTGGTAACCATCTGTTTGTTCTCTGTATATAAGAGTCTACATCTGGGTGCCTGGGTGGCTCAGTTGGTTGGGCGACTGCCTTTGGCTTGGGTCATGATCCTGGAGTCCCAGGATCGGGTCCCGTGTTGGGCTCCCTGCTCAGCAGGGAGTCTGCTTCTCCCTCTGACCCTCCCCCCTCTCATGCTCTCTCTCTCTCATTCTCTCTCAAATGAATAAATAATTTTTAGAAAAAAAGAGTCTGCTTTTTAGATTGTCTTTTTCCTTTGTTCCTTTGTTTTGTTTCTTAAATTCTATATATGAGTGAAATCATGATATAATTCCATTCTTTTTATTGCTGTTAGAATTCTTATCTCATTTTCTTTCTGCTTTACTAAATAATTCTTTCATTTTTATGGAAGGAAAGTTTTGTGGTTGAAAGTTTAAAAAATATTACATTTCACAAATATGAAATAGTGATACATATATTCATGTACTTTCAAGCAAGAGATAGATTTGAGTTACCTCAAACTTTTTGACATATCATGCAGGGCTTATCTTGAACTGGCCTCTCTTTACCTCATCATTCACCAACTTTCCTGTCCTACAAACATCCCTCCCAACCTTATCCTTTCTACCCCAGGTCTTTGCTCAAACCTGTTTCATGGGCATGTGATCTGTTTTGTACAGGACCCCATGTTCACAAGGGCCCCCTACTAGTTACATCTATTATCAAAAAGACAAGAGACAATGAGTGTTCATGAGGAAATGGTAGAATGCAAACTGATGCAGCCACTGTGGAAATTATTTGAGGAACCTCCATATAATTAGAAAAATACCAGTGTCTGGGCCTCAATCCTCAAATAATTAAAAATAGAACTACCATATGATCCAGCAGTCCCACTTCTGGGCATATATCCAAAGGAAACAAAATCATTTTATCTGTCAATTACACTTTAATAAAGCTGTCATGATCTTGAAATTCTTAGTAATTTAACAAAGGACCCCACATTTTCATTTTGAGTCCCGCATACTATGTAACCAGTCCTGTCTCTGGGTTTCTGGAATACTTCTGAATTTTATTGAATATACCTTGTTATTTCTCTCTTTCCTGTCCTTGCATTCTCTGTGAGTTACTCTCTCTGAGCCCTGTGATAATCATGGTTGTCTCCTGCTTTAAGACTCAGAGAATGTATTACCTCTTATAGAAGGTCTTCCCACACTGTTAAAATATGATTTGGAGGCCACTGTCCTCTTCTAATAATACCTAAATTTAGTCTTCACAGACAATTACAAATCCTCATTACTTATCTGTCTTCTTCCTCTTAGACTATATTTTCTTGATTGCATGGTTCTAGAATGTATGCATATTTACATTCTTACCATATGGAGAATTACCTGGCATAAAGGAGAAAATCAATAAACACTGATTGAATACTACTGAATTAAATTGAATTCCCTTGGTAAACCATGGACTTAGGAGGTTAATGTGATTGTGCAACCTATTATATTCCTGATTCCTGCCAATTGATTTTGCCACATGACTGCAACAGAAAATTCTTAGAGAACGAAGACTGACTCATTGCAAAGTCAGTTAAGAGCAATAAGAAAATTATTTGCTAGAACACGTAACATATGATGAAAAGAAAAACAAAAAGCATTCCACAGAGAAATATAAATATATGGCTGACTAGGAATTTAGCCAACGCTAAGAAAAATATGAGTCCTTTTTCTTTCAGTGTGTGTGGGGCAATAGAATATAACCTCCAGGCAAAGATTTCCCAGGGCAGGAAGAAAAATGAGAAGAAATCATGAATATGATAGAACACATAATTAAAATATTAGAACGTTTGCAATTTGGCAAGAATTCAAGGTCTGACATGCTTCATCAGTTTTGGGGATTTGCCCCTTGACAAATACAGTTGGAAATTCTCTGAAATCACAAAGGCCTGAGAAGTTAGGGTAAGACACACTAAAGGGAAACTGAACAAATAGTTGGGATTTGCCCTTTTATTTGTTTTCCCTCTAGTGCTGGGAACAGAATATGGGGGTAAATTTACAAAAGGAAACTAATTATATCTACTGTGTACTATGACCACTTTTTATTTTGAAGACAAAGCATGTAGATTTATATTATATAGCTTAGTGCAATGGAAAAAAATCAAAAAGACCCTAAGTCTAGGGCAATAAGCTCTAGACCTGGCTTTCCAGCAACTACCTCCATACTATTTGGAAATACTTTCAACTCTCTGTGTTCTGACTTCCTTATTTGAAAGAAAAAAATGATAGTTCATGTGAACTATCCAATTTTGTACAAGCAGAAAGGGTTATACACAATAAGGAAGTTCTCAAAAAGGGTCATATTTTGTTGAATTGGTACAGAAGCAGTGGGGCCAAAATCTATCCAAGAAACATGCATGTAAGAAATATACCTTGATTTCTTATTTTATATCTAAGCTTATAGTATACTGATAAAATCTAGTTTTAAATGCATGCCTACAATCATTGGATGAGAACTGGTTTTAAGCCCTCAGCTAAATAATCAGTCTCTTCTACCCTATCCTTAGGTTGTATGAGAACTCTAATATCAGCTTTAATTTTTTTTAAATGATTAATCTACATTAATTGCAGTGCTTCCATGGTGTGTTCCTGGGCCCATCTGCATCAAAAATGCAGCCCTCTAGATCCCAACCCACACTTAACTGAGTAAATCTCTGAGTGCATGTCCAAGAATCACTATATTTTAGCTACGTTCTATGGATTTCTTTCCATGCTAAAATTTTGGTTCTGCATGTACATGTATTATTTTTTATCATAAGAAATCATTGTTTTTGAAGTCCACTCAATTTGAGAAAGCTTCAATAGATATTTAGGAAGAAGATAATAATTTACTCTAGAACAGAATATGGAAGATTGTAGTCTCATGTCTCAAAAGTCATACCAAGGGCTTTCCTTAAAAACTTGAACTTAAGTTTGGTTGGAAGAGTGTCTGAGAAGGTTGTGAGACACTTGCTCAATTTCATGTCTGTGGCTAATGCTCCCAATCTGATGTAACTCCAATAAAAAATAAAAAGAGACAATGGCTGAAAAATATTTTTAAGATAAAATATTATAGGCAGAATTCATTAATTCATATTTTCAAATCTTTCAAAAAATTTTTTTCATGGCCATAAACTGCACTGAAAAACTCACTCATGATAGTGACGGTCAATAATAAAAACTGATTTGAAGTTTGTTGCTATGTCAAGGCCATGGCTGTGAGTGAAGATTCATAGCTTCTGGCCCCAGGTGTCTCACTTAACCCTCCTGGATCTCAAGTTTCCTGCGTTGTAAAATGAATATCCTGAGCTCAACGATCTCAGTTTAATTACAATATTTTTGCTTTTACTCTTTATCTTCCTCATCCAGTTTCTCCTTAAACAATCATTTGAGAAATATTAGATGAGTCAGAGGAATGTAAGCAACCATGAAAACACAAACACATTAATAAAGTACAAATTGGATGCAGACTTTACATCCTTTCAAAGTTGCCTTTTCAGAAGTACAAAATAGCTATTGATTACAGAAGGAAAATGAGTAAATTTACATGGAAGAAGCCTGGCAGGCATCTCCTTAATGAAGTAATCAAAGTGAACATCAGCAATAATGGGACATACTGAAATGTGTGTGGCTGAGAGAGGCAAGGAAGGGAGCACAGCATCAATCCTCTAACAGACCTGCCAAAGAAGTATATTTTAAATCTAATAATGAGGAAACATCAGACAAACAAAATCAAGGGGCATTCTACAAAATTGTTGGCCTGTAATTTTCAAAAGTATCGAGATCAATAAGGGCACAGAAAGACTGGAGCATTGCTTCAGACTAAAAAACACTAAATGCAAAGTGCGATCGTAATCTCATCTTTTCCATAAAAGATATGATTGAGACAGTGCATGAAACTTCAGTGGATCTGAAAATTAGGTGGTAGTAATTCATTATATATTTCAAAAAAACCCAGCTGACACCAAGTGAAACAAAGTCAAATCCCTCTCCAAATAAATATTAAAATCTAATTCATTCATAAAAGTATTTTCTGACTATGCATGTTTCTTAAAAAAAATTATTTGATTAATATAATTTATTTTACCCTTACTTAATCCTGAATTATATCAATGTTACCATGTCTTGGCACAGTGTCTGGAGCATTGGTTGGGTATAACTATTTTTGTATTGGTAAATGTAAAAAGACTTTGACTGAGTTAGAATAACAACTGAGGACAATCAGTGTTAGGTAATCACCTATCCTAAAGACCATCCATGCAGGACTTATTAACAGGTGACCCCAAACCATTTCATAGTACTGTAGTCAATGCACCCAATGTAGTCTGTGTAGGAAATGTGAAGGCCTTGAAGAAACATTTAGTGAGAAGAAAATTCTTACAAAAATTGTTCTGAGTGTTGGTTCATGTAGGGAGCTTCAGTGAAAAGGATAAGCTTTAAACTGAAGAAAGGGTAAAATTTTATTTATTTGGGCTTAGATTGTTAATAACTTAAAATGGCACCATATTTAAATAATAATGGTGGGAAAACCTACGATTCCCACTTGAGATAGCCAGAGGCAATGAAGTCAGATCTTTTCATAATTGAAAAACTGTAATGTAAGGGGAGATAAAATTTAATTCCTACTTTCATCTCACTCAATCAACCTAGAATAATGAACTGGTTACACTAACTAATCAGTTAAAGCACCTGCTATTTGTATGACATTGTTGCATACCTCATATAGGACCTGATGCTGAGCCCAGAGAAATAATGCTAACATATCATTTTCTGATTTTAGAAGAACCTGCTGTGTTTTACTATGACTCCTAAATCTGTTTGGCTAGTTTATACATCCTTAAAATAAATGATTTATTCAATATTTCTCCATGTTTATAGCTTTTTACTTCATGAAATATTATTTATAAGGACAGAGATATAAGGCAGAATGATGGCACATTTGAACCTTGAAGTTGTTGTAGGGACACAAATCACAACCTCATCTTAATGAAATAGAATTCAGAGACAGTGTTCTTTACCCAAAAGCAAAGTCTTCCTGAGGTCCACCATGCTGAGAAAATGTGTGCTTGAATAATTTTAACCTTTATGAGAAAAAACTGGAGAACCGTGTTTATGGGTAAACCTAGGAAAGCCTTTATGTCATTCACATGCATGAAAATAAAAATAAAGAGACTATCAATCATAATTAAAATCTTACATTAATACTAATAATTACAATTAACTTTCAGTAAATACAATTAATTTCCTTGGTTCCTAGGAAAATCTTAGGCTTTTGTTTAGGCTTTTTTTTTTTTAAAGATTTTATTTATTTATTTGAGAGAGAGAGAGAGAGAGAGCACATGAGAGGGGGGAGGGTCAGAGGGAGAAGCAGACTCCCCGCCGAGCAGGGAGCCCGATGCGGGACTCCATCCTGGGACTCCAGGATCATGACCTGAGCCGAAGGCAGTCACTTAACCAACTGAGCCACCCAGGCGCCCTTGCTTAGGCATTTTTTTTTTTAAAGATTTTTTATTTATTTATCTGAGAGAGAGAATGGGAGACAGAGAGCATGAAAGGGGGAGGATCAGAGGGAGAAGCAGACTCCCCACTGAGCAGGGAGTCCGATGCGGGACTCGATCCCGGGACTCCAGGATCATGACCTGAGCCGAAGGCAGTTGCTTAACCAACTGAGCCACCCAGGCGCCCCTTGCTTAGGCATTTTTAATGAAAATGTCTTTTTGAAAAAGTTTTTAAAGATTTATTTATTTATTTGAGAGAGAGAGAGCAGAGGGAGGGGCAAAGGGAGGGGACAGAAGGAGGGGGAGAGAAATCTTCAAGCAGACTCTCTGTTGAGCACAGAGCCTGACCTGGGGCTCGATCCCAGGACCCTGAGATCACGACCTGAGCCGAAATTAAGAGTTGGACGCTTAACTGACTGAGCCACCCAGGTGCCCCACCTTTGAAAAATTTTTGATACCACCTTAAGATTCCCATTGTGACCTCAGAGATGTAAGCAATCTATGCACTTAACTAGATAAAACACTAGATCAAGTTGATTTTTCCTACTGAGTTTGTTATAGTTGTGTTTCTCAAAACATTTCTGATATTAAAAATTGCAGAGCCTGTGCTTCAACTGTAAGAACTTCTGTCCAGCAATCATGAGGATATAGCAGATCATTTTCATCTGATATCAATAGTCGCTCAATACCTACTGGCAACAAATGCTGGTTTTGAAATTGTAGGAGAATAAAAATAATTTTTCCTCTACCCTTTTAGATTCTTGGTTGAGATGCCCCTGTAATAAAAGACAGATTAAGAGGGGAAAAATATACAGAAATTTAATAACATGCGTACCTCCGGTATATATATAAGAGATAGATACTCAGGAAAACTGAGTATCTAAAAGCAAAGGCAAAAAGGCAAAACAAACAAGTTGGACTAAATCAAACTAAAAAGCTGCAGAGCAAGGAAAACCAACAACAAAATGAAAAGGCATTCTACTGAATGAAAGAAAATATTTATAAATCATATATCTGATAAGGGGTAAATATTCAGAATATATAAAGAACACATACAACTCAATAGCAAAAAAAAAAAAAGAAAAGAAAGGAAAAAAAAGAAAAAATCCAATTACAAAATGGGCAGAGGATCTGTATAGACATTTTTCCAAAGAAGACATACAGATGACGAGCAGACACATAAAAAATACTCATCATCACTAATCATCAGAGAAATGCAAATCAAAACCACAGTGAGAGCTATCCTCTACATCTGTTAGAATGGTTATTATAAAAAAGACAAGAAGGGGCACCTGGGTGGCTCAGTTGGTTAAGCATCCCACTTTTGATTTTGGCTCAGGTCATGATCTCAGGGTCCTGGGATCAAGCCCCACATCAGGCTCCATGCTAGGTGTGAAGCCTGCTTGGGATTCTCTCTCTCCCTCTGCTTCTCCCCCCTCTTAAAAAAAAAAAAGACAAGGAATAACTAGTATTTGTGAGGATGTGGAGAAAAGGGAATCTTTTGATGCAATTGTAAATTGGTGCACCCACTGTAGAAACCAGCATGGAGAATCCTTAAAAATTTAAAAATAAAACTAGGATATGTTCAAGCAATTCTACTTCTGGGTATTTATGCAAAGGATATGAAAACTATTTTAAAAAGATATATACACCCCTATGTTCATTGCAGCATCATTTACAATAGCTAAGATATGGAAAAACCAAAGTGTGCATTGATGGATAAATGGATAAAGAAGATAGGATATATATCTACAATGGACACTACTCAGCCATAAAAATTAATGAAATCTTGACATTCACAACAATATGTATAGACCTTGAAAGTATTATGCTAAGTGAAATAGACAGAGAAAGATAAATACCATATGATTTTATTTATATGTTGAAGCTAAAAAAAAAATGAACAAAACAAAACTTATAGATACAGGAAACAGAATTGTGGTGGCCAGATGAGAGGGATGGTTGGAAATAGGCAAAATGGGTGAGGGGGGTCAAAGGTACAAATTTCTGATTATAAAATAAATAAGTCATAGGGATGTAATTAATGTATGCCACGGTTACTATAATAATAATATTGTAGTGTATTATTTGAAAGTTGCCAAAAAAGTAAATCTTAAAAAGTTCTCATCACAAGAAAAAATTGTAACTTTGTATGGTGACTAATGGTAACTAGACTTATCGTGGTGACCATTTTGTACCATATACAAATATCAATCATTATTTTGTACACCAGAAACTAATATAATGTTATATGTCAACTATGCATCAAAAACAAAACAAAACAAAAAATACTGAGTAACTCTCTGAAATGGCCTAAGCCACCAGCTTAGATACCATCTTCAACTAAGGCAAAAGAAAGATATTGGAGAAAGGATGCAGTTATGGAAGGTTACTAGGAAAAGCACAGTGAATAACGGTACGGTTATTATGCAGATTTAAGTCCTGCCTTAAATATAAAAACTCTTATCCACTGATAAGAGTTTCTAGAGATTTGGTCATCCTCCTCATCTTGGTACTGAGAGGGAGACACTCTTACAAATGGAGATTTTTCCTTATAAATGTAAATGTCTTTTACAAATGGGTAATTTTTACTAGGTTTTCAGAACTTTTCCTATATCTGCTATCTCTTTAAAATAATTCTTATGCCAAAGAGTTATATTTTGGGGTGACAAATTCTGTACCCCTTCACAGTTATAAAGCTAGCTTTCTTTTGTTACAGTTTCCTTTTATCTCAAAATGACACACTGGGAAAATCTGACTCCTAATCTCTCATTTTCTTTACTTCTACTTTTAAGTCCACAACACTCAATTCCACCTTTTTT
Source organism: Phoca vitulina (assembly GCF_004348235.1). Classification (NCBI taxonomy): domain Eukaryota; kingdom Metazoa; phylum Chordata; class Mammalia; order Carnivora; family Phocidae; genus Phoca; species Phoca vitulina. The sequence continues at coordinate 35,313,435 of NW_022589714.1, forward strand.
ATAACTATGTCTAACAAGAGGGATTCAAGATTGTTATAGGCCTAAATCAAAATATCAGTCTTGAGGAATAAGCATATAAAAAAATGAATTCTTGTATCCCACATTAGAGAAGGACTTATTTTATTTCTGAAGAATCCTATCACCAAACAAAAGTCCTAACCTAAATACTTCTTCTATGAAGTTTCAAGCATGAATGTCCCAAGGTGCACTGAATAACAAATGGTGCATTACATATTCCTCCAGAGGGGAAGAATTTAAATTCTTTTTCAGTAAACCTACAGTGCATATTTTTACATGGACTAATATTAATTCAGGTTGTTTCTCTTCTGCAGGTTGGAGAAAGAGATTAAATATAATTTTAACAACATACTTATAGCTGAATACACCTACTTTTGAAATACTGGAGATAAGAACTGCTCTTTGCCTATAAAATATTAACATTTTTTAAAGAAGATAAATAAATATTAAGAGAAAATACATTCTAATAGCAGCAGCCATTTGTTACAAACTCTGGATTTTTCCAAAATGATGATCAAATTTTTTTAAATATTTTATTTATTTATTTATTATTTATTTAAGAGAGAGAGAAATAGCAAGATAGAGAATGAGCAGGGGGAGAGGGAGAAGCAGGCTCCCTGCTGAGTAGGGAGTCCTATGTGGGGCTTGATCCCAGGGTCCTGAAATCATGTCCTGAGCCAAAGGCAGATGCTTAACTGACTGAGCCACCCAGGTGCCCCAATGATGATCAAATTTATGTCAAAACCACTTTTGAATGTTAAACCTAAATTAAGGCACACCGTTTAAAGTCAGGTTAATATATTTGTGATATCATTTAACCAAAATGTATAAGTTACGTTTATATGCTTTTTAAGATCAATTTCTCATATATTTGCTTAGAGGCATATTTAAAAGAACACTCTAACTCAAGCCTTATTTTTAAAAATTCTTAAATCTATCTTTTGTTCATTTATTGAAAGCTTTGTAACTCAGTTCATTTTAAATGAAGCATGAAATATATGAGCCCAAATACTAAATGATGTTGCCTATCATTACTTTTTCTTTTATGCTGTTGATTATATGATTAATTTGTGTTGGGGAAGAAAAAAAATTCCTTCTACCTTTTTAGATTCTTTGGCTGGTCTAATGATTAAATTAGCATAAGACAGATTAACAAGAGAAAAATCAATTTAATTACACATATATAGGAGCCCCATAAGAATATGAGACCCAAAAACAAGCTGGGCAAATGAGACTTATATGCCATCCTGAGCTAAGGAATGGAATAAGAGCCTGGGACTTCAAAAGGGAGGTGATTCACAGGATGATCAGAAAAGCAGATGTTTGGTAATTAGATGTTTGTCAGGTCACTCAGATAAAAATATTATCTCTTGGTAGTAGCTCTCTTTCTGGGCTAAGTCCCCTATCTAAATTATTTTCTGTAGTTTAAAAGAAAGGTAAATTTTTTCTTAGGTCTGCAGGTCTTGACTGTCTTTAGCTAGAGTACACATGCCAAAAACCTGTTCCAAATTACTTCATTTTCAATCTTCTAATTGTTATCACCAATTCCTATCATGATAATAATGACCAGATTTTTTTTTTTTTAGTCTTACCATGTACTAGGCATTTCTCTAAGTGTTTTACATGTACCAATATATTCATTCTGCAGAGAAACCTTAAGAGGTTGTTATTCAGACTATCCTTAAGGAGAAAACTGAGGCTCAAAGATATTAATAAGTGCCCCAAATCTTACACAGCTACTAAGTTAAAGAGCAAGGCAGCCTTGTTTCAGATGGGTTTTTATCACAATCATATTGTTGATAATACCTAATCATACCTAAAATCATTGTCTGACTCATATAATATAAGCATCCTGAAAATCAAGGAAATTTATTTGAGCCTGGTGGTATCTTAAATTCTTTTTTTAAAATGTATTCCTACTGAAAATAGAACAATTTTCTATGGTTTAATAAGAGTCTTCTCTTTCCAAAATTATAATGGCCTAGAAATTGCAAAATTCTCCTGCTATGGAACATCTAACAAAATAATTCAAAATAGTCTTTCAAACTACAAGATGAGCTTGCAGAAAATCAAGGAAATAACTCAAGTTAGGTGTAATCAGGAAGTGAGGACCACAGATTTAAGCCAGCACTGGAACTGAAAGTTAATGTGGGAGTATATGTAGATTTCACATTACCTACAGCTTCAAAAGCAAGGAGTTGAACAAATCCCATACAATAATAGCTATAGCAGAAAAAGACACTCCATAGAGACAAACAGTAACATTAATGAAGTATCATGTTTAACTTGGCTTTAGCACTAAGTGGAGTCTTTTTGTAAATAAAACCTTTATTGAGACAATGTGGTCAAGGCTGGCCTTCAAATATTTTGCAGTCTAAATCTACTATATTTATTCAGCTCAAAATACACAAGCCAAGAATTGCAATTTATATTGGACCTAGATCTTTTTTACCCAGGTACTTTGAAGAAGCAATCCAAAAATCTATGGAAAAATACATACCCAACACACAATGTCAACAAATACAGGCTCTCAATAAAAAATATGCCAAACACAAAGGAAAACAAACTACCATGAATGAGAAGAAACAGAAATAACATTACCAGACTTACAAAAGTTCAGATATTGAAAATGTTCAAAAAAGAACACTGAAGAGACATGCTTAGCAAATTTAGGAAGATAAGACAGAGTTCAAAATATATTAGGATAAAAAGATTACCAGAAAGTAGAAAAGGAAATTAGATATACTTAATAAAGAATAGGGAAAAGTTATTTTAAAAATCAATATAATTAAAATTAACAATTTAATGAGGTATTAAGTAGCAGTTTAACAGCTAAAGAGAATCAGTGAATGGGAGAAAGATGAGAAGAAAGTACACAAAATGCAGCACAGAAATAAAGAAATAAAACATATGAAGGAAAATGTTAGAGACATGGAGAATAAAGTGAGAAGATCCAAAATAATTTTTAAATAGATACCAGGAAGAAATAATAAAACAATTACATAGAAGTAATAGTTAAAGAGATAACACCTGGTAACTTCCTAGTATTAAGTGATGAATAATAACATTTGGAAGGCAAAGAATTCCAAACAACATAAATTAAAATAATTCTCATCTAAACAAATCATGGTGAAATTGCAAAGTACAAAAGATCTTAACAGCAGCTGCAAAAAAAAATAATAATAACAAAAGCATGATTAGAATGACAAATTCTCAAGAGAAATAATAGCAACAAGTAAAAAGCAAAACATATCTTCAAAATTCAGAGAGGAAATAAGTGTCCAATCATATTGGTCACTCAGAATATCTATTTTCAAGAATGAAAACAAAGACATTTTCAAACAAAACTTTAATTCAAGAACTTCTAAACGACCTAACAGAAGAAGAAGAAAAAAAATATATTCCAGAAAGAATATCTGAAATGCAAGTGAGACTGGTGAGCAAAAAGAATAATCATGCATGTACATCTAAAAATAAATTAGTGGTGTAAAATATAATAATAATCGGTTTGGGCTTATAACAAAGCTGAGTTAAAATAGCAGACAATAGTTGCCTGTAGTGCCCCAAGTACCCAGGCTCCTGAATGTCATTCCCTCTATTACCTAAAACATTTCCTTCCTCCTCTCTCAGTGATTCTAGCTCTAGTTTTCTGCCTGCCAATGTGTTTATTTCAGCCTCAGAAAGGAAAGGGAACACTGAGAGCTAAAGTCATCCTATCTCTTTATATTACTCCAGTGGTTAACAAAGAGATTAACTTTATTAAATGTTCATTTGAATGTTGATAGTAACTACAATCTTTTGAATAGAAATCCTCATATAGAGTGGAGAGAAAAATGCAATAATAACCTCAAGCAATTTAGAAAAAAATGTCATGCAATCAAAAAAAAAAAAAGGAATCATTCTGAGGGGAGAGAGGAATAAATCATGACAAATAGTACACAATGAAAATATAAAATTTAAATAAATGTGTATCATTTCAATAAATGTGCCAGATAATACAAAATAACTATGCCTTTAACAAGACCTTTTCTCCCTCCTTCAGTCTCTTGTCTGCTCTCTATCTCTCTTTCTTTTACACACACACACACACACACACACACACACACACACACACATTATGGCTAATGAGATGTAAGGAGAGCTTTGTAAGAGCCCTTGAAGGAAGAAGATGGACTTTTTCATTCATTTCTTCTTCTCCCTGGCTGAAACGAGAATAGGATAGCTAGAGCTGAAGTAGCTAGCTCTTTTGAGCTATGAGATGGAAACAATATGTTGAGGCTGACTGAGCAACAAGATAGAAGGCAAATGGTTTCCTCACATGGGGCCCCATACCAGCTCTGAGTTGCCTCCCTTCAGATTTTGTTTTTACAGTTGTGACCTATCCTTGGGAATGAGGCCTGCATTGTCCTGGGAAGTGAACTCAAGGCCATTTGGACAAGGAATACCACAGTCCCAAAGACCTGGAACATAGTCTAGAAAGGGGGAGGGTCCTAGATAGACACATCCCCTTGACTAGAAGAAAAATACTGCTAAAGGAAAGCCAGAGGTGACCATCTAAAGAATGAAGTCTCAAGGCAAAAACTATGGTACTTGGGCCTAAAGGGGGCAGAAAGCCCCATATAGTTGTAATGAGCTATAAATAAAATAATGTAGTGAAAGTATGTAGCTCAATACCCAATATAGAGGAAACACTCCAGGCTGATGACAATTGGGTGCCAGACATTGTACTGAGTACAGAGCCAAGACTGACCCTGAAAGTGACTCCTGACATTCCCATTACCTAAGTTCTTTCTCCTCCTCTTCTAGTGCTTCCTGCTCTAGTTTGTCTCCTGTCAACACTTTTTGTTGTTTGAGCCTAGGAGAGAATTGTTTTAGCCTCTGGTAAGAATACAGCCTCTCACAAGACAACTTGATAATGGAACTGCAGGAAATGTTCACCTGTGAGAAACATTTATCCTACTCCAAACTGAAGCTACTCTAAGCGAGGCCGCATGTGGCAGAGTACCACAGCTCTTCAAAACAAAAGATGCACGTAAATTCTCAATTAAGCCCTAGACTTCCAGGAATGATTAACTGCAGTAAAATATGAGGACCAACAATGGGAAAAATGTATAAGCCTTGGTCCTACAAATTCAATCAGGGACAAATCTTCAGGCTAAACTCTTAGATCAAACTGAAGTTTTTTGAAATTGTAGTTTATGAAGGATGGTTCTTGCCAGTCACCTTTAAATCCAGTCAGCCAGCTAGTTAAACTTCTAGTTCCCAAAATGTTTCCAATAAACTGAATCCAAAATAATAAGACATTTTTATATTTCCTCAGCAATTTACAGAAAAACATATTTATAACAATTTCTCATGGCTAACAATGGCTTTATAAGTTCTAACTAATATCTTTGGGTGACAATAACCCACTGGAATTATTTTATCACTTGTAGTGTTTTTGCAAGGATTTATAGATGCTATAAAAGAATTGTCTTTATAGAATTTTCCACCAACAAATACTTCTCAATCTTTTTGCAGGAGGAATATTATAGAAAGGAACTAATTTCATCCAACTTTTGAGAAATAACCAATTCTTATCTGTATAATCTTTAAAATTAGCATAATATTAGCTAAAATTGGAAGAAATACTCAGGGACTCATATTCATGATGAAATTTGATATCAACAAAGAGCATGATTTCTTCTTTTGGGAGGCTGATTGGACTCACTGGAAATGTCATAAGTCCCCCATAGATAGAGCACCAGAGAGTGAATTCTTGCATTATTTGGCATGTGGGAATCCCTCACTAGAGTAACAACAGACGACTGAAGCTATGGTCCCTCAAACAGGAATTTACCAGACTTGCTGTCTTCCAGTTTCTTGGAGTGTTAGAACTGGAGACCACCTTCAGGATTTCTCAATTTCAGTGGCATATTAGAACAATCTGAAGAGCTTTTTAAACTTACAGATGCCTAGGAGCATCTGAGACCAGTTAAATTTAAATATCTGAGGATAATCACTAAAACTCGGTAAATGCTTAAAGTCCTCCAGGTGATTCTAATGTGCAGCCAGGCTAATATTCAATTGTCTTTTAGCCAAACTCCTCAATTAACACAAGAAGAGATCTAGTAATTCCAGGGAATCAGTTGGTGGTAGCAGGTTTATTCTATTTCTCTTGACATTTCCCTAATGGCTGTGCATATAGAAATTAAAAACTCTTCATCAGCTCAATACATCTGTATCCTGAAGGGGCAACTTTTAGAAGCTTCTCAGATCCCCACTACATAAAGGACTTTGTATTTTAACCAAGCATGAAGTCAGACTTGGGAGAATCACATTTCAAGTCAGAATGTATACATGTAGAACAATAGGAGATCCATTCACTAAAAAGAAAGTTATTCTAGGGAGCCTCTAATCTCCCTTTTCAGTATACCAATCTTTGTTCAATTTTCATCTTAAGATTCAGCTTCTTTCACAGTGGGCTGATGGAAAACACAACTCAGCAATGAGAGAAACTCCAATTTCCCTATTATTCGTGGAAGGATAGATTCAGCCCTTGCTCATCTTATAAATTAACATATATGTATTGTGTGCATCCAGTGGACAAATCACAATATCGTTGGATATAATCTCTACACTAAAAGAACATATAATATCACTGAGTATATGAAACAAATGAAAGAAAGTTAACTGGATTGCTTTGAACTCATTCTATGTGCTCAGAGTAGTTTATGGTGATTGAGTTGTTGATTCATTATAACTCTTGCTTTTCCAATGGTCCAAATTTAATGATTCAGGTAATTTAATAAATATAAACTAGGTTATAACATTAGACTTTTCACTCCCCTACCCAACAGGTTTTATTTTTCTATCTCCTCTTGATTACTAGCCTGCCTTCTGGATAGTTCTATCTGACATGAGAGAATGGGATATTAAAGCAATCTTCTGCATTCTACTCTGTCATCTCTTCTCCTATTAGTTTACCATAATCTCAAATTGTGGAAATGAAGAAAAACTTGGATTACATGGATCGAGCCTGCTCTCCCCTCTGACAAGAAGCTTCCCCAAAAGGAGAGGAGCCTCTTTATTCACTCTACAGTTCTATCAAAGAGACCTATCTTTGATGAAACATGGCCAGTAGTCCAAATCACCTTCCTACTCTTTTCGGTGGGAAACATACATCTGTCAAGTAGAGTTCCCATAAGAACATTAATGCTGCTCCAGGAAGTGTCTGTATCATCATAACCATTCTACAAATGAATGTTTCATAGAGAGGTTTTGACATGGTGATTCTGTAACAGTTCTGCTAACGTCTGCAGAGAAATTACCATAATGACTGTTGGAAAATGTCTCAGCTCATCTTAAAGCCTAGGTTTTCTGACATAGTGAAGACAAGAGGGACAAGAGGGATCTGAGAAACTGATCCTGGAAAACTGAACTTTGATTCACCCTTGTGGTTATTACTCAAGAATGTGACAGAGTCTCACTTACAGCCATGTTCAGACAAGTGATTTACATTTGTTGTCTCTGTTGATGACTTTCTATCAATTGTTACCACCCTTTTAAAAATTGTGAAACACATAAACAAATTGCAGAGGAGTTCATTGACTTCAGAAATTAATTTCTTTTCCTGAAAACTAAATGAAACACTGTATATTCATTCCTTTGCTATTCAGCAATAATTTATTAAAGGCCCAGCATTGTAATATCGACATGAGGACTAAACTGTTGCATACCTTTCTTGATTAAACGTTCTTCCTTAGGCACTTTTGTTTTCTTCCATTTTGTTACTTACTCAAAGTATACTTACCACAGGAAATACTCAAATTCAGCTTGGAGTTAATGGCAATCTGTCTTGGTCAACATTTCTAATTGTGAGTCTTAACATCACACATCACAGACATGTTTCCTCACTAATTGAACTTGCTATTCATCCTTTCTTCATATCTTTGTCATTGTCATTGCTTTTTCATGTCCTTTTCTGTCCACTATCCTTATCCCTCAGTACCAAGTTTGATACCTACCTTCTCTACATAGTTTGACTACCCAAGCAATCCAAATTTCTTTATTGAATTTCTATAGCACATATTATCTATATTACTGTTTGGCATTGTTACAATCTAATTATGAAACATCTTACAGTGCAAAGCATTCTACCACGTGATGTTATTTTGTGACCTAGACTCTAAGTGCTGTAGAAGTGATGAGAAGAGAAAGATTAATAAAAGATGTTTATGTTCTATTTATTTTAAGCACAGATTACAGCAGATGTTTCTAGATGTAAAATCCAGTGCTTCTTTCAACTTGGAAGTTGTGCCAACTCCTGGATAAGGATATTTTTTGCCAAGAAGCAGAGAAGTGATGAGTTTCCGGTGAGTATTTCTAAGTCCCCTTTAGTGGAGGCAGAAATGAAAGGCAGCAGCTGTTTATCATGCTTTATTGAGACTGCAAATTTCATCATTTAAGCACTGAATTGATTAATTCAAAACACTGCATTGAGTATGTTTTCTGGAAATTGATGAATATGCAAATAGGATTTTGGAGGAAGTTTTACTCCTCAGAGTAATTGAAGAGGAATTTTACTGTCTACCAATATATAGCTATCTAAAAGGTCTTGTACAGGGCGCCTGGGTGGCTCAGTTGGTTAAGCGACTGCCTTCGGCTCAGGTCATGATCCTGGAGTCCCTGGATCGAGTCCCGCATCGGGCTCCCTGCTCGGCAGGGAGTCTGCTTCTCCCTCTGACCCTCCCCCTCTCATGTGCTTGCTCTCTCTCATTCTCTCTCTCTCAAATAAATAAATAAAAAATCTTTAAAAAAAATAAATAAATAAATAAAAGGTCTTGTACAGATGCAGTTGTTTAAGACATTACTGATGTCTGAGGTAACAGAGTTGTTGAGCTACCTCTCCTAAATCCTTGCTTTTCAAATTTAAATGTGCATGCAAATCACTTGAAGATCTTGATAAAAACACAGATTCTGACTGAGAAGTCCTGGGACGGGGCTGGGATTCTGCATCCCCAATAAGCTTCCAGGGGACGCAGACCATACTTTGGGTAACAAGGCCCTAAACCACCTTTCTCCCACTGACACGAGGCACGTTCCTCCTCCATGTTTCACTAACCTGAGAGCAGCTAAGAAGGTACCGCCACATGTTCAAGGTCAAGGAGGTGTGTTTCTGTAGAACAAAATCATTTTCAATGCATTTCCTTGAGAAGTGGTGTTATAGATTGTGGTTAAGTGTAGTTGAATCATTTAGCCCATTTTCTTTATTCTTAAACATTTATTGAGTGTTGTTTATGTGTAAGGCATAAAAACAAAGATAAATAGAATCAGGTTCATGGTTATGATGTTAGCTTGTTTCCCCTGCTCGATTTGAACTCAAGAATTCATAGCATTGTAGAGGTGTATATACATCAAGATATCAATAATTTCTTGGAGTAATTTAAGGAGTAACATATTTCCTCTACATTATTTATGGAGTAATAAGAATTGAGTTGCTGATGCCAGGAACAAAACCTGCTCCTCCCCATCTAAGGGGGGAAAAAAGCCTGGAAAATAAAATTAAGGAATGTTGGTAAAAATTGCAATTGTAATGAAAAAAATTCATTATAAATGAATAATAATAATAATCAGAAAAATCCTGGGAACACTAGGCCCCCGGGTTTTTCCTTTTCCTTGCAAAATTTCAGTGTTGCTCATTCATGTACTCATTAATTCCCTAGTTCAACCAACATCTACTACATGCCAGATATTTTTCTGGGTCCTGGTAAGATTATGGTGAATGAAACAAGATTCCTGACTACATGGAACTTGTGGAACACAGAATGACAATATATAGTAAATGAATTAAGAAATAGACAAGAAAATATATGAGAAGGATGAATACTTCAAATAAGTAACACAGAGTTAAGTGATAATGGCTGGGAAGGAGATTGTGTCAGAGGACATCTGCCTGTCATTACCCACTGTCTCTGGTATAGACTTTCAATAGGATACCTTACTTTATAACCAGGAATTCTCTGCTCATGGAGGATATTTCCCTAGAGTTTGAAGGATGATCTTTACACACCCCTTTTTGTTAAATAATCTTAATCCTAGTCTCCTGAACAATTAAACTTTTTTATAACCATTTCTTCCATGCCATCATTAAATAAACAGACTCATGGCAACATCCCCTGATAGCCTAAAAAATACTTATGCAGTTAATATTTTCTCCCTCCCCTAATATTTCACTATATCTATAATATAAGATGGTTGGTTTTGTATGATAAGGGAAATACAAAGTCTTATGGAAACATAAATGAGGCCAATACCAGAATTCCCTTTGGGAATCAAACAGGAATTGTGAGGACAGGATGTTGAACTTGGAACAGGACAAATGAACAGCTTTTCACAGGCAAGATGATGATAGAAGCATTTGGATGTCAGGGAGTTGTGGACAAAGACTTTGAAGGGAAGGGAAATTAGCATTTGGTGGATATTCTACTTTTTGATGATATTGTACCAGGTACTTATATATGCCTAATCCAGGAGCCTATCTTTCATATACAACAATGCTGTTCACTGAGAGAATGAGATCCAAGATTTAAACAACTTGGAACATATCATGCTGGTAAATGTCCAGATAATAGGAATACATTATGGAAGGTAAGAAGAATCACAACCATGAAGGCTGGTCCTTGGATCCTCAGAGATTTATGACCAGTACAAAGTGCTATCTATGCAAATGTGCTCAGTTTTATCAGATAGGCTCCTACTAAAGCCAATTTCAGACTTCCTCTCATTCTGGTCCCTACTCTGTTTTGATACGTTATGCAGGTGGTTTTGTACCTAATCTTAGTAATTCAACTCACTCTGTTGTACACACACTATCTTTTAAATATCTGAATATTTCACTCCCAGCCTGCCCCATTGACATGCCTACCCATGTCTGCCCTTTGACCATTACAAGTGAATCACATTGCAGCAAAACTGGAGATACAATGGTAAGTTGGAGACTGGTTACATATGAACTGACATAGCTCTTAAGTAGATGTTTAGAGTGTTAAGTCTCTATACAGTTTCTTACTCTTTTGAGCATAATGATTCAGAAAAATCAAAAAGCATGTATATTGGAACTTTCCATTCAAAAAGGGCATTTGAATGTATTTCTAAAATTTGTTTTAAATTTGTGGATTCATTATAAAACAATGGATGGAATGCAGATGTCCACTCTATCAAGGGAGCCACTCACATATTTCAAATTCATACATAAATATTTAGAAACTGAATCTTTGTAATTAAATAAGATATTCTCATTGAAAGCATTCAGTAATTTGCTTTAGATTTTTTTATTATTATTCAACAGTAATGGTCCCTACCATAGGCCAAAAGCTGTTATTTTTTTTTTCCATTCAAGGTCTCCATTTATTTGATTACTATTTGTGTACGAATGGAAAAGTACCCAAAACATAAATGATGAAAGTAATTCAGAGATGAAGCTCTTTTTCTGTTCAGAATGTCATTATTTTCTCAGTTTTAAAAGAATTCATATGTAAATGTGGTTTCTATTATCTAAAGATGACTTTAGTGTGAACAATATTAACATTTAAGATAATAATACCTGCCCTACCCGCCTCAAAGTTAGACTCAAATATATTCATCTCTTTGCCATTGAACAAATATGTACTGAGTGTTGATTATGTGCCAAGCACTGCAGTAGACTAATTTTCTCACAAGACTGTAAACTTGGATGGTTCCTTTGTGAAATAATTAAAATTCTATACAACTTGATTAGCCAGTATTCTTCCTAACTTGCAATGCAGCCATTCAAGGTAGGTATTATTCTAGTCTTGCCAACCAGGAAACAGAAACTCAGACAAGTTAGGATGCTTGCCCTCATCCATACAGATTGTCAATATCAGAAGTTCCTTTGGGTCGGTTTGAACTCAAGATTTTATCTTTCCAAGACTCTTGCTCTTTCTATTTCAGCACATGACCCCACACACTTTCATGTGTATGACTATTTCCTGCATCAATAGTAGCAGCTTTGTGATTATAATCCTAACTACCCTCTGCACTGAATCTTGCAGTTTCAAACTTGGTCTTCATGAGAACACTGAAAAAGTTGGGAGAGTATAATTACACATCTGATATTAAGCCTCTTCATCGTACTTACTTTCTTGAATTTTAATAACACTGCCTCTTTGAAGCCAAGAACCATCTCTTATTTATTTTTATATCCTTATACCTAGCATAATGCTGGATGCACAGCAGGTGCTCTGTAAGTTGATTTGAAGTTAATGTTTCTGGAACTATTCCCTCATCTACATTCACAGTAATAATGCAAAGTTATAGTAAAAGTTTACATTATATGCAGTATTTCTCTGTTTAATAAATTTGTATCTAGTTGAAAATAGATTCCCATCAAACTGATTAAAATAAAACTAAGAGCTTTGTGTTTGATGGAATGGGCCTCGGATATGATAATATATTGGCAGAGCCTTGAAAACTATAGAGTATTTGCAAATATAAAGTACTATTATTATTGCAGAAAGATCTAATATAATCCTGTCAAAGATCATTTCATTTTGTTTTCAGACATTGCAACATTATTGTCTGTCACCTGTTTTCTGCACCCAGCTATCTTCTGTTGTACATTGAAGATAGCTTTTAAACTATTAACCTCAGAACAATCTGGTGTGATGGCAAATCTTTTATGAGGCAATTAAATTCAGGCAAATAAAAAGGCAGAAATGACAGTAACTAAATGAAGAAAAGGCAAGATTAAATTATGCCATAAATTATAAACAGAAGGGTGTATTGTTTTTTTTGTTCCAAAGAAATGCCCTGTCTCATTACTAAATTCTAGCACACTACCACTCATGCTGACCCTACCATGCTTCTGAAAATTATCTCCTCTGTAGAATTCCATAATATTTTTTCTCAACAACCAACTATCTCAGGAACATAGAAGAATTATAGCTCCTTCATACAGTTAACATTTCATTTTTTTCTCATTAGTAAGATTAAGCCCACAGTATCAGTCTGGATTTTTAGTCACAAGCAAGAGAAACCAATTACAGCTGATTTAAGTAGAAGAAAAATTTGTTTAAAGGATATTAGGTAGCCCATGAATCACCCAGAAGGATGGGCCACATCTGGGGATATTCAGACAGTAATAATGCTTAAAATTATGCTGTAGAACTTGCCTTGAGAAGAGGACACTGTAGCTAAATGCCTCTACTTGCACAACTAAAGACAGCAGGTGGAACATAAGACACTGTTGCAAATACAGTGGTTGTCACCACCACTGGCTGCACAACTCACTGTTCTCTGTTAGAATCATCTTTTTTGCATCTGTCTCCTTGAGAATACACTGCTGAGTAAAGCCTGATAGGTTCATCTGATTGGCAGCCTTAAATCGTACATCCAAATTATGGCTGCAAAGAAAGCCAAGAAAGCAAGTGTCAGGCAGGAAAGCCAGCATCTATCTTGTATATGAGATAGCATCTCTGAATCTTACCGAGCCTCACTGGGGTTCAGATGCTGGGCTGTCACACAGAAAGACAAATATGCACTACAACTTTATGAACAGCTTCCTTTGCTACAAAGCAACTAAAAGAGATCTGAATTCACAAATAGGTAATCTTTATTAAGGAGGTCATAACCTAAGATCCTAAACATTTATCACAACAAACATGAATCAAAGTGCAATACCTTTTATAGACTGCTATTTTGTTATTGCATCAGAAATTTCCTTTTATTAAAACACTTTTTGTCAGAATGTTAACAACTGTTACATGTAAAAGGATTTATGGGTCAAAGTTATTTTAAAGCTATAGTGTGCAGAATTTTTCCATTGATTGACCTCAAATCCCCTTCCTCCTTTCTTCTCTCTCACTTTGTTTTCTTTCTTTCCTTCCATTTTTCCTTATTTCTTTCCACATTGTTTTCTTTCTTTCCTCCTTTCCTCTCTTTCTTCATATACTATCCCCCTGGACTAGTGATTTGCAGAATACCTTTGATAAATATTGTTACTATTTTAGATAATTGCAAAGCAGCTGTTGCTTTCAGCAAGAATAAATGACCCTATATAAACAAATCTGTCTCAATACTGTCTGTTTTACAATCAACTTCTATTTTTAATTATGTTGTCAAGGAACCTATGGAGAGATAGGAGGTCAGTCTTCATTGCAATGTTCTTTTCAAAATTCTGTAAGTTTGATTCACATAAAGCCCCTATTTTTGTAGATCAAAAATTGTCAGTGATTAGTAAATATATATTCATCCTAATAGTATATCTGTCATGAACAAGAATAATTCATATTTCTGTAAAACTTCATACATTTCAAAGCACTAACATGACATTTTAGAACTACTCATTTAATTCTAAAGTATTGTACCATTTTGAAAGGAGCAGTCTGGAAGAGAGATAAAATTGATAAGGGTAAATGCACATGTTTAAAAATCTGGAAGACCAGCTCCACTGCTTAACCCTCTCAAATATTTTGGCAGAGGAAAGGTTCTAATTCTGCAAAAAAAATTTTGACCTGTCAAAATTTCTGCTTATCTGATACCTCTACCTACTCATTAGTTTATTCCCCAATAACTATTTTCCTATCTATTTTATGGCAGCTTGACTAAAAGTTGCTCAAAATCTACAAAAAAAGAGGATCATATTATAATTATTGCCACCCAGTAGTTTATCTGCTGTGAGAGAGGAATTTCTATTCTGAAATTCCTGTGAAAGAGAGAGAATGGTAATTCCTAGAGTAGTTCTCATTTATCATCTAAACCATTTGGGGATTTTTCTGGTTATTTTCATTTTTACTTATTCTTTAAAATTTCAGTAAATAGTGCCTTTCCCAGAGAGTCTTATTCAGTTGATCAGAGTAGCATTCTGTTTTGTTTTCTCTTAAAATTTGATGAGGGGATTTTAATATACCACCAACATTGATAACTGTCTTAAAAAATCTGGGACCCACTTATTTCTGCCTTGGGCAAATCCCTCTCCATGGTCTATATCAAAGTGCCCATATAAACTTGAATTACTACTTACAGTTTAATACAAAATTACCATATAAATAGCACAAAAAATTTAAATGTAACTCTTGAGGATTATATTTTGGAAAGTGTAATACATATCAAATGATTGCTAAGGGCTCTTGTTAACAATTTATAAACATTTGAGTAAGTTATTAGGAACTATAGCACATACATCATTAACTATCTAATACTTGGAAACATTAGGAATATTCAAAATTTATAGACCAATCAAGTAATTTGAAAGGAAAGAAAATAATGGAAAATATGAATTGGATATAGTTGAATATGGCTGTGTTGCTACTAGGAGAAAAAAAGCATAAAAGTAGATTTAATCTAAATAATTTTGAATATTATGATTACATAAAGTCAACATATTAAGTACATAGTCATCACAAAAGAAGAGTCCTCTTTAAAAAAAAAAAAATTGTCTAATACAGAGAGAGTGCCCAAGATGGTGACCTAGAAAGACCCTGAACTCACCTCCTCCATGGACACACCAAATCTACACCCATTTATAGAGCATTTCCTCCTGAAGTTCTGAGGGCTGGCTGAACAGTTCCTGCACAACAAAATGTAGACCACATAGAAGAGAACAGCAAGAGCATTGGAAACATGGTAACAAAGGGAACCCCCACCCTCTGTGCTGTAAATTGCAGTGGGGAGGATAGTGCTGAGGGACCATGAGCCGATTCATCTGCCCTGGGACACATAAAAAAATATAGAGTTTAAAAGGGCAACTAGAATATAAAAAAGCAGCTCTAGAACTCTGCCAAATGTCAGGGGAGCTTTTGGAACTCTCTCCAGATCAGAGGGCCTAGCAAGTGCCAGGGTTTATGTTTCCTTTCCACCTTGACAGTGAGGATGGAAGGAAGATCCAAGTAGCCTAGTTGACCTACCACCTCAGGGAGCTCCAAGCCCCTAGCCCACAGCCATCCTACCAAGGTAGCCCTAGCACAACAGATACCTGACTGTACCTGTTTAGTGCTCACTACAGCTCCAGCCATTTCAGCAAGGTGACATGGGCACAAAGCACCTTGGAACACTTTAGGTCCATACCACTTCAGCTCCAGATGACTTCCCTGGGCACCACCAGTGCAAAATGTCATGGGACCCCCTTGCCCATGCCTGCTTCTGCTCTGGATGACTCACCAGGTTACCCCCCTGTGTGGAGTACCCTGGGACAATGTGGCCTATGCCCGACTCAACTCCAGCCACACAGCCAGGGCACCCCCTGTGTAGGGCACACTGGAACCCCCCAGCTTGCACCTATTTCAGCTTCGGCTGTCCTTCCAGGTTTCCCTCTGCATGGAGAGTCCCACGATCCCCCCAGATTGCACCCATTTCAGTTTCAGCTATCCTGCCAGGGTGCCATCTATATGGAGAGCCCCAGGACTGCTCTGAACTATGCCTACTTCAGCTGTAGCCATCTGATCAGGAGGCCCCAAAACAGAGTTCACCAGAACTCCTAGCCCATGACAGCCACAGCTTCAGCCTGTTAAATTCACCAAGCACACACAGTCAGTACAATCACAGAAAGAAAAAAAAAAAAAAGGAACACCATAAATCATTCCTTTAAGTTTAGGAAAAGTATCTGCTCCACCAAACTCATTAAAACAAACACAGAAAGTCAAGCAAAATGAAGAGATGGGAGAATATACTTAAAATGAAAGACCGCAACAAAACTCAGAAAAAGAACTAAATAAAATGGAGATAAGCAATCTATCTGATAGAAAGTTCAAAGTAATAATTGTAAAGATGGTAACCAGACTGCAGAGAGGAGTGGATGAACACAGTGAGAACTTCAACAAAGAGACAGGAAATACAAAAAAGAACCAATCAAAGTTGAAAAAGACAATAACTGAAATGAAAAATACACTAGAGGGAATCAACAGTAGATTAGAGAATGCTATAGACTGGATCAGCAATCTGGAAGACAGGGTAATAGAAAGTACCCAAGCTGAACAGTAAAAAGAAAAAAGAATTTTAAAAAGTGAAGATAAGTTAAGGGATTATTTGGACAACATCAAGTCAACAAACATTTGCATAATAAGGATCCAAGAAAGAGAAGAGAGAAAGGGGTAGAACTTAGGTGAAGAAAAATAGCTAAAAATTTTCCTGTCCTGGGGCTAAAACAGACATCCAGCTTCAGGAAGCACAGAGTTCCAAACAAGATGAACTCAAAGAAGTAATAATAAAAAGGGAATCTTAAAAGCAGCAAAAGAGAAGCAACTAGTTATGTATAAGGGATATCCCATATGGATAACAGCTGATTTTTCACCCGAACTTTGCAGGCCAGAAGAGAGTGGAATGACATATTCAAAATATTAAAAAGAAAAAAACATACAGCCAAGAATACTCTTACCAGCAGGCCCTCATTCAGAATTGAGGAGAGATAGTTTCCCCAGACAAACATAAGTTAAAGGAGTTTATTGTCACTAAACAGTCTTTACAAAAAATGTTGAAGAGACTTATTTAAGGGGAAAAGAAAAAGCATAATGAGAAATACAAAAATTATGAGAGGAAAAATGTCATGACTAAAAGCAAACCTACAGTAAATATACTAGAGCAATAAATTATAAAGGTAATATAAAGGTTAAAATCAAAAGTGGCAAAATCAAAAAAATTAGGTAAAGGGACTCAACAAAATAAAAAGATGTAAAACATGACAATATATACATAAAACATGGGAGAGGAAATAAAAATGAATTCTTTTAGAATGTAAAATGCTTAAGTAACCATCAACTTAATATAGACTGCTATATATTTAGGATGTTATATATGAACCTCATGGAAACCACAAAACAAAAATCTATAATGGGTACACAAAAATAAAAAGGAAGAAAGCCAACCCTAACATTAAAGAAAGTCACCAAGCATGAGGAAACAGAGAAAGAAATAAAGGAACAGAGAAGAAATAAAAAAACAACCATAAAACAATTAGCAAAATGGCAATAGTACAAAACTAATAATAATTACTTTTAACATAAAGAGTCTAAATGCTCTAATAAGAAGACATTGGGCAGACAGAATGGATGAAAGAACAAGACCCACCTATATGAGGCCTACAAGAGACATACTTTAGACTTAAGACACATAGAGACTGAAAGTGAAGGGATGGAAAAAGATATGCCATGCAATTGAAAGTGGGGGAAAAAAGCTGGGGTAGCCACACTTATATCAGACAAAATAGACCTTAAAACAAAGACTGTAACAAGAGACAAAGAAAGGCATTGCATAATAGTAAAGGGATCAATCGAACAAGAGGATATAACAATTGTAAATATCTATGCACCCAACATGAAGCACCTAAATACATAAAGTAAATATTAACAGAAATAAAGGGAGAAATTGACTGTAGTGCAATAATAGTAGGGCACTTTAACATCTCACTTATATCAGTGGATAGATCATCCAGACTGAAAATCAATAAGGAAACAGTATCTTTGAGTGACACATTAGACAAGATGGACTTAACAGATATATACAGAACATTCCATCCAAACAAAACAAAACAAAAACAAAAAATATATATATATTCTTTTCAAGAGCAGAAGGACTATTCTTCAGGACAGATCACATGTTAGGCTACAAAACAAGTCTCAATAAATTTAAGAAGATTGAAATCATTTAAACATCTTTTCCAACAACAGTATGAAACTAGAAATTAATTGGAAGGAAAAAACTGAAAAAACACAAATGTGTGGAGGCTAGGCAACATGTTACTAAACAGCCAATGGGTCAGTAAAGAATTAAAGAAGAAGTCAAATATATCTGGATACAAATGAAAATGGAAATACATTAGTTTAAAATATTGGGGACATAGTAAAAGCAGTTCTAAAAGGGAAATTTATACTAATACAGGCAGGCCTACCTCAAGAAACAAGAAAAATCTCATATAAAAATCTAAAGGAACTAGAAAAAAATAATAAACAAAGCCCAAAGTTAATAGAAGGAGAGAAATAATAGATATCAGAGAAAAATGAATGAAATAGAAACAAAAATCTAGAAAAGATGAATGAAACCAAGAGCAGGTTCTTTGAAAAGACAACAAAATTGATAAAATTTTAGTCAGACTCAGCAAGAAAAAAAGAGGACCCAAATAAATAAAACCATAAGTGAAAGAGGAGAAATAAGAACCAACACAACACAAATACAAAGGATTATAAGAGACTATTATGAAAACTTATATGCCAACAAATTGGACACCCTAGAAGAAATGAGGAAGAAACAGACCAATTTCTAGACACAAAATTAAATTGGTAATCAAAAAATGCCAAACTAGGACTCCTGGGTGGCTCAGTTGGTTAAGCATCGGACTCTTGACTTTGGCTCTGGTAATGATCTCAGGGTTGTGAGATCAAACCCCATCTGGGGCTCCATGCTAGGCATGGAGCCTATTTAACATTCTTTCTCTCCCTCTCCCTCTGCCCCTCCCCCTGCTCTCTCTCTCTCTCTCTCTCTCTCTCTCTCTCTATCTCAATTAAAAAAATAAAAAAATAAATTCCAAACAAACAAAAGTCTAGGCCCAGATGAATTCACATGTGAATTCCACTAAACATTTAAAGAAGAGTTAATACCTAGTCTCCTCAAACCATTCCAAAAAATAGAAGTGGAAGCAATGCTTCCTAACACATTCTACATGGCCATCATACTCTGATACCAAAACCAGACAAATACACTTCAAAAAGAATAAACGAACAAAAGAATGAACAAATAAGTGAGAAGGAAGGAAGGAAGAAAAAAAGAAAGAAGAAAGAAAGAAAGAAAGAGAAAGAAAGAAAGAAAGAAAGAAAGAAAGAAAGAAAGAAAGAAAGAAAAAAGAAAAGAAAAGAAAAGGAAAAGAAAAGAAAAGAGACAAGACAAGACTACAGGCAAATATCCTACATGAACATAGATCCAAAAATCCTTAACAAAATATTAGCAAGCACATTCAACAATACATTAAAAAGATCATTCACCACAATCTAGGGTTCCAGGGATGTGAAGATGGTTCAATATTCTCAAATCAACCAACATGATACACCATATTAAAAAAAAATGAAGGACAAAAATCTTGTGTTCATCTCAATAGATAAAGAAAAAGCATTTGGCAAAATCCAACATCCATTTGTGATAAAGACTCTCAACAAAGTGGACTTTGAGGAGACATATCTCAATATAATAAAGGCCATATATGAAAACCCCACAGCCAACATCATACTCAATAGTGAACTCTGAGAACTTTTCCTCTGAGATCAGGAACAAGACAAGGATTCCACTCTTACCACTCTTATTGAACATAGTACTGGGAATCCTAGCCACAACAATTAAACAAGAGAAAGAAATAAAGGCATCCCAATTGGTAAGGAACAAGAAAAGTTGTCACTATTTTCAGATGACATGATACTATACACAGAAAACTCTAAAGACTCCACCAAAAAGCTATTAGAACTAATAAATGAATTCAGTGTAAATACAGGATAAGAAAATAATACTCAGAAATATGTTGCATTTCTATACACCAATAATAAAGTAGCAAAAAGAGAAATTATGAAAACAATTCCATTTACAATCACACTAAAAAGAAAATACCTACAAATACACTTAACCAAGGAGGTGAAAGAACTGTACTCTGAAAACTATAAAACACTGACAAAAGAAATCAAAGACAACACACACAAATGGAAAGATATACCATGTTTATGGATTGGAAGAATTAATATTGTTAAAATATTCATATTTTCCAAAATGATCTAAAGATTCAGTGTAATATCTATCAAAACACCAACAGCATTTTTCACAGAATTAGAACAAATAATCCTAAAATTTGTATGGAATCAGAAAAGATGCCAAATAGACAAAATAATCTTCAGAAAGAACAAAACTGGAGGTATCACAATCCCAGATTTCAAGATATACTATAGAGCTATAATAAAACAATATGTACCAGCAAAAAATAGACACATAGACCAATAGAGCAGAATAGAGAGCCTAGAAAAAAACCCATGCTTATATGGTCAATTAATCTACAACAAAGGAGGCAAGAATATACAATAGGGAAAGATAGTCTCTCAAATAACTGGTGCTGGGAAAACTGAACAGCTACCTGCAAAAGAATAAAACTGGACCACATTCTTGCCATACACAAAAATAAACTCAAAATGGATTAAAGATCTAAATGTGAGATCTGAAATTATAAAACTCCTAGAAGAAAACATAGGTAATCTCTTTGACATCTCTTAGTAACATTTTTCTAGATATATATCCTCAAATAAGGGAAATAAAAGGAAAAATAAACTATTGGGACTACACCAAAATAAAAACATTTGCCCAGTGAAGAAAACCATCAAGAAAATGAAAAGTCTGAGCAACTATATGCCAGCAAATTAGATAATATGGAAGAAATGGATGCATTCCTAGAGACGTATAAACTATAAAAAGTGAACCAGGAAGAAATAAAAAACCTGAACGGACCCATAACCACTAAGGAAATTGAAGCAGTCATCAAAAATCTCCCAACAAACCAGAGCCCAGGGCCAGATGGCCTCCCAGGGGAATTCTACCAAACATTTCAAGAAGAACTAATACCTTTTCTTCTAAAGTTGTTTCAAAGAATAGAAATGGAAGGAAAACTTCCAAACTCATTTTTACAAGGCCAGCAATACCTTGATCCCAAAACCAGACAAAGACCCCATCAAAAAGAAGAACTACAGACCAATATCCCTGATGAACATGGATGCAAAAATTCTCACCAAAATACTAGCCAATAGGACCCAACAGTACATTAAAAGGATTATTCACCACAATCAAGTGGGATTTATTCCTGGGCTGCAAGATTTGTTCAACACCCGCAAATCAATCACTGTGATTCAATACATTAATAAAAGAAAGAACAAGAACCATATGATCCTCTCAAGAGATGCAGAAAAAGCATTTGACAAAGTACAGAAAACTTTCTTGATTAAAATTCTTCACAGTGTAGGGATGGAGGGTACATACCTCAATATCATAAAAGCCATCTATGAAAAACCCACAGCGAATATCATTCTCAATGGGGAAAAACTGAGATCTTTCCCCCAAGGTCAGGAACACGGCAGGGACGTCCACTATCACCACTGCTATTCAACATAGTACTAGAAGTCCTAGCCTCAGGAATCAGACAACAAAAAGAAATAGAAGGCATCCAAATCAGCAGAGAAGAAGTGAAACTCTCACTTTTTGCAGATGATATGATACTTTATGTGGAAAACCCAAAAGACTCCACCCCAAAACTGCTAGAACTCATACAGGAATTCAGTAAAGAGGCAGGATATAAAATCAATGCACAGAAATCAGTGGCATTTCTATACACCAACAGCAAGACAGAAGAAAGAGAAATTAAGGAGTTGATCTCATTTACAACTGCACCCAAACCCAGGAATAAATCTAACCAAAGAGGCAAAGGATCTGTACTCAGAAAACTATAGAATACTCATGAAAGAAATTGAGTATATATATACAATGGAATATTATGCAGCCATCAAAGGGAATGAAATTTTGCCATTTGCAACAATGTGGATGGAACTGGAGGGTATTATGCTGAGTGAAATAAGTCAATCAGAGAAAGACATGTATCATATGTCCTCACTGGTATGAGGAATTCTTAATCTCTGGCTGGGTGAGAGACATTGGGGAGGGTATGTGCTATGGTGAGCGCTGTGAATTGTGTAAGACTGTTGAATCACTGACATGAACCTCTGAAACAAATAATACATTATATGTTAACAAAAAAAAAAAAAGAAGAAGATAGCAGGAAGGGAAAAATGAAGGAAGGGAAATTGGAGGGGGAGATGAACCATGAGAGACTATGGACTCTGAGAAACCAACTGAGGGTTCTAGAGGGGAGGAGGGTGGGAGGATGGGTTAGCCTGGTGATGGGTATTAAAGAGGGCACATACTGCATGGAGCACTGGGTGTTATACGCAAACAATGAATCATGGAACACTACATCAAAAACTAATGATGTAATGTATGGTGATTAACATAACATAATATAAAAATTTAAAAATTAAAAAAATAAAATAAAAAATAAAGAAATTGAGGAAGACACAAAGAAATGGAAAAATGTCCCATGCTCATGGATTGGAAGAACAAATACTGTGAAAATGTCTATGCTACCTAGAGCAATCTACACATTTAATGCAATCCCTATCAAAATACCATCAACCTTTTTCAAAGAAATGGAACAAATAATCCTAAAATTTGTATGCAACCAGAAAAGACCCCAAATAGCCAGAGGAACATTGAAAAAGAAAAGCAAAGCTGGTGCCATCACAATTCTGGACTTCAAGCTCTATTACAAAGCTGTCATCATCAAGACAGTATGGTACTGACACAAAAACAGACAGATAGATCAATGGAAGAGAATAGAGAGCTCAGAAATGGACCCTCAACTCTATGGTCAACTCATCTTCAATAAAGCAGGAAAGAATGTCCAATGGAAAAAAAGATAGTCTCTTCAACAAATGGTGTTGGGAAAATTGGACAGCCACATGCAGAAGAATGAAACTGGACCATTTCCTTACACCACACACAAAAATAGACTGAAAATGGATGAAAGACCTAATGTGAGACAGGAGTCCATCAAAATCCTGAGGAGAACACAGGCAGCAACCTCTTTGACCTCAGCCACAGCAACTTCTTCCTAGAAACATCACCAAAGGCAAGGGAAGCAAGGGCAAAAATGAACTATTGGGACTACATCAAGATAAAAAGCTTTTGCACAGCAAAGGAAACAGTCAACAAAACTAAAAGAAAACCGACAGAATGGGAGAAGATATTTGCAAATGACATATCAGATAAAGGGCTAGTATCCAGAATCTTTAAAGAACTTATCAAACTCAACATCCAAAGAACAAATAATCCAATCAAGAAATGGGCAGAAGACATAAACAGACATTTCTTCAAAAAAGACATCCAAATGGCCAACAGACACATGAAAAAGTGTTCAACATCACTTGTCATCAGGGAAATCCAAATCAAAACCTCAATGAGATACAACCTCACACCGGTCAGAATGGCTAAAATTAACAAGTCAGGAAAAAATAGATTGGCGAGGATGTGGAGAAAGGGGAACTCTCCTACACTGTTGGTGGGAATGCAAGCTGGTGCAGCCACTCTGGAAAACAGTATGGAGGTTCCTCAAAAAGTTGAAAATAGAGCTACCCTATGACCGAGCAATTGCACTACTGGGTATTTACCCCAAAGATACGAATGTAGTGATCCAAAGGGGCACATGCACCCCAATGTTTATAGCAGCAATGTCCACAATAGCTAAACTATTGAAAGAGCGTAGATGTCCATCAACAGATGAATGGATAAAGAAGATGTAGTACATATATACTATGGAATATTATGCAGCCATCAAAAAAATGAAATCTTGCCATTTGCAATGATGTGGATGGAACTAGAGGGTATTATGCTAAGCGAAATTAGTCAATCAGAGAAAGACAAGTATCATATGATCTCACTGATATGAGGAATTTGAGAAACAAGACAGAAGATCATAGGGGAAGTGAGGGAAAAATGAAACAAGAGGAAACCAGAGAGGGAGACAAACCATAAAAGACTCTTAATCTCAGGAAACAAACTGAGGGTTGCTAGAGTGGAGGGGGTGGGATGGATGGGTTGTCTGGGTGATGGGCATTAGGGAGGGTAAGTACTATGGTGAGCAGTGTGAAATGTGTAAGACTGATGAATCACAGACCTGTACCCCTGAAACAAATAATACATTATATGTTAATTAAAAAATTAAAAAAAAAAAAAGAAAGAAAACAGACTCTTAAATATAAAGAACAAACTGGTGGTTTCCAGAGGGGAGATGGGTAGGGGGATGGGTGAAATAGGTGAAGCAGATTAAGAGTATATTTATTGTGATGTATAGAATTGTTGAATCCCTATCCTGTACACCTAAAACTGAATATAACACTGTATGTTAATTTTACTGGAATTAAAAAAATAAAAAGCCACTGCCTTAAATATAAGAAAAAAAAAGAAAAAGGAAACAAAAAGGCAGGGCGCCTGGGTGGCTCAGTCAGTTAAACATCTGCCTTCAGCTTAGGTTGTGATCCCAGGGTCCGGGATTGAGCCCTGCATTGGGCTCCCTGTGCAGCGGGGAGTCTGCTTCTCCCTCTCCCTCTGCCTGCCACTCTGCCTACTTGTGCTCACTCTCTCTCTGTCAAATAAATAAAATCTTTAAAAAAAAAAAATGAAAAGGCAACCTACTGAATGGGAAAAGATATTTGCAAATGATATGTCCAATAGGGGGATAATAGCAAAAATATATAAAGAACTTATAAAGCTCAACACCAGAAGAACAAATAATCTAATTAAAAATGGGCAGGGAACTTGCATATACATTTTTTTTAAAAAGACATACAATGATTAACAGACAAATGAAAAGATGTTGAACATCATTAGTCATCAAAGAAATGCAAAGCAAAACCACAATGAGAGATTATCTCACACAAGTCAGAATAGCTAGTATCAAAAAGACAATAAATAGCATATGTCGGTGAGGATGTGGAGAAAAAAGAACCTTCATGTACTGTTGGATGGGATGTGAATTGGTGCAACCACTGTGGAAAACAATATGGAGGTTCCTCAAAAAATTAAAAATAGAAATACCATATGATCCAGCAATTCCACTACTGGGTCTTTACCCAAATAAAATGAATACTCTAATACAAAAAAATATATATACCATGATGTTTATTGCAGCATTATTTACAATAACAAATACATGGAAGCAACCTAAATGTCCATAAATATATGAATGGGTAAAGATGTAGTGTATATATACAATGGAATATTAGTCATAAAAAAGAATGAGATCTTGTCATTTGTGACATGGATGGACCTAGAGGATATTAGGTTAAGTGAAACAAGTCAGATGGAGAAAGACAAATGTAATATGATTTCACTTAGAGGTAGAATTTAAAAAACAAACACAAGCAAAACAACAACAACAACAAAAAAAAAGCAAGCAAAAAGAGCAGAAACAGACCAATAAATACAGAGAACAAATTGATGGTTGCCAGAGGGAAAGGAGTTGGGAGATGGGCAAAATTTGTGAAGGGGAGTGGAAGGTATAGGGTTCCAGATATGGAATGAATAAGTCATAGGGATTAAATGCGCAGCATAGGGAATATTGTTAATTGTATGGTAATAGTGTTGAATGGTGACAGATGGTAGCTACACTTGTGGTGAGTATAGCATGATGTATACTATGTTGTGCACCTGAAACTAATGTAACATTGTGTGTCAACTATACTTCGATATAAATATTAATATATAAATAAAAATAAATCTCACACAGACACATAAACATCATAGTTATTCTGGAGGGCATAATAAAAAATATGCTCCCAGGGCGCCTGGGTAGCTAAGTCAGCTAAGTGTCCAACTCTTGATTTTAGCTCAGGTCATAATCTCAGGGTCATGGGATCAATCCTCATGTTGGGATCCCCACTCAGCAGAGAGTCTGCTTGAGATTCTCTCTTCCTCTCCCTCTGCCCCTCCCACTCATGCTCTCTCTCTCTCTCAACTACATAAATAAATCTTAAAAAAAAAAAAAGGCTGACACACACACACAAAAATGCTCCCAATGAATAAAAGCATAAGGCATTTGCAGAGAAATAAAAACTAAAAGGGAAATAAATAAAAATTTTTAAACTTAAAATTCAATATCTGAAGAAAAAAAAACAATTTAACTAGGTAGACTTAAAAACAGATGGAATTAACAAAAGAAAATATCAGTACCCATTAAAAATATATCAGTAGAAAAATCCAATCTAAATGAAGAATAAAAATAATTATTGAAAAAAACTGAGCTTGTGGGAATGGTGCAATAGAAAAAGGTGTAGAAAATGTATACATGGAGTCTCAGAAGGAGAGGAGAAAGATAAAACGTGGAAGAGAAAATATTTGAAGAAACAAAGTTCAGAAAGTCCTCAAGTTTGATGATAGACATAAATATACAGGATCTAGAATATTAATAAATCCCCCCCAAAAATATAAAGAAAATATGTCATATTCAAAGTCCCCAAAATTAAAAATAATGAAACAGCCAGAAAAAAGTGACACATTATATACAGGGAAACAACAATCTCAGTGAAGGCAAACTTTTTATTTGCAGATATTGGAGGCTGGAAGATAATGGAAAACAATTCTTATGTACTAAAATAAAATATTCTCAACTCAAAATATCATATCTAGTGGGAAAAAAATCCTTGAAAAAGAAAAGCAAAATAAAGCACACTTTTAGAAAAAAGAAACTAAAATAATCAACCAGGACAAGTCATTGCCAGGAGACAAGCACTATCAGAAATAGGTGTGCATGTACATGAATTCTCAGCTATGCTCTCTTGCTCTTCAGAGTTTTTACCTAGTATCCAATCTGCAGTCATCTAGTTTGAGAAAGAAAACTTAACTAAGCCACTCTTAGAAACCAGCAGCTCCTCTCAGGTGTCCCAAAAGCTGCCTGTTACATTACTAACTGTAGCTTCTCATTTGAAGGATGATGTACTTGAAAGATAATACCAAAGATAAAGAAGGAAGTGACATATAACTGAATTAAGTCTAAATGGTTTTCTTAACAAAATTTCCCTCTGGGAGTGAGCAAAGCTCTAGTAACCTTAAAAGTCTCCCTGACATTTCAAACCTAATGACTCTAATACTTTCTTTCTACCTTTTAGAAGTCTCCAGTATTCACTTTCTGTCTTTATATTTTCCCTTAAAATAAGTCTTCTTATGTCAATAAATCTTATGCAACCAACCTCAAATCCCTTGTCTCTCTCTTGATAATCCAGTCACACAAATTCCCAGCACTGAATGAACTTATCCATTTGGCTTCTGCATACCTGTACTTAAGCAGTCAAGTGTTGCAAAGAAAGGCAAACTATAAGGCAGACTGGTGTCTAAAAATTCACAATCATTATGCTCAACTGAAGACTCACCACTGCTAAACAATCCTACTCTATTTGTTGTTGTTGTTGTTGTTGTTGTTGTTGTTGTTGTTGTCTGCCTAGTACCATCCACCACCTTGCTTTGATTAAGGCTTTTCCCCACTGGCAAAAGTACTGGACATGTCACTAGCTATCCCATTACCAGATCTTCATACTTCAGCCTGTTTGTGTTCATTTGGTATGTTTTTGTAATTGAAAAATAAATATATGATAAAGTAGGAACTTTCACAGTTTTTAACTAAAATAATGTCAGTGGCAACATAAACAAATATACACTTAAAGATGGACGTCATTGAAAAGTTTAAATTTTGATTAAAACTTATCACATTCTTTGACTAGGCTAGAGCTCTGAATATGTAAACAAAAACAAGTACTACTCATAATAATAGTAAAATTATGTTAATAGTATTTAAAGGTTCATCTCTCAAAAAAAGATTTGTATAATTTAGGGTTTTATTTTATTTTTTATTTATTTATTTTTTTGATGTAGTGTTCCATGATTCATTGTTTGCGTATAACACCCAGTGCTCCATTCAATACGTGCCCTCTTTAATACCCATCACCAGGCTAACCCATCCCCTCAGTTTGTTTCTCAGAGTCCACAGTCTCTCATGGTTCGTCTCCCTCTCTGATTTCCCCTCCTTCATTTTTCCTTTCCTACTATCTTCTTCTTTTTTTTTTTTAAACATATAATGTATTATTTGTTTCAGAGGTACAGGTCTGTGATTCATCAGTCTCACACAATTCACAGCACTCACCATAGCACATACCCTCCCCAATGTCTGTCACCCAGCCACCCCATCCGTCCTACCCCCTACCACTCCAGCAACCCTCAGCTTGTTTCCTGAGATTAAGAATTCCTCATACCAGTGAGATCATATGATACACATCTTTCTCTGATTGACTTATTTTGCTTAGCATAATACCCTCTAGACCTATCCACAGAGACCTGGCAGACCAGAAAGGACTGGCATGATATATTCAGAGCACTAAAGGAGAAAAATATGCAGCCAAGAATACTATATCCAGCTAGGCTGTCATTGAAAATAGAAGGAGAGAGAAAAATCTTCCAGGACAAACAAAAACTAAAGGAATTTGCAAACACAAAACCAGCCCTACAAGAAATATTGAAAGGGGTCCTCTAAGCAAAGAGAGAGCCTAAAAGCAACATAGAACAGAAAGGAACAGAGACAACATACAGTAAGTCACCTTACAGGTAATACAATGGCACTAAATTCCTATCTTTCAATAGTTACCCTGAATGTAAATGGGCTAAATGCCCAATCAAAAGACACAGGCTATCAGATTGGATAAAAAAACAAGACCCATCGATATGCTGTCTGCAAGAGACTCATTTTAGACCCAAAGACACCCCCAGATTGAAAGTGAGGGAGTGGAAAACCATTGACCATGCTAATGGACACCAAAAGAAAGCTGGGGTGGCAATCCTTATATCAGACAAATTAGATTTTAAACCAAAGACTGTAATAAGAGATGAGGAAGGACACTATATCCTACTTAAAGGGTCTATCCAACAAGAAGATCTAACAATTGTAAATATCTATGCCCCTAACATGGGAGCAGCCAATTATATAAGCAATTAATGACAAAAGCAAAGAAACACATCGACAACAATACAATAATAGTGGGGGACTTTAACACCCCCCTCACTGAAATGGACAGATCGTCTAAGCAAAAGATCAACAAGGAAATAAGACTTTAAATGACACACTGGACCAAATGGACTTCACAGATATATTCAGAACATTCCATCCCAAGGCAACAGAATACACATTCTTCTCTAGTGCCCATGGAACATTCTCCAGAATAGATCACATCCTAGGTCACAAATCAGGTCTCAACCGGTACCAAAAGACTGGGATCATTCCCTGCATATTTTCAGACCACAATGCTTTGAAACTAGAACTCAATCACAAGAGGAAAGTGGGAAATAACTAATTTAGGGGTTTTAAATTAAAACTATAGACATGCTTGTTAAGATGAAACAAATAACTTTCCATATGAATAAGGCATATGGGATTATTCATGAAAATATGAGTTAACAAATGTAAAGATATTTCTAAATTTTTGTAATCAGTTAACAGTTTTTCAGACTTTCCTGATGTCTTCTTTATTAACATCTAAATTTCTAATATTGATAAAGAATACTGCACTGAAAAAAACTCTGAGAACTGTTTGTAAAAGTTGTTGAACTATCTTTGAGCATTCTTAAGTAAAGATTACTAAAATTTCAAGAGTACAACTAGTTAGCTGGCTATGCTGCTAAGACAATTACAGTATTCTTTATTTGGAAATAAGTCTTAACAATTTTCTTCCATTTAAGAATAAAGTGCACAGAAAAGAAATGAAAAGATTAGACGTTTTTATAAAATACTCCCTGTAGACAACTTTTTTATAAGTTTCTCTCTCCAGAAAAGCCCCAGAGAAGTAGAGAAGTAGAGAGTGATTAAGATGTAACTGTAAGTATAATCTAAATTTTCAGGATACAAGGTAGCTCTAGGTTCTCAAATTTTCTAATTATCAAAATAATCTGATGCAGCTTTTTTTAAAACATACCCTAGAATTCCTCCATAAGACTATGTGACTTGGCAGGTTTTGTATGGGACACAAGAATCCTTAGAATCAGTCCAGATAAGAAGATCCCTTAAATTTGGTTATCTATAGTAGAAAAGAGAAGTGATTTAGAAAGATTAGACTATTTCATAAAAGGAAGTGCCAAACCATGTTCATAGCAGTCATAATTGAAAATAGCCAAAAGATGGAAGCAACCCCAGTGTCTATTGACAGATGAGCAAATAAACCAGATGTGGTATATACATACAATGGAATATTCTGACACATGCGAAAACATAAATAAAACTTGAGGACATTAAGAAATAAGTCAGTCGCAAAAAGACAAAATCTGTATGATCCCATTTATATATCTAGAGTAGTCAAATACATAGAAAGAAAAAGTAAAATGGTGGTTGCCAGGGGCTGGTGGGGAAGAGAAAACAGGGATTTGTTTGTTGGGTATAGAATTTGAGGGGCTTTTTAAAAATATTTATTTATTTGAGAGAGAGAGAGAAAGAGTGGGGGAAGGGGCAGGGGGAGAGGGAGAGAGAGAATCTCAAGCAGACTCCCTGCTGAGCAGAGAGCCAACTCAGGGTTCAATCCCATGATCCTGAGATCATGACCTTAGCTGAAATCAAGAGTTGGACACTTAACTGACTAAGCCATCCGGGTTCCCCTAGAATTTGAGTTTTGCAAGATGAAAAAGTTCTGGAGGTTCATTGCACAACAATGTGGATATACTTAACACCACTGACTTGTATACTAAAAATCAGTTAAGATGGTAAATTTTATGTTATGTATATTTTACTAGGATAAGAACATTTTAAAAAGGGAACTTCAGTGGTAGAAACATAATTTTCTGATTCACGCTTTTGCTGTGAACAGGACTGTGAAAATATCATACACTCCATATAATACGCATTGTTACCATAGCCACCTTGAAAGGAAAAAAAAATTTTTTTAATTGTAAGAATAGCCCATCTCTCTCCCAGCAGCAGAGACTCCCCCCCCTCAGGCGGTTTTCCTACTCTAAGGGTTCAAAGGGAAGGTGTGAGTACAGATCACTTTAATAATATTCTGGGTCAAACATGACATAATTAGAGGAATGTTCTCTGGTCTAAATGATTAAAAAGACCCTCAGAGTGCACACAACACTGGAGTATAAAGATACACGAATAATTTTGTGTTTATTATTAATTTTATTCAACATTATATTTCATAGATCGCTTTTCTCCGTTTAAAACATAGATAAAGCTCTGAATCTAGATATTGACTCACCTTCAAAATCCAGCAGCATGTTACAGAAAAAGCTCTGTCCTGTAATTTATCAGCACCTCTCTGGAGCTCCCAGAATATTTATAGCTTGGTGATTCATAGTTCCCAGGCTTAGAGTCTGTGCTGGGTAGTCAGTTTATTCATTAGGCTGTGCCACACTATCCCAGATAAACTAAACCGATTTATTAGCAAAATGAAAGAAAGTAACCCCTGGAAACTCATCAAACATAATCCTGGGCACTACATGATCATGGAAATTGTTATCCTGACAACTGAAAAATTCACATCTCAAATGAAAATAGTAAATTATTTCAATTATAAGAATAAATAGTCACATGGGTGTGAATGTTGATTGTGTATGCATGGACGCACTGTGCAATTAATAAACCATAAAAATGCATGACGTTTTTCAAAATATTGCACAGATCTTAGATTTTTGTTTAGTTTGCTTACATAGAAAATTGAGATGAATATATTTTCAAGAACTTTTAATTTTTTTTAATTTCCAGAAGCCCAGGATATACAATAAAAATCGACAATTACCTTTAATTTCCACATGCTGAACTTTTCAGAGCACTAATAACTCAATTTAATAAAACTTTATTTGCCTATGTATAAAGCACTGGCTGCAGAAATAAATAATGTTAAGTTTCTGCCCCTAAGGATTTTGTACTTTATTAGAAAAAGAGATATACCAGAATCTGTCAAACTTGACTATACATTAAAACTGCCTGGGAGCTTAAAAAAAAAGTGTATGGCCAGCTCTAAGCTTAGAGGTTTTGATTTAATTTATCTGAGTCTGGGCCTGAAACTGTTTGTTGTTGTTATTTTTAATTCCCCAAAAGGTGCTAATATGCAGAATAAAATAGGCAGTTCTCAATAAATCTTAGTTCAAAATAAGATGCTTCCAGATCCATGTGGTTGATTAAATACACTGAACTTTTCCCCTTTCTTTCTAATGTTTTTATGAAATGACAGAAAATATATATTTAAAAAATAGCAATAATGAAAAAGTTTTTTAAAAAGGATGTCATGAGGGGCACCTAGGTGGCTCAGTTGGGTAAGCATCTGCCTTGGGCTCAGGTCATGATCCTGGGGTCCTGGGATCAAGCCCCATGTCGGGCTCCCGGCTCAGCAGGAAGTCTGCTTCTCCCTCTCCCTCTGCTGCTCCCCCTGCTTGTGCTCTCTCTCTATTTCTCTGTCAAATAAATAAATAAAATCTTAAAAAAAAAAAAAAAAAGGATGTCATGAGAAGACAGACTTCCAGTGGAATTTCTAGAAAACAGAATAATTTTGCTGGAGATAAGAGTGTGGAAGAACTAAAGCCCAAACCAGAGCAGAGAGAACCAGATTCAGAGCAGTTTTTCCCTAGGTTGTCTCAGAGAAGCTCCCAGGTTGGAGTCAAGGAGTAGGAATATGATGTAAGGTAAAGATAATAGCCTTTTTTTTTAATGCACCCAGAACAGCATGGCAGTTGTGCCCCTGCTTCCCTGTGTATATAGAGGAGATGAAGTCTCCCCGATAAAGCACAGTAACTGCTCTCTGAAGACGGATTTAGAAGTGCTCCTACTGAGAGTATTAGCAACTGATTTGCAAGAACTGCTGATTCTGCACCTCCTCATCTCATGCAAAGGGGGCAACGTGAACACACATTAAAGACAGGTAGCTCTAGATGAGTAAAATAAACTAAAATATTCCTTATATGAACTAATCCCCCTCTTTATTTTGGCACATATAGGAATCTCTGGACTGTCTGCTCACATGCCCTGTGTGGAAGCAAGGCTGTTGGCATGAATAATCTTCACATTGTAATGACCACAATTAGTTACTGCAGAGGGGAGAGGCCTATAGAGGAAACTGACCTACAAAATCATGAGAAAGAAAACCCAGGACTCCCAAGTATTCATCAATGTGGCCCTTCATTCATAACTATGAATGGACATCTAATGATCATCAGACATAGAGGGAAAACTAGTAGCATAAAAAAGAAGGACCAAATGAATAAACCAAAACCATGATCTTGAAAGAAACTATTTAGGTATTAAGAGAATTTTTAGAACACTACATCAAAAACTAATGATGGAACGTATGGTGATTAACATAACATAATAAAAAAAAGAATTTTCAAAAAGTCTATTTGGTATATTTGGGATTCTCTGAAAAGAACTGGAGCAGATTGCTATGAATAAACATGTCCCATGAAAAAAGAGCCTTGACCATATTGAGAGGGCACCAACACCAGGCCACAAGTGGACCAGAGTCCCTGCCTTTATGCTGCAGATGCCACAACATGAGATGGGAAGGACAAGAAGAGAAAAATGAAAGACTCTTACTAAACATTTTATATATGAAAAGTAGGAGTTTTGATTGAGACCAGAAAGAACTGTAATCAAAATAATTGGCTAAAGTTTAGAAACATTACTGAAAAGTTCTTATACAAAAATTGTACATACATGGATCTTCAATCAGCATCATCTTTATACTATAACAGATCTTAAGGATTACCTTAAACCCACTCTTTGAGGCCCTGAATTCCTACAAAGATGATAAAGCTAACTATTCCTTTTATTTTTTTCTTGAGAAACTTTCTATTCTTACTTTCTTGTGTACCACCTCCTTGGTTTTCCTTCTGTCTTAAAGCTAGCTACTCTTTCTCATTGTCTTTTCTGATGAAATATTCTGTGTCATCAAAACATTAAAGTGGCACAGAGCCTAGGATTTGGTTGTGGTTTTTTTGTTGTTTTGTTTTGTTTTTGTTTTGTTTTTGTTTTTGTTTTTGTTTTGTAGACCTACTATTCTTCAGTGACCTCATCCTGTCCCATGGCTTTGTGTAACATTTAAATGTAGATGATTACTAAGCCATTATATCCTGTCCTAAGTTTCAGAACTCCAGATACTAACAGCCAATTTGTATATTTTGCTACTCCACACAGTGGCCTATAAATATCTCAAACATAAAATAGCCTAAAGAGAACTCTGATTTCTTCTTACCCATACCCTTTTCTCCCCAGTCTGCCCTATGTCTATAAAAGATACCACAATCCCGTACTAGCTTGAACTAAAATCCCCATCTCTTCTCTTTTAATCACCAGTACCTAATCAATTCGTAAGTTATGACAACTCTGCCTTCATAGTATAATCTTTATCTACCCTATTTCCCCATCTTTACTCTACCATCCTAAACTAGACCACCAACATTAATTGCCAGATCCTTCTGAAAGCTTTTTATCTAGTCTCCTTTCCTCCATTCTTATGCCTCTCAAATCTTTCTCCAACAGAGCAGCCAGAGTAATTTTGTAAAGTGTAAATTAGATCCTGTAGACCCCATGCCTACATTATGCCCAGGCATTATTTTCTACTGCATTTAATGTATGTACAATAAGATATATTTGGTTCTAAATTTGGCTACTGAATTTCTCCATATGTCTGATGAGCTTTAGCTTTCCATTTATGGTTATGAATTAAAGACCAGATTGATAAGTGTTTGTAGGAGTCATGAGTTTTCTTAGCAATTTTGTAGGTGAGTTTCATCTACAGACATTTTCCATTGCATTTAAATAAAAACATTTCACAGTGTATTGATATGTAAAATCATCACATTGTGCATCTTATATATGTATAATTTTTGTTTGTCAATTATATCTCACCAAAGCTGAAAAAAATAAATAAAACATAAAATAAAAACCATTGGATTATACTCTTTACACAGGTGAATTGTATCTCAATAAAGTTACATGTAAATTATATCTCAATAAATCTGTTAAAAACAAATGAACAAATAGTAAGGAGAGGGGCACCTGGGTGGCTCAGTTGGTTAAGCATCTGCCTTCGGCTCAGGTCATGATCCCAGGGTCCTGGGATCAAGCCCCACATCGGGCTTTGTGCTCAGCATGGAGTCTGCTTGAGATTCTCTCTCCCTCTTCCTCTGCCCCTTCTCCCACCTCTCTCTCTCTAAAATAAATAAATAAATCTTTTTAAAAAATAAAAAAAATAGTAAGGAGAAAAAAAAATATATATATATATACACATATATATGTATGTATACATACATACATACAACCAAACTACTTACTCTGGTTTATAATGCCCTGGATTACCTGACTGTTGCCTATCCATCTGACCACATATCATGCCACTAAGCTTCTTTCTCATGCTGCAGACACAGCAGCATTCTGTTAAAAAGAGAAAGAGAGAGGGAGGGAAGAAGGAAATGGTGAAACCTTTCTAGGCAATGAGAAAAAGTTTGGACTTTATGTGACAGATGAAGAGAAGTCATATAAGTTGGTTTGCTTGTTTGTTTTGTTTTGTTTTTAACATAGGGCTTGATATTCACATTTTTGTTGTGGAATGAGGAAAATGGATTGCAGCAAAGCTAGTGTTAATGTAAGAAACCAGTAAACTGGACGAGAGCAGTGAATGTATGAAAGGATACAAGTACACAGAACTCAGAGATAGTTCAGTTATAGAATTAAAGAACTTGATGACTTGATGTAGGACATGAGTGAGAATATGAGTCAACACCATCTCTCACATTTGTGCTTGAGCATCCTGGTAGTTGATGTTGTCCACCTCAGAGTTGGGAAACCCCGGAGAGATATTGTTTTGGGAGATGATTAATTCAGTCCTCAAAGTACTGAGTTTGATTTCTTTGATGAAATTAGTGGAAATCATAAGAAAGATCTGGAAATGTGATGAATCTGGCCTAAATTCTGGAGTCCATTAGATTTATTCTGATTTCTATGTCTAAGTATATAGAATCTCTTGGAATTAACACCATATAGATAAATTTAAGGAAGCAAAATTATTTAGTAAATACTATGTTAGGGTATACTTTAAATAAAGAATATATTCATGATCTTTGGGATACCATAGTTTTTCTACCTTTGTCAATTTTCATTTTAGTACAAACCAATATAGGAAGAAAACAAATACTCTCAAGTTTATGGCACTAAAGATGTAGTAAAGAAACAAACCAAATATGAAGTCTAATTAGATCCTATTTACTTTCTTTAAAATATAACTGCATGGGGCGCCTGAGTGGTTCAGTCGTTAAGCGTCTGCCTTCAGCTCAGGTCATGATCCCAGGGTCCTGGGATCGAGCCCTGCATTGGGCTCCCTGCTCAGCGGGAAGCCTGCTTCTCCTTCTCCCACTCCCCCCGCTTGTGTTCCTTCTCTCGCTGTGTCTCTCTCTGTCAAATAAATAAATAAAATCTTTAAAAATAAATAAATAAAAAATAAAATATAACTGCATTTTTATTTCATGCTTTATTCTGATTTTCCACTTAGAATATGGGCATAAATGGTGCACTTCCTTATTCTGAGGGGTGGGTGTGTATGTGTGTATGTGCACACATGCATGTGTGAGTGTGGATTAGGAATACATCATTATAGAAAAGCTGTTTCTTGCACTTGTAGACTACGTTGGTGACACAGTATATTACTTGATGATTCACTTTACAAAATTTCAGTTTCTCTTAGTCACACATTTTAACATCATTACCTCCTTATAATGGCTTTTTATTTGAATGTTTGCATAAGTGTGCATAGGACATATGTGTGCATGCTTGCATTATGTTTAGACCTTAACTATGAGACAATTCTGTGCCTTCAGCAAGCCTCTGATTTCTTCTGGACCTGAATTTTCTCATTTGTAAATTGAGGCAGTAGAATTAAGTAATCTCTAATGTTTATTTTAGGTTTAAGATCTATATTTCTATGATATAATGGCTGTAATTTAAAGCTGTGCCTGGATTTTTATCTTTTCTATGCCTTTTTATTTTTTTCCCACTCATGCCAGATATTATTTTTATTACCAAAACAAAATATTTCCCACAAAGTCCTGGGAAAAATAACCTCGAAGACATATATAAATGCTTCTCTTATTGCTACAAAATAAAGCCCAGCTCCTTTCCTTTGCATATGCCTGGGACGTCAGGTGCTCTGAGCAATAATTCCTCAGCCTTGCACAGTTTCCTTGACACACAATTTCTGCTCTAGAAATACTCATCAGCATACTGATTCTTCCTTCTTTCCCTCTGTCTGTGCTACTTGTTGCTTTTCTTTGCCAACCTAACCCCTCTTTATCCTTTCAAAAAGGGGAAGCATCCTCTCATTCAAGCAAGCTTTCCTCCAACTCTAAGCCAGCCTTGGTGCTCCCTCTCTGGGCTTATGCTTTCATAGCACTTACTTAACATGCTGAAACCACATCTTTCTGTAAACACCCTCAGCACAGGCCTGTAAGCTCCCCGAAGACAGGGATTTCTGTCATTTATTTTGATATGCTCTAAACAAATATTTGAATTGTTAGAAGGCAGTTAAATATTATTTTCTTTTAAATAATTGGTATTTTTATTTTTCACTTTCAATCTGTTCTACATCAACATGAGGCTTGTTCTATCCATATTTTTGAATTATTTTAATATTGACTTATCAGATTTCTTCTAACTTTAGGACTCTAACACTTGAAAAAAAATAAGTTGTCTTTAGTGATATTTTATTATAAATAATTGGATTGATAATTAAAATAACAGTTGTAATCTATTAAGTACTTATTTTATTCCAGATGCTGTTCTAAGTACTTTAAACATATGTCTGTTGATACCCATCCTATAAGTAGGTGCTATCATTGTCCCTATTTTAAAAATGTGCTTATAGAGGAAGTTAACTTGAAGTGTAAAATATCAGTGTAGTAGTCACTTCACTAGGTGTTTTTCATTTGGACCTGGCATACCTATCGAGTGGATTAAATTAACCGTTAAGCAACAGAATAATAATAATGATATTAGGCAATATAGTAAAGGAGCATCATGCTAGGTGCAGTGGGGGAAACATAGGAGATTAAAAAATAAATCATAACCTTGAGACATTTGCTGTCTTATAAAGGAAACAAGATATAAAAATATTCTATTTAATGAATTCTTCTAATTTTTTCATCTCTCAGAGATTTAAGTTATGTCTAATTCATTGTTTCTTTTGGTACATCTTCAACAATAAACATGAGAAAAAATAAAAGTGTAATTAATCCACATAGCAATCCTTGCTTGTGAAAAAAATATTTTTGATATCTTTAAAACTGCTGGGAATAAATACTTATTAAGATAAATGCTAAGTAACAATATTGTTTGACTCTCTGACCACATCATATATAACAAGAATGCTAGGATTAATTATTTTGATAAAATTTAAATTGGACCTAAGTTGAACTTTTCAAGGGCTGTCAAAATCACAAGAATTATTGTTAGAAGAACAGTGTGTTTTGAACACACACTTTGATAGTCCCAGTTATTCATAGCACATACCATTCAATTTAATTGATTTGCACTCAACCATCTGCTGTCTAATTGCCTCATAGCCAGAGGGATTTATGTAAGTAAATGAATATTAGAGATAGAAAGAATACTAATGTGAAGTTTATGTTTTATTAAAAATGTCTTCTTGTTCATCCACAAAAATTAGATATATTAAGATTTAGATGAATTTTTAAAAGCCTACTTTTAAGATTTTCATTCCTTACCAAGATGGAGTAACATGAATCAGATACATCCTTCTGCCCCAAACATCAGAAAGTGGATAAAATACATGAAACAAAGGTTTTCGAGACTTTGGACATCAGACAGTGAAAGAAATAACTGAGAGATAGGAAATAAACAAGGTGAACTTTCATTGCCCCCTGTTTACTGCCTGGATGGGGATTTCTATGTGATGGTACAAGAGAAGAAAACCGGATGAAGCCCATGGCTTGAGAAGATATAGTGGAGAGTGGGGAGGACTGGTTGATAGAGTTTGCAGTATAGAATACCAGACAGAAGAGAGTTGCACAGATAGAAAACTCCAGAAATCTGGAAGGGTTTCTCTTAAATCATCAGCTGAATACTAACCAGCAGATGCCATGGGAAAATAACTTGAAACTGGTTAAAGAAATGCCCAGAAAGATTAAAGGCAACAACCCTTTGAGTTCACCCAGGGCTGAAAAATAAATGCCGATTCTCACCAACCAGAGTGGAAATTCTCATAATTCACAGCATAGCAGATAGAGTACTCAGAAAACTTTGCCTCAATTGTGAGGTATAATCAGTCACAGGCTAAATTCTGCCCTGGTCCTGCCTAACAAGATTTAAAGGCAATAGGCAGACCTGAACTGTAAGAAATAGTAAAGGAATTCCTTCTTGCCAAGGAAAACAGTATCAGAGGGAAATGGAGATCTTAGAAAGGATGACTTTGTTCTTCATTATAAGTCACATTTTTCTGCTTTGCATGCCTTGGCACTTTACATGTGATAGATATTGTGAACTCTGATGGGGCACTTGATTTTTTTTTTTTTTTTTTGTCTACCTATAAATATTCTTGAGCTTTGTTCTGGAAGGATTGAATTTGTTGAAAACACTGATTCTCTTTTAGCACACAATAACCACTCATAGAAAGAGGCAATAGTATAAAATTTATCCCAATAAAATTTCTCTACTGATGTTTCAAATCATGACAAATTTGTCCCTGTTATGATGGCTCATGGACTATGTTACCAAATATCTATTTGAAATTATCTGATGTCATCAGATAGCCATCATGGTTTTGTGAGATCATACCTTCATGGTTCTTGCAACTTGTCAATTTCTATCTGTTCTTTTCAGAATTGGAAAGCAAATTTTGTGCACTATGATGGAATCCTTGAATTCTTTCATGGATTCTGTTAGAGGAGAGGTCCTTACATAAAGATGGTTAATCATGAATAATGAAGATTAGATCCAAAAAGTGTTAAATGAAAACTTTGTATTGAGGTATTCAAAATATTTGTTTTGGGTATGGACACTTTCCAAAGTACAGAAGCACAATCATCAGATCTCCTTCACCAGTAAGGGTATTGGAATATGATGAAAGAGAAGGTTAATATTTTTTAAAACTTCTGAAACTACATATGAGATGGCTGACTTTGATTAATGTATCCAAGGTTACAATTGTTCTGAGGCAAGGATAATTCTTTCGCTACTGGTCCAAGGGATAGCTATAATAAGCAATGGGTCTTTCAGTCGTGTCATATTGCTGAGCTTGTCTCTCTAGAGCATGACCTAATATTTTCATATACATAAAAAGAAAAAAATGTATGAAATTCTGGAAGAATTCTATGTGTGCCATGTTGCTGACTTCACATTCCTAAAAAAATGAACTAACTCTTGCATAGATAGATAGATAGATAGATAGATAGATAGATAGATAAAAGTAGACGATATTTTAAGAAAAAAAGTCTATATTTTTATGGCTCTTCTCTAATTATTCTGTTCTCCAATTGTTATTGTGGAT
Organism: Phoca vitulina; assembly: GCF_004348235.1. NCBI lineage: Eukaryota > Metazoa > Chordata > Mammalia > Carnivora > Phocidae > Phoca > Phoca vitulina. Next base: position 35,354,588 of record NW_022589714.1, read on the forward strand.
TTTTCTCATTAGAATTCTTAAATAGCACATGGTATAAGTGATATGTCTAGATTGGTTATAAATGCATTATTTATAGAAATTTAAGGGACTTTTACAAATCCTTCCAATATATATTTTATCTGGAAGTTCAAGATGCAAAGTAGGTTACCACATATAAAGAATATGAGATTTATATCACAGAGAACAAAGGAGTTTCCACTGATAACATTCACAAATGAACAGTTACAGAATGATATATTAGAAGAGACTAAGGATTATTATAAATTTCAGTATTTTCAGTGTTTTCTATAAACCAAGGCAAATAAAGTGCACTTCCCCTTAAGCATTTACTATTTATTTTGAATCTCAAATTTCATATTTTTAATATCCTCCTTTACTTCTGGCATAATCAGGTATTTTTATTCTATCTGGAAGGCCATAATTTAGTTTTCATTTCTAGCTGATTTATATTCTAAGTCAGTTTGAAATGTTCAGCCACATTTGGAGATTTTATAAGTTGGCAATTTCTCTTTTCAATTTATATTTTCTGCTTCCTTTCTCTTAGTTCTGTGAACATTTACAAATAGAGGACAAGGATCTCTTTATACTGCTCTTGACTACTTCAGGATACTGTTTGAAAATGTTCTAAAGTCTATTTTCTTTTCTTTTTACACATTTGAAAAGTCTTCTGAAGTATTTCTGAGAATGGCATTACATTGAGGATTTTTGTTTTATTTTTGTATCACAAGACCATCTTTGAATTAGGCACAGCTAGGTTATTTGAATCATTTCCTGGTCTTTCCCATCGTGCTGCTTATAACTATTTTTTTTTTCCATCAGAATTATTGACAATTAAATGAACTCATTTGTACAGATCTGATTGTCAAGAAAAATAAGTATTTAATAGAATCTTGAATTTGGAAGCAAATTTCTATTACTCTTTCAGTAGTTAAAAAAAATCCATAATTATATCTCTGAATGTGGCTCTGGTCTGGGCTATAAAAATACCTGAAAAATAATAAATAATAAAAATAAATTAATTATTTTTTAAATACCTGTAGTTCTAGCTTCTACCCATAATGTAAGAAGACTGGATTTACCTTTCTGCTATAAACATAACCCCAAAAAAATCAAAAACTGAAAACAGACACTAGATAACAGCATATCAGGACTGTGATCTCTAAGAGAAGACAAACAGACAAGACCAGCCTTATAATTGTTCTGGCTTGCTATCTAGACACAACTTTTAAAGAGCCAGCAACCACACAAAGAATGTGAATAGTGGGTAAGAAAGACTGAGGCAGCTGGTAGTGGTGGGGGCAGAGTTCTGAAAAGAGGGAGCTTTGCAGAAAAAGAGCTCTAGAAATCTGAATAAGGAATTCTTTTGCATCTTTGCTAAGTACTCAGATATGTAAGCATAGCGTGAAGCTCCATGAGGCCTAGTAGAGAAGAACCAGGTATCTGGAAGATCAAAATTCCCAGGGCGCAAACCAGGTAAGCTCTAGGAAAATATGTTGAACTCTAACCAGCAGGAGTAGAGCATCTTTGATGATCTGTTAGCCTATTTAGGGGAGTGAATTGTTATCAGAAGGGACTATGTGTAAGTAATTGGGGACAAACTATCAATTGAACAAAGGCTACTCCTTTTCAGAAAAAAAAAAAAATCCATGAATATGGCAAGTCCTGTATATAAAAGTAATTGAATTTGTAGTTTATAAACCTTACCACAACGAACACATAGTTCCACATACATTCACAGTTCAATTCTATAGTTTAATCCTATTCCTGCACAACTTTTTCAGAAAACAGAGGTGAACATTATCCTCATACCAAAAGCCAAAAAATAAATTTCAAAGACATAAAATTTGGAATTAATATCCTCCTGAACATACACATTTCTTAACAAAATATTAGCAAATATGATGCATCAAAGTAAGTTAGTTTTATAATAGGAAAACAAGGTAGGTTTAATATCAGTATCAACCTATATAATTCACCATATTAATAGGCTTTTACAAAACTATAATTATCACAAAAGATGCAGGAAAAGCCTTTGAGAAAGTCAATACTTATTCATGATTTTAAAAAAAGACAAAACACAACTCCCAGCAAATTCATAATAGAAGGGAATTTTCTCAACTTGATACATGGGTCCTATGAGAAACTTTCAGCTAAAATAACACTTAATGGTGAAAGAATAAATGCTTTTCCTTTAATATCAGCAAGAAGAAAAGGATTCCCACTCATCATTACCAGCCCATTCATCAAGTCAAAAATAAAAATGTGTGGAGATTAGAAAGTATTAAAACTGTCTTTATTCACATGTGACACATGAAGAAGTATGTATCTGCATATACACTGAGGAATCTACAAAAAAAAAACAACCAGAACTTGTGAGTAAGCTAATAAATGCTATACGATACCAGATATATATATAGATAGATATTTACACTAGCAATGAGCAGCAATGCAAAATAAAACTATGATGAGATACCACTGCAAACCTCAAAGAACAACTACAATTCAAGACTGATGATTCTAATGTTGACAGTTGGCTACTTACATACATTGCTTATGAGAATATAAAATGTCAACCATTTTAAAAAGCAATTTAGCTCTTTCTTATAAATTTAAAAATATCTGCCATATAGCTTAACAATTTCATTCCTAGATATCTGACCAAGAGAAATGCAAACACAAGCCCACACAGAGATATGTACATACATGTATAGCTAACTTCCCCACAGCCAAAATTTGGGAACAATCCAAATAGCCAGTAGGCAAATGAATAAACATGTTGGTATATCATACAACTGAAGGTTAATCAGCAATAAAAAGGAACGAACTACAGATACAACTCCACAACATGGATTGTTTCACAAGCATTATGTTGCGAGGAAGAAGTCAGACACAGAAGAGTAGATACTCTTGAGTCATTTATATGAAACTCTAGAAAAATAATTACATTCTACATTAGTAGAAAGCAGATCAGTAATGTCTGGTACTGAGGATGGGGAGATGAAATTTACTGTGAAGGAACTTTCTGGGTAATGAAAATGCTCTGTCTTAACAGTGGTGGGAGTTGCCTGACTGTATATAGATCTCACAATTCATCAATATATATACTAGGGATAGATTTTATGTAAATTATGCCTTGATGGAGTTTACTTGAACAAAAAAACTTCTCAGTTTTATACCTGTTATAAAAAATTGACAGTCCCCAAAGTAAGAAATATGAGTGTATATATTTTTATTCTGTATCTCAGGCAACACATCAAGCAGCATATAAAAATATTATGCTAATTTACATTTTAGTAATTCAATTTAATATATTGTGATGACATAATATAATTGGGAAAGCCCTAAGATTCCTAGGATTAAGAACCTCTGTGTTAGATTCCAGTTCAGCCTAGTACTAGATATATGATCTTGACCTTAACCAATGATCCTGTCCACGTCTCAGTATTCATATTTAATAATAGAAAATATAATACAAACCCAGGAGAGCATAGTAATATTCAAATGACCTAACAAATTAAAATACCTTTATCAGAATTTTAAAGGAGTGTGCAAAGATGGACTTACTGCTATATTATCAATATTACTTATAAAAGTAGACATCGGATTTGCTACAACTTATGCAAGGAGTCCACAGTTGTCTGCAACAGGAGTTGATTTATGCTATAAGGTCAACCAAAATTTAGAGAATGTTTAAGCTTCATATTCACTTGTGTGTATTTTGGTGAAAGAGATGAGAGACTACAAAAAAAATTAAATGATGGCAATTTAATCACCCCAAAATATAATAGGTGTCATCATCAAATAGAAACATATATCCTTCTTTTGATTCTAGATGAGGTTTTATTTTTCTGCTAATATATCTTAGTTTAATATTTTTCATTAGAAGTCAGATAGGTTGATTTTTATTTATTCTAACATCTATTTATAAATAAATTTAAAACTGTCAGCTAAGTGCTTCAATGAGGATCCCTTTTCCATTTTCTTTAAAATTTTTGTTTATGTACCCTTAAAAATATATTGATTTTGCTATGTGCTGTTTTTTATTCATTTTTTCCTGTATATAAATGTATTCTGCATTAAAATGATTAACCAACCATAGCAAACTTACTGGAGAGAACAAAGCAACTATCTAAATAATGAACTGTGATTACGAATAATTTTATGAAAAAACAATCTACTGTCTTGTTGCTAGATAATCTGGGTCACTTCTTTAGGACTATCTAGTAAAATAAAATAAAATAAAAACATTTTTATCAGAACTTAATATGTGAAATAGAGGGAAAAGGAAAACAACTTAGTTTTGTAGATTTATTCAGTTGTAAAGAAGATGGGACATATTAACACTTTGACAGGCTGAAAAGTAAAGGGGGAAAAGAACTATTTAGATAAGTAAAATGGAATGTAAAAAAAAAAAAAAAATAGCAGATAGAAGACTTCTACAAAAATTCTAGCAGCTTCCTGACAATGTGATTAGCTAAATAAGGAAGTCATGCCCATAAAGAAATTCTAAGTGCAGTATTACTTAGGAAATGTAAAACCTAGTTTGGACAAATAATTAGATGCAGATGGATTGGACAAATTCCATGGTCATTGGCAAGAACTTGGCTTTCTGAAGGCTCTCTGATGGCAACAGCTTTGCAATGAATGAATCTAAGCTGCAAGCTTGCTTGGTCAACAGATAGATCAACATTTGCTCTTGGGATGGATGTTAATATAAATCTATTATTTTCCTTCTAAAAGGGTTTATCTTTCTCCTCTTTCCTAAAGAAAAGCAATTCTCTAATCTCCCTCAGCATAAATAAATGTTTAATTTTCTGTTTAATGTTAGGAAATAACTATTTTTTTCATGGCTAAATGAGTTTCTTGATTTCAAGTTGTTCTTATTTGTTTGTTTAAAAGATGGACTGTGACTATAAACAAGCCAATTAAAGAGCAATCACTTTTCAGCTAGTTTTCCAAGACTGATTTCCTATTAAAATACGCTGGCTCTACTTTAATCATAATGCAATAAAGTTATCATTTTAAATTGCAATGGATACGACTGAACCACTCCAAACCAAGGACACCTATTTCCTAATGTTAGGACTGCAATTTGCCAACATATAGGAGAGAGATACAATTATTTTAATCCCTCTAAGTTGGATGTCCATGACCTTTCATTTTCCTCTTATATCCTTCCTCTTTTAATCTATTCAAAATATATAGGCATGGCATTGTTTTAAGGCAAGGTTTGGACTTGTGAAATTACATACCTAACCATTTCATAGAAATACTTTACAACCAACTTTATGAGATTTTATAAGAGAAAACTCAAATTACACATGGTAAACTGATATTAAAAAAAAACACACAAAAAGTACAATTTGTGACTGCCAAAAGGATGAAACAGATGGTAAAGTTGTTTTATTAAATTTTAGAAAAATTAGAGAGCAGTAGGAGTTAAGCCTTTCAATGGAAGACAATACAGAAAAGGGAAAACTTCATAGTTTTATTCTACAAATATTTTTTTAAGTATCTTTTGTATGCCAAGGTATGGGCTATCTACATATGCAAAGATAAATAGCCTTATACCTTGTAGTGTACAGTCTAATATCTACAAATTGATAATGACAGTGTTATTTAAACTGAAAAAAAAGAGAGATGAATAGTTGGAGCAAAATGGGGGGAGGAGACTGCCATTTGTTGAACATCTTCTGTGTGCTCGATGCATCATTTTACATATCATGTTTTACAATACTCCAAAGTATTATTATTCTCATTTTAAAGATGAAGACATGATTTTTAAAGTAATTTTAAGTAAATTTCTCTAGATAAATGGGAAGGTTAAGATTTTAATTCAAACCTGCCAGCTCCAAAAGCCTTCTTCCCTAAGATAGAAATTTTTAGGGGATTGCCATCCTGAATAAATTCTATACAACATATAAGTTTGCACTAATTTCTTCTGGGCGGTAGAATGAAGATCTAACTTCCCTGAATATGTTTATACTCTCTCTCTCTAAATCTGCAAAGTTCCTTTACAAATGAGATACAGGAAGAGAGGAATTAACTTTACTTGCACCAAACTTTTGTGCTGACCTCCCTTTTAGAAATTTCAAGCAGAGGTGATTTGGGGGAGAGGAGCAGGAAGCTTTGAATAAGAATAGATGAAGGTGACTCTTGTGCTCTAAAATCTAAAACTGAAACTTGGATATTGTTCTGGTTATTTATTGTTACATAACAAACTACTCCAGAACTTAGGATACTTAAAATACCTATTTTATTTTTCTAAAGATTTTGAGGGTTATAAATTTGGGAAGGGCTTACCTAAATAGTTTATCTCTTGCCAACTGGTATCATATGCAGAGACTGGGGTGGGGGATCCACTTATAAGTGGTCTCTTCACTCACATATTTGGCATTTCATTGCTCCTTGGTCTCTCTCTTTTTTTTTTTACTCTCCGTATATGGTATCTCAACATACTTGGCCTTTCAATGTAACTTGGAGATCTCACAGCATGGACATACCCTTACACATCATTAATTACTATTACTCCCAGAGTAAGCATTCCAAGAGCAAATAGTCCAAGAGGACCCTAGATAATTTGCAAGGGTTTTTCTGACCTAACCTTAGGAGTTGAAGGATGTCACTTTCTCATATCCTATGGGCCAAATAAGTCACTCCGTCCAGTGTCCAGTACAGACTCTAGGGCAAAAGAGCAATAGACTCTACCTCTTCATGGGATTATGTGTATCCAGAAAGGGAGGGAATTGGCGGTGACCGTCTTGAAGACAGTCTTCCACAAGAATAGAGAAGTCCTAATATAAATAATTATTAAAGCTCCTTAATCAACCATCATCTGATCTACCCCAATTTTTTTTTAAAGATTTTATTTATTTATTTGAGAGAGAGAGAGCATGAGAGGGGGGAGGGGCAGAGGGAGAAGCAGATTCCCCGCTGAGCAGGGAGCCCAATGCGGGACTCGATCCCAGGACTCCAGGATCATGACCTGAGCCGAAGGCAGTCGCTTAACCAACTGAGCCACCCAGGCGCCCTGATCTACCCAAATTTAAAAATAGTTTCATCACAAGTATATAAACCAAATAAGTGGGAAGTAGCATAAACACCCTAAATTTACTAGAAATGATGTGAGCCAATGTCAGCAAAGCTTTCTACAAGCAGGTAGAGAGATCCCCTTTGGCTAAAAGATATAGAAAAGAAGTTTGGAAATTTAGATTGGTTTGGATGTAAAAGGCATACAAGTGTAAAATATGATACTGGACACTTTGTCCAAACTTTGAATCTATAGTTTGACCAGTGAGAAACTAGAAGGGATTTTCATACTACTCACTGGCTGAAAGAGCTTATGAACATCTAGGATGCATTTTAATTAAATTTAATATCAATAAGATAGGCTACTACCCTTAAAGACATACAAACATGATCTGGCAACAATTCACTTGAGTCATTTTGCAATGCACAACAAAAATCCACTCAAGCCCAAGCCCTGGCTCCATTCCCAACAAAAGTAAGCTGATACATACCAGACAGGATAACTGTGGGGTAAATTTAAAAAATGATTGACTGTCTACTCAGAACTAAAGGAAACTACACACACACACACACACACACACACACACACACACACATCATATCTTTGTTCTAATCTCTGTGTCCAGGCAGGAAAGGGGCTGGCGATTTTCTCTTTCAGCTCCTCAGAAGATGTTCATTCACATGAAATGGAAATGGGATATGTCAAAGAAAAATTGCAATAGTTAAGTTAAACAGGCAAGAGAGACCCTTTTTAAGACTATTTGCAATAGGGAAGAGAGACTGAATTTAACTCCCTGAAACAAAAAATGAGAGTGTTTTTAAGGATTGGGGTGAGCTAGTGGAAAAGTACTAGAGGATGTTAGTGGGAAGGTTGATCAATTGATCAGGCCATCTGTGTTTGCTAATTGTTGCTTATGGAAGTTAGGCTCCTACCTCTCGCAGAGACTGGGAGATGGGAGCAATATCTTTCTTGATGATTACACCTCGAAGGGATGCCTCCCAAGTCCTTAAAAAAGACATTCCTGGGAGCACCTGGGTGGATCTGTTGTTAAGCATCTGCCTTCAGCTCAGGTCATGATCCCCGGGTCCTGGGATCAAGCCCCGCATCAGGCTCTCTGCTCAGCGGGAAGCCTGCTTCTCCTTCTCTCACTCCCCCTGCTTGTGTTCCCTCCCTCGCTGTGTCTCTCTCTGTCAGATAAATAGATAAAAATCTTTAAAAAAAAAAAAAAGAAAGACATTCTTGGATTACAAAACTGGAAAGAGGCTGGGAGAAGATTTATATCTCAAAGGAGCAGAGAAAGAATTTACAATTGGAAGTATTCTGAAGCAAATATTCTAAGAAAAGGAAGGTCAAACCCACAAGTATATGGTCAATTAATCTTCAACAAAGCAGGAAAGATTATCCAGTGGGAAAAAGACAAGTCTCTTCGACAAATGGTGCTAGGAAAACTGGAGAACAACATGCAAAAGAATAAAACTATGCCACTTTCGTACACCAAACACAAAAATAAATTCAAAATGGATTAAAGACTAAATGTGAGATCTGAAACCATAAAAATCCTAGAGGAGAACACAGGCAGTAACCTCTTTGATATCAGTCAGAGCAACTTCCTTCTGGATATGTCTCCTGAGGCCAGGGAAACAAAAGCAAAAATAAACAATTGGGACTTCATCAAAATAAAAAGCTTCTGTACAGTGAAGAAAACAATCAACAAAACTAAAAGGCAACCTACAGAATGGGAGAAGATATTTGCAAATGATATATCTGAAAAAGGGTTGGTATCCAAAAATATTAAGAACTAATAAAACTCAACACCCAAAAAACAAATAATCCAATTAAAAAATGGACAGAAGACATGAATAGACATTTTTCCAAAGAAGACATACAGATGGCCAACAGACACATGAAAAGATGCTCAACATCACTTATCATCAGGGCAATACAAATCAAAACTACAATGAGATATCACCTCATGCCTGTCAGAATGGCTAATCGACAACACAAGAAACAATAGGTGTTGGTGAAGATGCAGAGAAAGGGGAACGTTCCTACACTGTTGGTGGGAATGCAAACTGGTGCAGCCACTCTGGAAAACAGTATGGAGGTTCCTCAAAAATTTAAAAATAGAATTACCCTATGACCCAGCAATTGCACTACTAGTATTTACCCAAAGAATACAAAAATACTAAAAAAAAAAAAAGAAAGAAAGAAAGAAAAAAGAATACAAAAATCCTAATTCAAAGGGACATATGCACCCTGATGTTTATAGTAGCATTATCAACAAGCCAAACTATGGAAAGAGCCCAAGTGTCCATCAACTGATGAATGGATAAAGAAGATGTGGTATATATGTACAAGGGAATGGTATTCAGTCATAAAAAAGAATGAAATCTTGCCATTTGCAATGAAACAGATGGAGCTAGAGAGTATTATGCTAAGCAAAATAAGTCAGAGAAAGCCAAATACCATATGATTTCACTCATATGTGGAATTTAAGAAGCAAAACAAATGAGCAAAAGAAAAAAGAGAGAAAGGCAAACCAAGAAACAGACTTAACTACAGAGAACAAACTGATGGCTACCAGAGAGGAGGTGGGGGGACAGACGGATGGGTGAAATAAGTGATGGGGATTAAAGAGTGCACTTGCTGTAATGAGTACCAGGTCATGTATGAAGTGTTGAATCACTATATCGTACACCTGAAACTAATATTACACTGTATGTTAACTAACTGGAATTTAAATAGAAACTTAAAAAAAAGGAAGGTCAGTGGCCTATAGTCAAGAAGAAAAGTATCTGAAGTTTAGTAAACCTGAAGGGCACATTAAGGCCATCTTTGAGGTATATATATGTCAAGTCTTGGATGTGTTATCTAGACAGCCATACCTAGGAAAGGATTCTAAGTAACTCATATAAAGTGTACAAGCTAAGAGATGAATCTTGTGCCCCAGCAAGGACTTTAAACTGCCTAATGAACTGGAACACACCCCTCAAGCTTCAATTCCTCCCTCCAGACAATTTGGAACAAAAAGTAATTGTTATGATGATGTCCTGCATGGAAGAAAACCCAATCTGTATCCAGCTTTATCCAAGCTTAAAAGAAAGCCCCAAAGCATTAATTTTGCAACATGTGGAGAATACTGGATTCAGCAATCCTATATGCTTTGTTAAAACTAATTTACAACCTTCAAATTGCATCTTATATAGGCCATGCCCCTTCAGGCATTTCAGTCATACCTAAGATTCTGTAAAATAGAATCCCCTCATAGAGGAGTTGTCAGGCTCACAAGTCTCTGAAAATTTGCCTTAGGGAGTCACACAGTGGTTGTGAAAAATGCTGTCTGTGTTTTACCATTTCTGAAATCCTTCCCTTGAAATCACACAGAGCATGGCTGGCATTTTCTAGGGAGCAGAAAGGTACTGCTAGGTCTCTGGTATAATATATAGGAAAAAACAGAAGACAAAAATCCAGGCACTTGCCACCTAAAATTCTCCTTAAGACGAAGTCAAAAAAAAAAAAAAAAAAAAAAAAAAAAAATACTTGTATAAGCTATATATATAACATGTCCCAATCATAAGGCAAGTATTTTGAGTATTTAAGGAAATTTCTGAGCTCTTTACCCTGAATCTTTCCTGATATTTGACTTTTTACAATTATACATTAACAGATTTTGGTTGAGGCTCTGGTCTCAGTAAAAATTTAAATAACTCAAAGTTAGAATTTACAATTATGATATGCTGACACTTCAGTATACTGAAGACACAGAGTATGAATAATGATTTTTGAAGAAGAAAACTCTAAAAGACCCATGATGGGCACAAAGTAATAATGGGAAATACAACTCTATTGTTTTAAGCAACTCAGATTTGGAGGCTATTCATTACAATAGTATAACATCGCATATGCTGATAAATACAAACATTGAAAAATATTAGGAAATTAAAAACAAAAAAAGAATAAAAAATATAATAGAAAATAATCTATAGACTCATATATAATCGTTAAAAGTTGGTTCTCAGAAAAGACTAATAAAATTGATAAGACATCGGTGAGACATTAAGAGAAGAGTTAAATAATCAATATAATGAATGAAAAATGGAATATCACAACAACCTACAAATATTTTTAAAATAAGGATAATATAACCATTCATATAGAATGTTTGCTTTGTGGTAATAACACTGAAGAATGATAAAGAAAGGAAAGTCTCTTCAGTAAATTGTGCTAGGTTAAATTGGATACCGTAGATTGCAAAAACCACTACAAATTCTTTCCTTCCACCAAGAAGTGGAGTCTGTCCCCCCTATCTGGATTTGCCTTATTTGGCCAGTGGGACAGAAGGAAATAGAATACAACACAGATTGAAAAGTGTTTGATGTCTTGTGCTTGGGACTTCTGTGACCACCGTGATATGAACAAGCCTAGACAAGCCTGCAGGATAATGAAGAACAGATGACCCTACCAGTCAACCACCATAACTCAATCATACACATGTTATCGGAGGGGCCAGTCAGTATGTCTAGTGGTGGTTCCCCTCATGAAAGGCAAGTAGGATTTTGTAAGAAAAACTAGCTTTATTTCATAACTGGTATTGATGAATTCAGGGAAAGCTTCTCTCTTTTTATAGTGACCATATATTTTATGTCACGCTTTCAGATAAAAAAAAAAAAATTGCTTAATTCTTTGCTGAGTGAATAGAGATTTAAGTAATTCTAAATGTGCTACCTACTCACGTTTTTCTATTTAAAAATTTGTATATTATTTCTCCCTTCCCACTCTCCTCAATGTTCCTGGCTTTCTACATTATTCTTACTCTAGAAGACTGGCATTCCACCCATACACAAATTTATTTTTCTTAAGGTTTTCTTCTTTTTAATACTGTGTAGACCAGGCCTAAGGAATGTCTCTTTCCTTGCTAATAAAAGACGTAGTATTAAAACAATCATAAAATATCAATCAGAAGAAATTTCAATATATTTTGGTTTTCTGAGTGCTTGGAGAGGGGCTAAATTACTTGACATTAAAGATTTTTAGACATCACAATGAAATTTGGTGGGAATCTGTTAGACATCCATTGAACTGAGCCATATTCCAGGTTGTCCTAGACTACAGAAATCTGACCTGGGGCTACATATGGGTATGTATGTAGCTTCTCCTCATGTAGCAACCAATTGGGAGGTCCTCATAGTTTGAATAATCAAATGACCAAATTTTAAGAGACATTTAAAAATTTAACAAATTTAACAACAGGCATTAAGTTTAGACATTTGTAGGCAAATAAAAATAGAGAAGGAAGTTGTAAGGAAAGTTGATTATGAGCATAATCTGCAAAATTGCCAAAAAGCAAGGGATGGAAAGTTAAAAAATCTTACAATTTTTTTTCCAAATCATCTGTAAAGAATGCTGTCAAAAAAGTAATGTCTCCTGTGAGGGCATTTCTAAAATTCATCATATAGAAAAGTCTACCTCAAATAATTAATATTTTAATTATATCCTTACTGCCTTGACATTTGCTAAGTATTGTGAGTGTTGAAAACAAAAACCTTTGGGCGCCTGTGTGGCTCAGTCGTTAAGCGTCTGCCTTCGGCTCAGGTCATGATCCCAGGGTCCTGGGATCGAGTCCCACATCGGGCTCCCTGCTCGGCGGGAAGCCTGCTTCTCCCTCTCCCACTCCCCCTGCTTGTGTTCCTGCTCTCACTATCTCTCTCTCTGTCAAATAAATAAATAAAATCTTTAAAAAAAAAAAAAAAAAGAAAACAAAAACCTTCAGGTACGAGTTTGGATGTTGTAATCTAAAAAGGAAATAGCCAAACTTCAAAATTCAAAGAAATGGCTATTGAAAGGATTCATGTCTGTGTTTTCTGAGAATCAGTTTAAGGAAATGAATGTGAACCTGGAGAGAAATTAACTCAGTGTTGGTGGAGAAAGTTAACTTTCTGAATATATTTTAGAGATTTTCTTGGAGACAAAAATCTGTGTTATTCTAGGAGCGTCTTACAGGATGTCATTGACATTATTGAGTACTCTTAATGGATAGTTCAGTGCCATATTAAGAAAAACTTTATTACAGAGTTCTCTAAATGCTAAATGAGCTGCCTCAACAAACAATAAGCTCCTCACTAGCAAAAATATGTATAAGCTTGACAAGCATTTGACAAGGCTGATTTTAAGTCTTTACAAAACTAACAGTATCTAGTAAATGAATCAACTTTGGTAGGTAACTTTTACTCCTGAAGCCAACAAGTTAGTTGAGTAGGACAAATTACTAAAGGCAAAACAACTAAAGAAAAATGTACTCTTAAATCAGGTCATGGAAAAAAGCCCATCAACCAAGAGACACTATGGGGAGGAAGGTTCTCACAAAGGTGGAAGGGCTGCTGCAGGTAGGCTTTCTGTGGTGACCAGCAAGGGCGGGGCAATTCTGCCTCCGGCAAAGACATTTGGGAACCACAGCAACAGGCCCCTCCCCCAGAAGATCAGCGAGAACAGCCAGCCAAGACCAAGTTTACCGATCAATGAGAACGGCAGAACTCCAGAGCTAGGGGAATAATGAAAGTGCCTCCCAAAATTTTAAAGAAAGAATCCATGGCTTTTTTACCATGATTCTTTAGGCTTTCAAAGTTATTTTTTTTTAACTGACTTTCTTTTTTAATTTTTCTTTTTCCCTTTTTCAACCAACATCTTATCAATCCCTTTTTCAAAAAATATTTTTATTTTTCATTTTTAGAGTCATATTCTATACCTTCATAGTAGTTACCCTTATTTTTGGTATATATAGATATATAAGTTGTTCTCTCTTTAAAATTTTGAGATACAGTTTCTTCTAACAGATCAAAATATACCCTAAATCTCCAGTCTATGGCTTTGTTCTAGTCTCCTGCCTGATCACATTCTCTCCTTTTTTTTTTAAATTCCTCTTCTTTCTTTTTTCAACCAACTTCCTATGTTATCAATTTCTTTTATAAAATCTTTTATAATTTTCATCTTTACAATCATATTCCATCCCTTCATCGTATTTACCCTTATTTTTGTACATATATAAGCTTTTCTTTCTTTAAAATTTTGGGAGGCACTTTCTTCTAACAGACCAAAATTCGCCCAAAATCTAGTGAGTCACACTGATCTATGCACCAGCCTGATCGTATTTGATCATATTCTGTTTTTTGTTTTTGTTTTTGTTTGTTTGTTTTTATCTTTTTCTTTTTCTTTTTTTTTTCTTTTTTCTTTCTTTCTCTTTCTTTTCCTCCAGTTTCAGGTCTCTTCTGATTTGTTTAGTGTATATTTTTCTGGGGTCATTGTTACACTGTTAGCATTTCGTTCTCTCATTCATCTATTCTCTTCTAGACAAAATGACAAGATGGAAAAAGCCACCTCAAAAAAAAACAAGAGGCAGTACCGACTGCCAGGGACCTAATCAATACAGACATTAGTAAGATGTCAGAACTAGAGTTCAGAATGATGATTTTAAAGATACTAGCTGGGCTTGAAAAAAGCATGGAAGATATTAGAGAAACCCTTTCTGGAGAAGTAAAAGAACTAAAATCTAACCAAGTAGAAATCAAAAAGGCTATTAATGAGGTGCAATCAAAAATGGGGCGCTAACTGCTAGGATAAATGAGGCAGAAGAGAGAATCAGTGAGATAGAAGACCAAATGATGGAAAATAAAGAAGCTGAGAAAAAGAGAGATAAACAACTACTGGATCACGAGGACAGAGTTCGAGAGATAAGCGATACCATAAGATGAAACAACATTAGAATAATTGGGATCCCGGAAGAAGAAGAAAGAGAGGGGGGGGCAGAAGGTATATTGGAGCAAATTATAGCAGAGAACTTCCCTAATTTGGGGAAGGAAACAGGCATCAAAATCCAGGAGGCACAGAGAACCCCCCTCAAAATCAATAAAAATAGGTCAACACCCCAACATCTAATAGTAAAACTTACGAGTCTCAGAGACAAAGAGAAAATCCTGAAAGCAGCTCAGGAGAAGAGATCTGTAACCTACAATGGTAGAAACATTAGATTGGCAACAGACCTACCCACAGAGACCTGGCAGGCCAGAAAGGACTGGCATGATATATTCAGAGCACTAAATGAGAAAAATATGCAGCCAAGAATACTATATCCACCTAGGCTGGTCATTGAAAATAGAAGGAGAGAGAAAAAGCTTCCAGGACAAACAAAAACTAAAGGAATTTGCAAACATGAAACCAGCCCTATAAGAAATCTTGAAAGGGGTCCTCTAAGCAAAGAGAGAGCCTAAAAGCAACATAAACCAGAAAGGAACAGAGACAAGATACAGTAACAGTCACCTTACAGGCAATACAATGGCACTAAATTCCTATCTTTCAATAGTTACCCTGAATGTAAATGGGCTAAATGCCCCAATCAAAAGACACAGGCTATCAGATTGGATAAAAACACAAGACCCAGTGATATGCTGTCTGCAAGAGACTCATTTTAGACCCAAAGACACACCCAGATTGAAAGTGAGGGGGTGGAAAATAATCTACCATGCTAACAGACACCAAAAGAAATCTGGGGTGGCAATCCTTATATCAGACAAATTAGATTTTAAGCCAAAGACTATAATAGGAGATGAGGAAGGACAATATATTCTACTTAAAGGGTCTATCCAACAAGAAGATCTAACAATTGTAAATACCTATGCCCCTAACATGGGAGCAGCCAATTATATAAGCCAATTAATAACAAAAGCAAAGAAACACATCGACAACAATACAATAATAGTGGGGGACTTTAACACCCCCCTCACTGAAATGGACAGATCATCTAAGCAAAAGGTCAACAAGGAAATAAAGACTTTAAATGACACACTGGACCAAATGGACTTCACAGATATATTCAGAACATTCCATCCCCAAGCAATAGAATACACATTCTTCTCTAGTGCCCATGCAACATTCTCCAGAATAGATCACATCCTAGGTCACAAATCAGGTCTCAACTGGTACCAAAAGTTTGGGATCATTCCCTGCCTATTTTCAGACCACAATGCTTTGAAACTAGAACTCAATCACAAGAGGAAAGTCAGAAAGAACTCAAATACATGGAGGCTAAAGAGCATCCTACTAAAGAATGAATGGGTCAACCAGGAAATTAAAGAAGAATTAAAAAAAATTCATGGAAACAAATGAAAATGAAAACACAAATGTTCAAAATCTTTGGGATACAGCAAAGGCAGTCCTAAGAGGAAAGTACATAGCAATACAAGCCTTTCTCAAGAAACAAGAAAGGTCTCAAATACACAACCTAACCCTACACCTAAAGGAGCTGGGGAAAGAATGGCAAATAAAGCCTAAACCCAGCAGGAGAAGAGAAATAATAAAGATCAGAGCAGAAATCAATGAAATAGAAACCAAAAGAACAGTAGAACAGATCAACGAGACTAGGAGCTGGTTCTTTGAAAGAATTAACAAAATTGATAAACCCCTGGCCAGACTTATCAAAAAGAAAAGAGAAATGACCCAAATCAATAAAATCATGAATGAAAGAGGAGAGATCACAACCAACACCAAAGAAATACAAACAATTATAAGAACATATTATGAGCAACTCTATACCAGCAAATTAGATAATCTGGAAGAAATGGATGCATTCCTAGAGATGTATCAACTACCAAAACTGAACCAGGAAGAAATAGAAAACCTGAACAGACCCATAGCCACGAGAAAATTGAAGCAGTCATCAAAAATCTCCAAACAAACAACAGCCCAGGGCCAGATGGTTTCCCAGGGGAATTCTACCAAACATTTCAAGAAGAATTAATACCTATTCTTCTGAAACTATTCTAAAAAAAAAAAATAGAAATGGAAAGAAAACTTCCAAACTCATTTTATGAGGCTAACATTACCTTGATCCCCAAACCAGACAAAGACCCCATCAAAAAGGAGAATTACAGACCAATATCCTTGATGAACACGGATGCAAAAATTCTCACCAAAATACTAGCCAATAGGATCCAACAGTACATTAAAAGGATTATTCACCATAACCAAGTGGGATTTATCCCTGGGCTGCAAGGTTGGTTCAACATCCGCAAATCAATCAGTGTGATACAATACATTAACAAAAGAAAGAACAAGAACCATATGATCCTCTTAATAGATGCAGAAAAAGCATCTATTGACAAAGTACAGCATCCTTTCTTGATCAAAACTCTTCAGAGTATAGGGATAGAGGGTACATACCTCAATATCATAAAAGCCATCTATGAAAAACCCACAGCGAATATCATTCTCAATGGGGAAAAACTGAGAGCTTGCCCCCTAAGGTCAGGAACATGGCAGGGATGTCCACTATCACCACTACTATTCAACATAGTATTAGAAGGCTTAGCCACAGCAATCAGACAACAAAAAGAAATAAAAGGCATCCGAATCGGCAAAGAAGAAGTCAAATTCTCACTGTTTGCAGATGATACGATACTTTATGTGGAAAACCCGAAGACTCCACCCCAAAACTGCTAGAACTCATACAGGAATTCAATAAAGTGGCAGGATATAAAATCAATGCACAGAAGTCAGTGGCATTCCTATACACCAACAACAAGACAGATGAAAGAGAAATTAAGGAGTCCATCCCATTGACAATTGCACCCAAAACCATAAGATACCTAGGAATAAATCTAACCAAAGAGGCAAAGAATCTGTACTCAGAAAACTATAAAATACTCATGAAAGAAATTGAGGAAGACACAAAGAAATGGAAAAATGTTCCATGCTCATGGATTGGAAGAACAAATATTGTGAAGATGTCAATGCTACCTAGAGCAGTCTATACATTCAATGCAATCCTTTTCAAAATACCATCCACTTTTTTCAAATGGTGGAACAAATAATCCTAAAATTTGTACGGAACCAGAAAAGACCCCGAATAGCCAGAGGAATGTTGAAAAAGAAAAGCAAAGCTGGTGGCATCACAATTCTGGACTTCAAGCTCTATTACAAAGCTGTCATCATCAAGACAGTATGGTACTGGCACAAAAACAGACACATAGATCAATGGAATAGAATAGAGAGCTCAGAAATGGACCCTCAACTCTATGGTCAACTAATCTTTGACAAAGCAGGAAAGAATGTCCAATGGAAAAAAGACAGTCTCTTCAACAAATGGTGTTGGGAAAATTGGACAGCCACATGCAGAAGAATGAAACTGGACCATTTCCTTACACCACACACAAAAATAGACTCAAAATGGTTGAAAGACCTAAATGTGAGACAGGAGTCCATCAAGATCCTAGAGGAGAACACAGGCAGCAACCTCTTCGACCTCAGCCGCAGCAACTTCTTCCTAGAAACATCGCCAAAGGCAAGGGAAGCAAGGGCAAAAATGAACTATTGGGACTTCATCAAGATAAAAAGCTTTTGCACAGCAAAGGAAACAGTCAACAAAACGAAAAGACAACCGACAGCATGGGAGAAGATATTTGCAAATGACATATCAGATAAAGGGCTAGTATCCAAAATCTATAAAGAACTTATCAAACTCAACACCCAAAGAACAAATGATCCAATCAAGGAATGGGCAAAAGACATGAACAGACATTTTTCCAAAGAAGACATCCAAACGGCCAACAGACACATGAAAAAGTACTCAACATTGCTCAGCATCAGGGAAATCCAAATCAAAACCTCAATGAGATACCACCTCATACCAGTCAGAATGGCTAAAATTAACAAGTCAGGAAATGACAGATGTTGGCGGGGATGCAGAGAAAGGGGAACCCTCCTACACTGTTGGTGGGAATGCAAGCTGGTGCAGCCACTCTGGAAAACGGTATGGAGGTTCCTCAAAAAGTTGAAAATAGACTACCCTACAACCCAGCATTTGCACTACTGGGTATTTACCCCAAAGATACAAATGTAGGGAGCTGAAGGGGTACATGCACCCAGATGTTCACAGCAGCAATGTCCACAATAGCCAAACTGTGGAAAGAGCCAAGATGCCCATCGACAGATGAATGGATAAAGAAGTGGTGGTATATA
The DNA here is from genome assembly GCF_004348235.1 of Phoca vitulina. Classification (NCBI taxonomy): domain Eukaryota; kingdom Metazoa; phylum Chordata; class Mammalia; order Carnivora; family Phocidae; genus Phoca; species Phoca vitulina. The sequence goes on from NW_022589714.1 coordinate 35,373,624, forward strand.
TATACGATGGAATATTATGTAGCCATCAAAAGGAATGAAATCTTGCCATTTGCAACGACATGGATGGAACTGGAGGGTATTATGCTAAGCAAAATAAGTCAATCAGAGAAAGACATGTATCATATGATCTCACTGATATGAGGAATTCTTAATCTCAGGAAACAAACTGAGGGTTGCTGGAGTGGTGGGGGGTGGGAGGGATAGGGTGGCTGGGTGATAGACATTGGGGAGGGTATGTGCTGTGGTGAGCACTGTGAATTGTGTAAGACTGTTGAATCACAGACCTGTACCTCTGAAACAATAATACATTATATGTTAAAAAAAAAAAAAAAAGATAGTAGGAAGGGAGAAATGAAGGGGGGGAATCAGTGGGAGAGACAAACCATGAGAGACAATGGACTCTGAGAAACAAACTTAGGGTTCTAGAGGGGAGAGGGGTGGGAGGATGGGTTAGCCTAGTGATGGGTATTAAAGAGGGCACGTACTGAATGGAGCACTGGGTGTTATACGCAAACAATGAATCATGGAACACTACATCAAAAACTAATGATGTAATGTATGGTGATTAACATAACATAATAAAATTAAAAAATTAAAAAAAAAATTATTGAAGGAAGCAGGACAATGAGTCTTTGAGGGATAGGTAAAATTAGGTCAATGGGAAGCATTTTAGATAAATGTTTACTTCCAAAAGGACTCCTCCTTTGAACGAATTTTCTTCATTTTGCTTTAATACTGGAAGTATGTCTCTGCTTCCTGATGTTTCAATATTGTCATCATGGCACACAGCCAGAGAAACCACAATGTTGATGAAATATGCTGAGCCTCAGCCAGAATTCAGACACACACAGCCCACTGAGGCCGTATTAGGAAAAATCCTTGCCCAGCAAAGACAGTGTAATTATACAGGTTGGGTGAATTGCTTAGATAAAGACAGCAGTGCCTCATATACTTAAGGAGATCACCTTACCCTTCCCATGAGTTGTAGTCTCATATTCCTTCTTCACTGTTTTGAGAATATAATAAGCCACAGTGAGTAGAAACAGAAAGAAAACAGCAGAGTACTGAGCAGATACATACACTGATGGTAGAACTTCTGAAATATAAATTCAGGAGATGAAAGGATGGGCCTAAAATAAGATTCATCTGCTCCACTTAGTACCAGTGAATATTTCTGGGGGAATCTAGAAGTTCAGCCGGAACAAAAATTTAATCACACTGCAGTCCACAAACACTGTGCAGTCAGTTCTGTTATAAAACTTGTGATACAAATCTGATTTTTTCCAATGCGATTGATACATTGATATATTAAATTTGAGGACAGAGCAGATTTGCATTTGCTTATATGTAATTCCATCCACAGGAAACACCAGATGAATGCAGACAACTGCACCCAGCTGAATGAGCCGCAAGAGTACACAAAACATACACACCTCAAACCCCCACCAGCTACTCAGCTCATCGCCTGGGTTGCATGTTGAGAGCCACATCCATGCTCATGTGGTATTAACACCATTCCCTCTGATTTCCGGTAACCTTCCTTCCGCCACTTGACAGTAACAAAAGCTGCAACCTTTTTGATGCCCACTTCCACAAGAGAATTTAAGGCTTTTGTTCCAGGAAAACTGCCACCTTTTTGTACTATTTACAGATTTCTTAACCATTTAATGTATGTAAAACTGTGCTACTGTTTTAATTAGGCTCTTATCTTTTCTGTCTAATGTGTCACTGACTAAAGTTTTGAGTGTTATGAACCAGTCTCATTTTTCTCATAAGCCCTTTGGCTTTTATTGTGTTAGTTTGCATAACATGATGATTTTTAGCAACGTATATGTCACCTTAGGGCAGAATGGACTGTACCATGAAAATTCTTTGTCCCCCAGTGGGGGTGATATTATGTAGATGACCAAGAGCCAAGGGTCTCAGAAGATGCTGGTCCAAGCTCCCTGCAGATATCTGATTACCACCTTGTAGTAAAGCAAAAAAAAAAAAAAAAACAGGTCAGAAAACAAAAGGCATCACATCCAGGAAAAGAGAAGAGGGAGGGAGGATGAAAGAGAGAAAGGGAAGGGGGAGGGAGGGAGGAAGGATAAGTACATTGATCAAAATTGCCCTATGGCAATCCACTTAATGCTGTTAAGTAACCATCCTCTTTGGATGAGTTATTATCTTCTACTACTCCACCTTCACCATCCCCTATCAAAACCACATTCTCTTTCAGAGATAAATGTACTACATGAGCTCATTTCTCCTCTCCTAGCCACCTTAGCCTGACCCTGGAAAAGGAACTTAAGTTTGCTCTTGAATGCTCAGAAAGAGTACCTGAAAAGCAACTAAGATGGTTCCAACCTTTCCTTAAATCTGGAGTTGAGAAAATTTTGTGAGATTAATACAAATACAATCATACCTCATTTCTTGTAGATTCCATATTTGCAAATTCACCGGTAGCTAATATCTGTAATCCCCAAATCAATTCACTTGCAGCGATTTTAGAGTCATTCACAGACACATACACGGAGCTGGAAAGATTCCGAGTCACAGACAGGTATGTCCCCAGCTGAATTCCAACAGGGTGGTGCTCTGTCTTATTTTAGCTTTCATACGGTAACCAGATATCTGTTATGTGGTCTATTTAGTGCCACATTTTTTACATTTTTGTGCTTTTCATCTGGTAGTTTAAAGTGGCCCCAAAGTGTAGGGCTAAAGGGCTGTCTAGTGTTTCTAATCTCAAGAAGGCTGGAATGTACCTTACAGCCTAATTAGATAAGATTCAGCCTAATGTGTGTTAGATAAACTGTAGTTAGGCATGACGCTATTGGCTGTGTGTTCAACATCAATGAATCAACATCTATTAAATAAGTCTTTAAACAGAAATACATATAAAACAAAGTTATGCATTGACTGGTTGACAAAAATGTGTCAGCAGGTTCACAGATACATAACCCTATATTTCTTCTAGGAGGAATGGCTCAGTATTCCCTAATTCAGTGTTCACAGCAACTTTATAGACCATTAACTACCAGAAATAAGGAGAATTGACTGTACTATAAATATATTGTAGTTACCTTTTATGTGTCAATATTTCTGCTTTTCCTTGTCTTTTCTAGAGATTAGGCACAGACTCTGCATTGAAGCAGGTAGGACTTATTAACCTAGATACTGCAAAAAAAGGAGCCATGTTGGGTGTTTTTGAATATTGATAAAAATTGACAACAGAATGGAGGCATATTCAATGATTGAGCTATAAAGGGGCACCTGCATTGACTCTTCTGTTTTAAGACCTGAGTGTTGACCTACCTGCCCGGATTTTTTTTTTCTTCTCATAGTAGTAGATAGATTGGTAGAAATTGTGGACATTTGGAATCCCTGAACTTCATAATAAATATAGTTTATTTGGAATGCAAATCAAAAAGGAATATGATAAAGGGAGATATTTTTAACAAAAAGCGTAAACTATTCATAACGAAAGGTGTAAGAATGCTAATCTTGCCATAAAAATATATTAAAAGAGTGTGACAGGTTAAGTAATTGAAAGACAAATTATCAGTTGCTTCTTCCATATTCTTTCCTTTCCCTAAGTTCCTTCTTCATTTTGGAGGAGATATCAAGATATTCAAGATTCCTTACCAACCAGGAGCACTGTGTTTCAGGATCATACAAATTGTTACTAAATCAGTACTATGGACATCCCTACCAATACATATCATAGACTTAAATATTATTGTCTGGAAGAAACACAATTACAAGCATTATCTGTATAATTACATGTTTACAGTCTCAACATCATGCTCACATACCTTAAGTAACCAATTGTGTTTTCAGTGATTTACCTGGCTATTTTATCACACATGCACACAAACATGGACTCCTACATGTATATTTCATTATTATATCTATTAGACTTTAACTGTAAAAACTAAAATACATCAGAATAGATCTGAACTATTATCCATATTTTACTAATAAGAAAATTAACATTTCAGGGGCATCCAGGTGGCTCAGTGGGTTAAGCGTCCAACTTGATTTCGGCTCAGGTCATGATCTCAGGGTCGTGAGATGGAGCCCCATGTCAGGCTCCGTGCTGGTTCTGGAGCCTCCTTAAGATTCTCTCTCTCCCCCTCCCTCTGCCCCTCGCCCACCCCAAAAAATAAAAAAAATTAAAAACTGAAATGAAAATTAGAAAATTAATGTTTCAATTATTGAATCACTTGCCAAAAACTATAAGATTAGGTTAATTGAACTGAATTTTAACCTAATTTTTCCTCCAAATATCTATTTCACCTCCTATGTACAGTCAGTATCTGTAAACTAATGTTAATTACTATAAATTAATTAAAAGCAATAATAATGACAGCACGTTTTTCATGCATTATAAATTAGAAAATCTTCCCAAAACCTCAGTGACACGCTACAGTTTGCATTTTCTAAGTATTTTATTTGTTACGAAGTGATTTTCAAAGGGTATATTCTTCCACATAGAGCAAGGAATTATATAATTAAATAGGACTTCCCAGAACTCATTTAACCCATGGAATTACAGACAAAGCATTTGGTATTTGTATTTGTTTATTTTTAAAGAGTTAGGAAAATTAAACTTTGTTTTGATAGAATAATATTTTTAAAAAGAAGAATTTCTGGAAGAAAATTGATTTCTGTTCATAACATTTAGAAATTTCTGCTTGTCCTGAAAATCTTAGCCAAAATCTCTGCAATGAGTTAGTTTATGAAGCACTGCTCTGAGACAAAGCAAAGAAATGATACTTGGCCTGTTACGAGTGTTCACTCAACTCTTATTTAAGAATGGTTCCCTGGGGGGCCTGGGAACCCTGCATTGAGGTCCCTACTTCTCCCTCTCCTGTTACCCCTGCTCGTGATCTCTCTCTGTCAAATAAATAAATAAAATCTCTAAAAAGAAAAAAAAAAGAGTGGTTCCCTGGTTTTAAAGAAGCACAAATAAATAGAATGCTGACTCTGCAATGACCTAACATATAGGAGATTTACAAGAGAATCCTGAAATACATTAGAAATCGCTTTATTTTTTATAATGAAACTGCATCATCTCTGCCAATACCTGGACAGGACAGAAGACAGTAAGAGAACTAAGTTACTTCTGTGTGGTGCTAAAATGTAGAGTGTATATGGCACCCCCATACCAATAATAATATTTTCACTTTTCTTGATTTTATCATAATTCCAGATGATTATATGTTCTTTTATAATAGCCCAGAAATGGATCATGAAAACAACTGATAATGAGTGCAAGAAAAGTTGGACTATTAAGCCTAAAAATAGACTTTAACTCATACAGTTGCTACAAGGATTATATGAATTAATTATAAACTATTAGAAGAGCTTTTGGAACATAGGAATCACTATATACATATTTAATGCATTAATTAATATGTTACTATGTATTTTTATATATACTCATAATATGTATCTAAATATTTAAAAACAATAACAGTATTATGGGAAAATATATATGAACAAATAATTATAAGTTTGATATTGCTTATTAAAAATTTATCTAGCTGAAAAAATAAGATCACATAATATTTGAATAACACAGTTAATAAGCTTTATCAAATTTATATGCAGAGAAATATTTACCTCCCTCTAAAGAAACTTCTTATTATCTCTAAATACACAGGGACTATTTCAAAAATTAACAGCATAGTAGGTCACAAACCAAATCTTCAGGAATTTCAAAGAAAATAGCGTATTATCTATGCTCTCAGTGAATGTTGAAACCAGTAAAAAAATAGCCAAAAAATGAAATATTTCTAAAAATTTAGAAAAAATCCACTAAGGTTTTGTTTAGCTCCTCTTCCTGTAAACCTTAAAGACAACAGGCTTTTGAGGATTATAGTTATTTGCAGTCCCCACTTTGGGTTTGGCCCCTGAATCCTAGTAGAGTGGGCCCACCACTCCTCCTTTTTGAGTCCAACACTAGTTACCCTTCTGCCGCAGACCCCTGTGTGAGTCTGGGGGTGGGAGGCCAGGGCTTTCTTAGGCCTGCCAGGGAAGGCCCAGTGCTGGGGCAGTCAGAATACTCTCCTCCTCACCCTGCAGGCACAGACCCAGGGCCTGGCCCTGCCCTAGCACTGCCCCTCAGACTCCCGGGTACTCAAGATCCCAGCCACTGCAGTACCTTGCACTTGTCTTACAAATTGATATTTCTTCCATCCAGTGAGACAATAAGCATTTTCCCATGCTTACTGGCCATTTACATTTTGTATTTTATTATGGGTGATGTTTTTGGCCCATATCTTCATTACTAATACTATGCTGATTATTCCCTTATTGGCTGCAAAATATTTTTATATTTTCATAATATTTCTTAAGAAAATGTGTATATATATATATATATATATATATATATATGCCTCAAAAAATACTTTTGAGTATTTTAAAATGCCTTTTAATTTTACTTTTATATTTGGATACAAAAATTTTTAATTTTTATTTTTATTCAGTAAGTTGACTATTCCACATTATCTTTATTTCAATCTTATCTCTTCTCAGATTTAATTTTATATAGAGTGAGAACGATGGATCTCTCAAGAGTTGAGCTGAGCTGAGAGTTGAACCACCAGGTACGGGAGTGGTCAATTAAGACAACAAGCCTAACCAAGGGTGATAGTCAAGTCTTTGATCACTTACTGTGATAGTGTGACCAAGAAGTCATAGAACAGAAAGTGCTGGCTCCCTCCTGTTCCATTTCTTCCCATGGAAAATGAAGGCCTCTGCCAGAGGACCCCATAGAGAGGCCTCCAAACGGAAGCACCTGGGCTATGAAAGCCGCTACACCCAAGAGCATGGCCAGCAGGGGGCGTCCGAGTCCTTGCTGTGCCTTCTTCAGAGACTGCAGTGCGGAGGGCACCTTCCCCCTGGAGGCCTGCCGGATAAAGACTTCGTAATTGCCTGTGGTCTGGCCTGCAAGATCACAGGCAGGTTTCTGGACAGGAGCTGAACTCCTTAGAATCTAACTTAATTTCCCAAATAATTAACCAATTATTTCTGAAATTTTTATTTAATAGTATGGCCTTTAATTGTTGTTTCAATGTCATGTCTATTTTTATGCTAAATATTTATTTAGCTCTGACTTGGTATTTTTTCCAATAACCTGTTTTATTTCCCAACAGTGCCATGTGCTTTAACTACCATAGACTATGTCATTTGTACGGTTGAATGGTGCAATTTCCCCTTCAGTTTTTCTTTACAAAACTTTCCAGTGTTTTTCTCTGTTTATTCTTTTTTTTTGAAGATTTTATTTATTTAGAGAGAAAGAAAATGTGAGTTGTGTTGGGGGAGCGGCAGAGGGGCAGAGGGAGAGGGAGAGAGAGAATCCCAAGCAGACTCTGAGCTGAGTGTGGAGTCCAATGTGGGGCTTGATCCCACGACCCTGAGATCATGACCATAGCTGAAATCAGGAGCTGGACCCACTGACTGCGCCACCCAAGTACCCCTTCTCTGTTTATTCTTACAATTAAACTTTAGTTCCATAATGCTAACTAAAAGTTATATTTGGCATTGATCTGAATCACATTAAAACAAAATTAGTTTAGAAAGAATACTTTACACAATTTAGTCTTCATTTCCAGTAGTATGGTATCTACCTTCATTTATTCATGTGTTTTATTTCTATTGGTAAGTTTTTAAATCCCCATCATGCACAACCTGCATACTTATTATTGCTCCTTCCTGTTTTTTTAAATATTTTGTTTATTTATTTGAGAGGGGGAGAGAAAGAGAGGAAGAAAGAGAGAAAGTGAGCACAGGAGCAGGGGGAAGGGCAGAGGGAGAAGCAGGCTTCCTGCTGAGCAGGGGGCCTGATGCGGGACTCCATCCTAGGACCCTGAGATCATGACTTGAGCAGAAGGCAGACATTTAACTGAATGAGTTACCCAGGCGCCCCTCCTAAGTGTTTTTAAATGTGTTGAAATTGGAAAAGATATCATTTTTTCCATACTATCCCTTTGAATTTTTTTTTCATTTTATTCTAAATTTGCATATTACCACCTGTCCTATTTTATGTACTATTTCAAGATATCTCGACCTTTCCTTGTCTTTGCTCTATTTCACCACTTTATTGGTTGTAGAAAACTAATAAGAATGCAAATACACACACACACACACACACACAAGAATTGCAACAGATAGAATGCAATTGATATTGCCCTTGGACAGCCTAGTTTTGTACTCCTTTGTAAATTTACTTCAGCATCCCTATTACTTATAATGTGTATTTCTTTTAATGCTCCATTTATAACTTCTCATTACTCTCTAATTAATGAGTTAAATAAAATATTTGACATATGTTTATTGTATATTCATATTTTTCTTTAAAAAATTCTTAACAAAAGTAATACATACTAATTTATTTAAATATTATTAAAGGCTGAGTAACAAAAATAGCAAACACCTCAACCAGCTCTCCCCATGCACAGTTCTATTCCCTGAAAAACCAATAATCCTTTCTTACAAAACTAAACATACCCTTAACATATGATCTAGCAATTGTGCTCCTTGGTGTTTACCCAAAGGAGGTGAAATCTTATGTCCACACAAAAACTTGCACATTGATATTTATAGCAGCTTTATTCATAATTGTCAAAACTAGGAAGGAACCAAAATGTCCTTCAGTAGGCGAATGGAAAATAAATGCTGGTACATCCAGATAATGGAATATTATTTCATGCTGAAAAGAAATGAACTATCAATCCATAAAAACACATAGAGGAAACTTATATGCAAATTACTAAATGAAGAAACCAATCTGAAAATGCTATATACTATACAATGCCAACTATGTGACATTCTGGAAAAGACAAAACTTTATATAAAGACAGCATAAAAGACGAGTGATTGCCAGGGGTTGCGGGGAAAGAGAGAGTTGAATGGGTGGAGTACAAAGGATTTTTAGGGTAGTGAAAATACTCCATATGATATTGTAATGGTAGGTACATATCATTACACATTGGGTATGGTATCCTAGTAGGCAACTGAGATCCTAAAGTCCGAGTGATGTGTTAAAATCACATGAAAGAAACCTAAGGAACATACATAACACATTCAAAAATTAAAAAAAAAAAAAAAAAAAAAGAGTAACACCAATACAAGGCAGCATTTGCCAAAGACCAAATGAGAGAAACAAATAATAAATGTTCTTTGAGTCAAGGGCAGAGACACATCAATCTGACTTGAGAATAAAAGGGTATGTTTCAGTGAGTAAACTGTGCTTAAGTTGGAGTGTTTATATGATTTAGGTAAGTGAGGAGAGGAGAAAGGACATCTTAGAATGTTCGTGGCATGTTTATTCACAATGAATGAATGCTTTTTCTACAGCTAAAGCAGAAACATGAAATAGCCTCCTTCTGGCAACTCCAACCAGCCTTACTGAATTACAAGGCTTTAGTTTACCTGTGTGACTATCCTTCCTGCTAAGTCCTCTGCCTCCCTAAGCCTGTGAAGATCATAAAACTGCTACTCTACTTAAGTTGTAATAGATAGTGTGCATCAAAAAATAGCTCATGCTTAATGTGAGCATTCCCAATGGGGCTATTTCAATCTCAAATTATATTTGCTTCAAGGAAAGCACAGAATGAATCACAATGAAGAGGGGAAAAAAATGCATCAATGGGTAAAAATAGCACTGACTGTCTTCCAAGTATACACAATTAGGGAGAATTCTGGGGTTATGGATGATTGTTTTATAGAACATATGAGGACAATTTAGTCCATCTTTATTAGCTCTACATTGCAAATCAACATTTTCACAAAGAACTTTTAAATCATTTCCCTATTGCTGCAAAGTGAGGGTCACAGAGGCCAGGGTTCCCTCACTTCATTTATGGACAGTCCTTTGTCTCTTGGTTTTCAGTTTTGGGCACAGAAAACTGCTGAAGGCAGAAGGCAGGCTTTGTTGTTTCCTCTTGCCTCAAAGGCCAAGAACGGTAATTTGATTCAATTAAAAAGTGTACTCATCCATAATATATGGTACAGATTTCTGACTTGCAACAAAAAGTTCAATCAAGTTAATTTAAAACTCTTCTGGGTGTCTCAAATAACCTCTGAAGCTATAAGCCTGCTTTCTCCAGTCTTCTCTACTGTCTGTCCAGTTGCCCAGGTAGAGCACTGAGAATCATATCTTATTCCTCTGTCTTGTTTCCTCCTCAAATTCCCCAAATACAAACGGTCACCAAGTGCTGACAATTCTACCTTCTTAGTATCTCAGACTTCTGCCTCTCTCTCTCTCAGATCATGCTTAGATTATTGTAATAATACTTGTAATAAATGGCTTCTTGTCAGTTTCCCTGCTTCTAGTCATGTCTCCCAGAATGCTCACTCTAATGAACTGCTCGATGGAGATTCTAACATTCACTTGTCCCTCTTTCTTCCCCACTATACTTCAAGGTCCTGATGAGTGTCCTGTGTATTATTTCTCAATGCCCCCATGCATATATATTAAATTATATGAACAAACAGAAAACATTTTCTTCAAAACTACTGTTGTTATCTCATTTTCATCTGAAACTCCTCTTTTTGAATCCCATTCAAATTAAACATCTAAACAAAAAGAAATAAAAAACATCAATACTTTCAGTAGGGACGACTTAACAAAAATACATTTGATAAAGTTTTGCTTATTTCTTAATGCCTACGAAATGAGAGGAAGAGATCAAAATAATGAATCAAATCCTATCTGAACTTACAAAATTTTCAAATCATATACTGTAACTCCAAATAAAAGGAGCCAGAAAAACCATAATTTTCAGAATCTGATTTCAACCAAAGTGAAAGTTGGTAACAGAAGTAAAACACTTTTGAAGCTCTTGGGCCCAATCAAGTGTTTTCAGAATTAAATGGGGGGAAATCATTCATATCCCAATAATATTAAATAATGGCATAGTTGGAGATGTGGGTAAATTCTGTGGATGACAAGGATCAAACCTGCTCTCGTGCTGAAAACTGGCAAAGGCTACCACTCATGGAGAATAAAGTAAGTTGTGTGGCCAAATGACACAGTTTTTCAGGTGTCCAAGAAAATGGCTGAGATTGAGAGGCAAGCACATTTTGAAAGTACAGACCATAGACAACTATGCATGCCCAAATGTAAATTAAACACCAACCAAAAACTATGGAGCCATTGGGAATCACCCTAACTCACCCTCTTACCTGAAGGCAGAGAAAGAAATCGAGTCATGGAAAGCATCTCCCACAGAACAGGGTGAGCCCCAATCTGAAAGAGCCTGTCCCAACTAAGAGTTTCATAAAATATGCTCAGAGGAAAGTCTCCCATCAAACAGGACAGAAGAGAGAAAATTTAACATAAATTTTTCTTGGTGAGTCACAGACCAAATATACAAAAAAGAATATTGCACATAATGCTATTAATAAAACTGACCTAATAGAGTAATTCTCAAAATCTATGTTGCATCTGAATTACCAAGGTATTTCATTTAAATGATAGAGGCCAAGCCCAACAGGGCCTATGTAATCAAAGTTTATGAAAGTGTGATTTGGGTGTTATGATGTTGATTCTGAGATCCACTTATCTATAAATATATATCCAAATATATATCATATAAAAAGAATGCATCTTATAATCAAATGTCCACAAAACAAAAATCAACCATGTTTGAAGCCTAAATAAATAATCACAAAAAATCTCAATGAAGAATGAAAGTAGTGAACATGAAATTATTTTACCAGAAAACAATATATTCCTAGGAATAAATAATAAAATAATCATAACTTAAAAACTAAAACAAATAAAAACAAAAATAAAACCAACCAATCAACCAAACAACAAAAACTCTTTCAAATAATTCTTGGACCCATGATAAAATCAATATTACAATTTAAATTTTTAAGTTTCACTGAGATGTAATTCACATGCCATGTAATTCACTGATTTAAAGGGTATAATTTATTGTTCCCCAGTATATTTACAGGGTTATGCAACTGTTATCACAATCTAATTGTACAGTATATTCATCTTTCCTAAGTGAAATCTGTAACCACTAGCTGTGACTTCTTTTTCCCATACCCCATCACACCACTCCCTGCCCCCACCATTAGCAACAACTAATATTCCTTCTGTTGCTATAACTTTGATTATTCTGGACATTTTATATAAAAGGGATTATGTAATATGCAATCTCTTGTGACTACTTTCTTTACCTTAGAATAATATTTTTAAGGTTCATTTATGTTACAGAATTTGTCATTATTAAATTTCTTTTTTAGTGCTAAATAATATTCTTTTGTGTGGATATACCACATTTTATTTATCAATTCATCAGTTGATAGACATTTGAGTTGTTTCTATTTTGTTTATTATGAATAATACTGATATGAAAATTCACGTACAACATTTTGTGCACACATTTGCGTTCAGTTATCTTGTGTATATACCTAGGATTGGAATTTCTGGTTCATATGATAACTCTGTTTTTAATCTTTTAAGGGAACACTGATATTGTTTTGCAAAGTAGCTACAACATAATAAATTCCAGCCAACAATGTATGAAGTTTCCAAATTCTTAACATCCTTGCCAATTCAATTTTGTCTAACTTTTTTATTATAAGCATCCTAGTAGGTGTAAAGTTATAGTTATTGTGGTTCTGAGTTACATTCCCCAAATGTTAATGAGCTTCTTTTCATGTGCTTATTGTTCATTTGCATAGCTTCCTTGAAGAAATGTCTATACAAACCCTTTACCCATTTTTAAATAGAGCTATTTTGGGGCACCTGGGTGGCTCAGTCGTTAAGCGTCTCCCTTCGGCTCAGGTCATGATCCCAGGGTCCTGGGATCGAGCCCCGCATTGGGCTCCCTGCTCTACAGGAAGCCTGCTTCTCCCTCTTCTACTCCCCCTGCTTGTGTTCCCTCTCTCGCTGTGTCTCTCTCTGTCAAATAAATAAATAAAATCTTTTTTAAAAAAATAGAGCTAATTTTTGTTTAGTTGTCAAATTGTAAGATTCTTTTTATATGATGGGTACAAGTCCTTTACCAAATATATAATTTGCATTTTTTTAAGTGGAGCCCAGCAGGGGGCTTGAACTCACAACCGTGAGATCAAGACCTGACCTGAGATCAAGAGTCATATACTTAATTGACTAAGCCACCCAGGTGGCCCCACAAATATTTTTTTTCCAATTTGTGATTTGTCTTTCACTTTTCTGATAGTATCATTTATAGGACATAAGTTGTTAATTTTGGTGATTTTCTACTTGTCTATTTTTTTCTTTTGTCATCTGCCTTTTTTGTGTCACATCTAAGAAAACAATACCTAATCTTATTTTTTTCTTAGAGTTTGATAGCTTTATCTCATACATTTAAGTTCCTAATCCATTTAGAGTTAACTTTTGCACATGCTGTGAAATCCAACTTCATTACTTCATATGAGGATATCAGCTGTCCCAACACCATTTGTTGAAAAGACTATTCCTCTCCCATTGAATAGCCTTGGCATCCTTGTTAAAAATAATTTGGCCATAAATGTAAGGGTTTATTTCTAAACTCTCAATTTTCTTCCATTGATCTATATGTCGTATCCTTATTGCAGTACCATACTATTTTGTTTACTATAACTTTTTTTTTTTAAAGATTTTATTTATTTATTTGCGAGAGAGAGAATGAGAGACAAAGAGCACAAGAGGGAGGAGGGTCAGAGGGAGAAGCAGACTCCCTGCTGAGCAGGGAGCCCCATGCGGGACTCGATCCCGGGACTCCAGGATCATGACCTGAGCCGAAGGCAGTTGCTTAACTGACTGAGCCACCCAGGCGCCCGTTTACTATAACTTTGTAGTAAGTTTACAATCATGAAGTATGAGTCTTCCAAATTTATTTTTCTTTATCAGGATTGTTTTGAATTTTCTGGCCCCTGTACTTTCATATGAATTTCAGGATTAATTGTCAATATTTGCAAAATTGTGTTCACTGCACCTGCTTAGACTAGAAGTTCTGCAACATGAGGCTAGAGGAGGGTGGTGAGAAACACCAGAAACCTACCTCTCCCAGTATGAAATCCTAAGCCCAGAATTGGAGCTATGGGGAGAGTAAGCCATTGTTTTCTTGGCTGCACATACTTCAGGTAGACCTTCTGTAGCATAGAGCTGGAGGGCTAGCTAGTATTAATAAAGTGGAGCAAGGCTCCAAAGCCACAGAATTTTTCTATTCTCTCTGAGATTTAGCAAATTTTCTTGAATGAATGTTTCTTCATTTTCTGCATTCCTACAAAACAATTCCAGGGTCTTTAAATAGGTTTTTTTCATCATTTTCACCAGTTATAACTGGTTAAAGTTCAACTTTTTCTTTTTTTAAAGATTTTATTTATTTATCAGAGAGAGAGAGACAGAGGCAGGCAGAGGGAGAAGCAGGCTCCTTGCTGAGCAAGGAGCCCGATGTGGGACTCGATCCCAGGACCCTGGGATCATGACCTAAGCCGAAGGCAGACGCTTAACCGACTGAGCCACCCAGGCATCCCTAAAGTTCAACTTTAAACAGTTAAAGTTGTTTTGCTCGGGAGATGGTTTACTAAGCTCCTTATTCCATTATTTCATGAAGTCCTGGCCCCTGAAAATACTATTTAATAAAGCCAATTCAATTAAGCCAAAACTATATTCAAAGAAAAAAAATTGACAAATACAAACACTGTATTTATTGATCTCTACCTAACCAACTTGTGAGGTTAACCAACACTCTCCATTTTCCCTTTAAAAACTACTGGATTATATCTACCACACTCTGAATGTGAAAAACTAGTTGTCTACTTGTTTTTCCTTCCACTTCTCCCAATTTTGAGTTGTGTGTTTGTCAAGAATCAGTGATGTATCCCACCTTTCCTGTTTAGAGGTACTTCTTATTTTAATAATATAATTTGTAGGGGCACCTGGCTGACTCAGTCAGTAGAGCATGCAACTCTTGACCTTGTGGTCCTTGAGTTCAAGCCACATGCTTGGCATAGAGCTTACTTAAAAAATAATAATAATAATAATAAAATAAAATAATAAAATAAAAATGAGCAGCTTTAATATATGTAATATATATATAGTAAAAAGAGTTGTTTTTCTTAAAAACCAGCTGAACTCTTTACAAAGTCATAATATAGACAAGTTATTTTTTTAAAAAAACATACCATCTTGGTGTTAGTAAGACAACTATAAAAGAAAGCTAAACTTCTGGGTAGAAACCTGATAAGAAAGAGTATACCTACACAGTTTCGAAGAACCTCCCCCTAGAGTGCATAGTAATTACAAAGGAACAACAGTAAGTTTACAGAGAACAGGTGGCCACCACAGAAGAAATAATGGGATAAAACAACATCATAAGCAACCAAATGCCATGCACTAAGAAGAACACAACATAATCTATGCAGTATTTCTCTTGAAAATGTATAACCTGGGGGCACCTGGGTGGCTCAGACGGTTAAGCGTCTGCCTTCGGCTCAGGTCATGATCCCAGGGTCGTGGGATCGAGCCCCATATTGGGCTCCCTGCTTCTCCCTCTACCTCTGCCTGCCACTACCCCTGCTTGTACTCTCTCTCCTGTCAAAAAATAAAATCTTAAAAAAAAAAAAAGAAAGAAAATGTATAACCTGAATATAATCAGGAGGAAATTTCAGACAAGTCCAAACTAGAGAGTATTCTACAAATTAACTGACCAGTATTCATCAAAGGGAAACAGAGGAACTGATCCAGATAAAAGAAAACTAAAGAAAGACATACAGCAACTAAATAAAATACATGATTCTGGATTAGACCCTGGACCAAGGAAAACAAAATCATTATAAAGGACATTGTTTGGTCAATTGGCAAAATTGAAATATGGACTGTAGATAAGACAGTACTATCTTATCAATGCTAAATTTCCTGAATTTGATAGCTGTGTCATCATTATGTGAGGAAAAGTCCTTGTTCTTAGAATATAAGCATTCAAATATTTATAGTGAAATGTGGTATTCCATATGCAACTTCCTAAAAGTTCAGAAAAAAATAAATACATACAGAGTGACAGTGAAAGCACAGAGAGAATTCTCTTATTCCTAAATTTGGACCATCTTCCAAGATTTTATCTTTTGTGCTTTCAGCTTATGAAATATATCTGAGAGTTATTTTAATGCTAACTTTTTGCTGGCATCTAAGTTATCCTCATCCTTTTCATTACAACCTTATTTTTGTTAACAAGTTTCTCTTGACTAAGTTCCTCTGGATATGTACGTAGAGTCTCTTGACTGGCTGAAGTATCAATGTTCCCTTGGTCAGTAATTCCTTCCCTATCTATCTATCCATCTATCTAATTGTATATAACTATTTTTTCTATAACTATACATAATTTGTTTTAATTGAATTCTACCTCCAGTGTTACCACTTTTTTGTTTCTTTGATACATTTTTATATTCATTGATCAGTAATCTTTTCATATTTTCCATGTCTTAAAACATCACATGCATTTATCACTGGGTGATGAGAAGGCAACACAACTACACCTGTGCTGTTTGTGTAAGAACTGAAAGACAGATGTGCAGTGACCAGTCTCTGACAGAAGTGATGTGATTGGTCACTAGTCATGATGCATATTTGTTATTTACTTGGTAATTTGTGAATTGAAGATCCAGCTACAAAGTTTGAAACTCATGAAATTACTCCTAGTTAATATCTCAAAGTAATTGAAATATAAACCATTTTATTGAGGAACTTGTGTCATTTAAATAAATTGTGGGGGGCATCTGGATAGTTCAGTTGTTTGAGTGACCGACTCTTGACTTCGGCTCAGGTCGTGATCTCATGGGTGGTGAGATCGAGCCCAGCATCAGGCTCCATGCTCAACAAGGAGTCTGCTTCAGATTCTCCCCCCCTGCCTTCCTCCCCTCTCCTGCACGCTCTCAATCTCTCTCTCTCTCTCTAAAATAAATAAATATTTATAAGTAAATGAATAAACAAACTGCAGTAACTGAAATTTGTGCATAACAAGAACTGGGCAAAATAAGAACTATACACAGTAGTTCCCCTTTGGTTTCACTTTCAGTTACATGCAGTCAACCACAGTCCAGAAGCAGATGATCCTCCTTCTGACATATGGTCAGAGAGTCAAGTGTATCCTAACTCTACATCCCAGGGCCCAAGTCATTCATCTTACTTCATCTCATCACATAGGCAATTATCATCTCACATCCTCACAAGAAGTTAAAAGGTGAGTACAGTACAATAAGATGTCTTGAGAGAGAGAGAAACCACATTCATATAGCTTTTGTTACAGTATATTGTTATAATTGTTCTATTTTATTATTAGTCATTATTGTTCATCTCTTACTGTGCCTAATTTATAAATTAAACCTTATCATAGGAATGCCTATATAGGAAAAAGCATAGTATATATATATAGGGTACTTTCCTTGGTTTCAGTCATCCCCTGGGGGTCTTGGAATGTATCCCCTGTGGACAAAGGGGACTCCTGTATGTATATATTTGTAATTCCACATATTAGCTAAATTTTCTAATTTAATAACCAACCATTAATCATGATTGTTTTCACGAAGAGGACTTCTGCAATAGTTTTATTATTTTTCAAAAACAAAAATAGCTTGTCTCCCAGGAAAAAAATATACACATATACACACAAAATAGAAGGAAATTATTACAGATAAAATATATCTAACATTTAGGAAAGAAATAGTCTAAATCTGTCTATATTTTAGTTCGGATTCCTTGAAGAAGATTTTACCTAATTCAATCCAGAAAAATAAGAGCAAACACTATTCTCCACCAGATAACATTACTTTCTAATAAAACCGATTGAGTTTTCTACAAATAAAAATAAGCTTCAAAACAAAATGAAAAAGAAAGAAAATCAATAGACTGGAGAGTGCCTAAAGACTCACTGCCAGATATTCTGAAAGGAGAGTAAATGGGTGGCTAATTTTGTTAACTTGTTTTTAAAGACCTTTGACTTATAAAACACAAAAACTTTGTAAAGTGCTTTCTAGCTTAGATTTGCTTCCTGAGCTGCTTAGGTTAAGAATAATCACTTTAAGCAAGGCCATAAATAAAATTACTTCATATAAAGACCAAAGATCAAGTGAACAAAGTTTACTGCTTATCTCACTTCACCTTCCTTCATATGGCTAAGGTTGGCTTTTCATCAGTTTTTGGCAGTCCCAATCTACTGCATCACCAAATACTTGATAATTGCATCTAAGAACAAATATACTGATCTCTATAAAGCCCGAAGAACCTCTGCATTATTTTATTTGTGAGAATTTTAATTTTAGGTTCTTTCCAGAT
Source organism: Phoca vitulina (assembly GCF_004348235.1). Lineage (NCBI taxonomy): Eukaryota > Metazoa > Chordata > Mammalia > Carnivora > Phocidae > Phoca > Phoca vitulina. The sequence goes on from NW_022589714.1 coordinate 35,391,913, forward strand.
CTTAGATTGTTGCCTTTTTAAGGTCTTGTCTCCGGGGACCTACCTAAAGTTCCTGTGATAGGCCAACTATTCATCCTCATTCAACAGAGATAAAATGTCTTTGGAAAAAATTTCATCAGCCTAATGGAAACCACCCACATGGCACCAGCCATCTATCTTCCTGAGAAACCTCTGAAGAAGGCTACTGTACTTATAAATCCCAATTGTGGAAAAGGTGACACAAGATTTGCTTTTCAGCCTGCTCCGCTGTCTTATAGTCACAAAATAAGCTTTATTCTTAAATCATCTTCTGAAATTAAACTGAGCAAAATAAAACCCTTCCCCTTTAACTGGGTTTGAATATTTTGTTACCTGGAAAGAAAAACACATTAGGCAGTTTGCACATTAGCAGAAAATATCTTATACAAGAAAGGCTTTACCACCCATTGTGAAGAAAGGTATGGGACCATTAATTCATTCAACAAATCTTTTAAATGCCTATTATGCGAATCCCTGAGAGGATAATATCAGAGCAGGAAATGAAAATGGGAAACCAAAGCAATTACCCCTGAAAAAGGTGTAGGCTTTGGTTCTTAATCATTTTGATCAATAGTTGGATCAATTATCACAAAGGTTCTACAAATGAAAGTGCAGAGCAGGCATTGTTCACAGACTGAATAAATGTGTTACATTCCAATGTACTGTCATTTCATACATACTTCTCATACTTCTCGTGGAGAGTAAATACAAACTGCTTCAAAAGTAGTGTACATGCATATTAGTTAGCTCATCACCATAATAATTTCTGATTCACTGGACATCAAGATAACAATTGCTACTCAGGGAGGAGTTTGTGATACTCATTTGGTTATAAAAAGAAAACTCCATATTTTACAATGATAAAAACCAGTAATACAACTTAAGAATGAAAGTTTTGATGGGGAAGGAGGCATAATGATTGAGGGTGACCCATGACTGGAGAAGATACAGCTAATATCAAAACATGTCTTTAGAAATATAAGCATGTGTGAATAAAAGTACACAAAGGGAGAGAGGACAAGAAAAATGCAAGGCTTCAAATAAAATCTACTGTTTCACAGTTACCTACGAGATTAATGCTGATAAAAAGTATATACTAAGTGGGAGGACTTCCAATTAAGTCTCTTGTAAGATATTCTCTTATTAGATTTAATAATGGGTGCCACCTGATCAGAGATGGAGAAAATGGAGCACTGGAAATTTCTACTACCTTTTCTACATAAAACACAAGCAAAAATCGTATTTTAACATTAATAAATATTTCATAGAATATAAGCTTCTCCTTGTGCAATCCTTTACAACAACCTATACTCATTAATTGGTTTAGCTGCCTGAAGAAACTAATAGCATGTAACACATGCAATGAATAAATGCACATATTTGACCATGGAGCCTTTACCTTACATTAGATTTGAGGGTGTCTGCTTTAGGAAAGTAAGGCACTCTGAAGTCCTATTTACTTCGTTCCTCTTGATATATGAGTTTTGCTTGTACAGTGTTTGTAAGAGAAAACTCTATCCAGCTTTGAGTGATGTAGATCCAATTTCCCTAAGAGATGTCACTGAATCTTCACAAACATGAGAATTGTGTTGGTTTTTTTTTTTCTGGCACACAGAATAGTTCAGATAAACTGAGAACTAAAATTATAAATCATAAAAAAATAAGATACCCAAAATATAAAGGCACATTAAGGTTTCAATTTAATCAGTCTCATGGGTCATTTAACACCACTTGAAATGTAAAGCTTCAGGTAAGAGACAATACAAGTGTTTCCTTTTTCTCAGTTGTGATTCTTCTTATCTAAAGCTTTAAAAGTAATTCTTTTTTTACTTTTTAAATAAGGACTGTTATAATGATAATTTAGAGCCATGTCTACAATTACCTTCATTACTTCACAGCCTGTCTTTTTGTGACATTATGTGCCTTTTGGAAAAGTATAATCCCAGGCATATGCCACCTGGGTGGAAGAATTTTCTAACAAGTGACATGAATGTTTCTAATTCCTCAAATGATATATTTTCTTTCAAAATATCTTCTTCATTTGTCATAGTTTCTTTTCCTTTTAGACCTCTTTAATCATTACAAATATAGTAATTTTAGGTGGCGCCTGGGTGGCTCAGTCGTTAAGCGTCTGCCTTCGGCTCAGGTCATGATCCCAGAGTCCTGGGATCGAGCCCCGCGTCGGGCTCCCTGCTCAGCGGGAAGCCTGCTTCTCCCTCTCCCACTCCCCCCGCTTGTGTTCTCTCTCTCGCTGTGTCTCTCTCTGTCAAATAAATAAACAAAATCTTTAAAAAAAAAAAAAAAACAAATATAGTAATTTTATAATCTCTTTTAGATTGTTCTATTTTATTTCATTTTGGGATGTCAATTTCACTCTCTATGGCAGCTACTGGTACTTCTCTATGGTCATTCAATTAGTGTTTTGATTTATGACTCTAACTTTCACTTTTTTCTTTATCAAAGATAAGAGAGACCTGGTCTAGGAATATCTTCTTGAAGAAGCGTTCTGAATTATTTTCTGAAGGCTTCAAGGATTTTTACAAGGGCTAGATCTGTTTGTAGAATTTATTCTGAGCCTGAAATTAACCCTTCACTTAACTAATGTAAATTTAGACCCAGTGTGCATGTGTGGTACTGGCTTGTGTGTATCACTTTTTTTTCAAAAATATGTTTTTCTGCCCAATACCTGGAAGTGACTCAAGTCTTTAACAGTGGGTAGAATTCTCTGAAACTACGAACAGAGTTTCTCTGATTATGTTTTCATAGACTAAACAGTCCTTTGCAGTCCCAATTTTAAGGAGGTATCTCAAATCCAATATGCACTCTGTCTGGATCCAAGTTCCCCTATCAAAGATCAAAACTCAAGCCTCAACATCTTAGGAGTATCAGGGGAAAATCACAATAACAAGCACCTGGATTGGGAAACTTCATGCACACCTCACTAAAAGACAACAAGCTGCCTCGTCTGGCAAAACCTCTTTCTGTCCCCAAAAGGAGCACCAGCAGGAAACAGTGAAAAACCCAGCAGTGCCAGATAAACCAAGAAGACCAAAATAATACCTCAAAGACTCTGAAAATTTAACTTTTACTGGAACCACAGCCCACAAAATCAGGCCAGTTGCTTCATGATAAACCTATAACACAGTGTCTTTCTACTAAAAAATAAAATAAAATTCAAATTGGACCCAGATTTTCTTAAACATAACAGTAAAAATGTCTAGGATACACTAAAAAACCACCCATCATACCAAGAAACAAGAAAGTCAGTACATGAATATAAAAACACAATCCACAGAAGCCAACACTGAGATGAATCAAATGTTGAAATTATCTGATGGGGATTTTAAAAGCAGTCATCATAAATATGTTTCAACAGCAATTATAAGTCCTCTTGAAACAAACAAAACAAAATAGGAAATCTCATCAAAGAAACAGAAGTTATTAAAAAGAACCAAATGGGGGCACCTGGGTGGCTCAGTTGATTAAGCCATGGACTCTTGATTACAGCTCAGGTCATGATCTCAGAGTCCTGAGATTGAGCACCACGTGAGGCTCCGTGCCTAGCCAGGAGTCTGCTTGGATTCTCTCTCTCCTTCTCCCTCTGCCCCTCCCCACTCTGCTCTCTCTCTTTCTCTCTCTCTCTCTCAAATAAAGAAATTGATCTTCAAAAAAATAAATAAAAAGAACCAAATGGAAATTATAGGACTGAAAATACCAATAACAACAACAACAACAACAAAAAGTCTTGCTGGCTAGGTGCAAAATGGGGTGAAGATGGCTGAGGATATAACCAGTGAAACTCAAATAGATCAATAGAATTTACCCAATATGGAAAAAAAAAAAAACAACAGAGAAAACAGACTGAAAAAAAAAAAATTACCAAAGCCTCAGTTTGCTTTGGTGTATTAACAAAGATCCAGTATTCGTCTAAGCCCCAGAAGGAGAGGAGAAAGAGAGTGTTAGTTTGCAAACTGGCCCCCATGCAAAGTAGAAGAAAGAAAGAGGCAAACAGACCACTGCAGATCAGTAGGTGGCAGACTGGTAGGTTCAATAAGCAAAGACACTTACATAAGAGGCTTGTCTGGGGCAGCCACAAGACAAGTAGATCTCCACACCTGCCAGCCAGTATCTTAAAGTTTCTATAGAGTCCTTAACTAGGTTCACTTACACCCTGCAGGTGGTCTCAGCACTACATTGCTCTCTCAAGACTACATCCTTCAAAACGGCTCTGATTGTAGGAATGGTGGACAAAATGTACATTCTAAGGATGGGGAAGGAATGAGGAGCCTTCAGTTGCCTAGGTACAGCTCTTGGGTCAATGGGAGGTCAAATCCTCTCAATGACCTCCCCCAAAACTACCCCATCAAGACTGTCTCTTACAATCTCACCTGCCCTCCTTTCCCACAATGTGCCCTAAGCCATCAGCAAGGATTTCATCAGCATAGAGGTGGCTCATTTGGCAGCTATCTGGCTGTATTGGAGGCACACACTACAGCAACAATACAGGCACATGCAAGAGAAAAGGTAAGTAATAATCTTTTCCACCAAGAACCTCAAGATCTAAACCACTAATTTACTAAGTCCCTTAGGAATGAGATTTGGATCACTCAGAGCATTCACTTGTGTCTTCATGTGGTTTAATAAAAATTATACATTAGCAGGTTCTTCAGTTATGAACACATAACATTCTTTTTGGATAATGGCACAGATGGTAATAATGTCCAAGGCCATCCTGTTTTAGAGGATAGCTTTTCTCATTAGAAATATTACAGCACTAAATAAAGACAGCCTTTGCCAGCTATCACTTAAGGCTTGTTGGGTGAATTTAGTAAGGGTTTCTATGTGTGCTCTAATGTCCTGCAGGACAATGGAGAGGCAAAGATGGTAGCCAAATGATTGTACCAGTGGGGGGAAAAAATGCACCCACCTGGCCTTGAGGAGAGGGAGGTTGGCAGCTTTACAAACTTGACCTACTTATACATACCATACATTTTGGCCAGGGGAGATAACCCCATCAGGTGTGAGGAGATGAATTAGGGGCAGGATATGGCAGACCACCTCTCCCCTCTTTCAATGCTGTGTTTTATTCCAAGTATAATGTGTTTCAACATCTTTAGCTTGCATTAGGACAATGGGATCCCAGTGGAGATTGAGTAGTTCCCCCTCAACCAGGGGTATGAAGTAATTCACCCATCCTGGTGGGCATCCCATTGCAAATTCTAGTAGATAATGCCTTTCCAGGCATGATGGAGCTCAGTGTTCTCAGCAACATAGCACGTTGATCCAAGATGAGAGTTGGTACAATGGCTGTCTCCAGTGACTTCCATATCTTTACAGTATTGGTTGTCTTGGCAGGGATCCCCAGTCCAGCATATGGGGCAATAGCCATACTGGTTGATTATTCAAATGTATTGAAGCCTGGGATAGTACTTTACTATGCCTGGCCAAGGTAGTTTTATTTGTTAGTAATTTAATCTGCTGCTTTAATATTTCATTTATTCCTCCATTCAATGTCATGTTCTTTTGCCCAGTCTTGCACATCTTGACCTTTGAAATGTGGCCCTTGATTACAGTCTATTCAATGCAGTTATCAAAACATGGTACTTTTTTTAATCCCCTAATGGTGGCAGCTTGGTTTGCATGATGACAGGGTAAAGCTTGGGTTAGGCTAAACACAGTGTCCACAAGAACCAAGGCATATTTAGAACTCTTACTTGGAGGGAGGGGGCCAATATAATTAATTTGCCAATCTGCCACCAGTCTGGAACCTCAGTGGATGCCCTAGACTCCTTTGGCAGTTGCCCTGAGCATTGTTTAGAACACACAGGGCATGCTGTTACTGCATTAACCAGGTCACCAAATTTTCAAGGACAACTGGCATCCTTGACAATATGCCATCCCACCTGGGCCCTTATATATCTGCTCTTCCTATGCACCAAATCTGCTGTGTCTACTGTTGGGTCAGTTGCTAGGGCTCACATGCAGGCTAGGGATCAGCTTCCTGATTGCCAAGGGTTGTCAGCACCTTGGGAGCCAGGACATGGAAGACTGCCTCAGTCAGGCTCTTGCAGGTGAACCAAATGTCTTTCCACATATCCTGACCCCTTAAGGGTTTATTCATGACCACTACCCTTTGGCTTCCCATTGTCCAATCATAGGATTAATCCCTTTAGAATGGCCCAACTACAAGTACAAAGGGTTAATGGCCAGGACTCATGAGTGATCACTAGCCAAACTGCTCTGAATTTAGCCCACTGGCTACTGTGTTTTGTTACAGGTTCTAGTACCAAGCACAAGCATCAGTTAGAATTTCTCCCATTCCTTCTCTATAGGCTGTAGGGGCCACCACAGGAATAGGGGCAGGGACATTTGGAAGATTTACATACTCTATAGAGCCTAGTATCACCTGCATTTCTAGGCTGGTGGAAATGTTGCTCCTCCACCGCAAATAGGCATGGCATTTAGTCAAAGTGGGATTTTAAGCCATGGTAGAGATGGATTGATGGAACATATTCTCAACCCATTCCCTAATAGGAAGGGAATTCTTACCAAGATATGTTGTTCCTTCATGACTAGCTCTGGGTACACTGCTAGAGATTATTACTCCATAGGGGTATATTTGGTTTCTGTCCCATTCCAGAGCTTGGACCAAAATCCTAGAGGTACTCTCCCCTTCTGTTGTCTCTGACACAGTGCCCAACTTACACTTTCCAGAGTCACAGACACATCTAACTCAAATGGTAACCCTGCTTAGGAGATGCCCAAGCTTTTATCTGCTTAACTAGTATTTTTACCCTCTCAAAGGTGACTTGTTGCTCTGACCTCCAGTCACATGTGCCCTTTCTTCATTAGGCAGTGTAAGTGTGGAGACACTGTGCCATGTGGGTAATAAAACTCCTCCAAACCTCAAAGTCACTACAAAAGCTTACACCTCTTTCATGTTCTTAGGGGTTGGATAGGCTTACACCTTATCAATCACAGCTTCTAGGACAATGCACATCTTACCCAACCATGTGATGCCCCAAAACTTCACAGTGGTGCCTAAGCTTTGAATTTTTGTGGGTTCACTACACATCCTCTTCCTTGCATATGTTCCAGCAAAGTCTGCAGAGTGTCCAAGAAAAGTCTTCACGTGTTAACCTTATATCATCAATGTAATGGGCCCATTTTACTGATGTGGGGACAGATACTTGGTTACCATCCCATGACATGTCGTGGGGCTGTGCAGGTAGCTTGGGGAAGCACTTTTGCAAGGATAATTATATCAATAACATATCTTTATATAAATATAACCTAAAGAAAGTCTTGCATCACTTCTTACTTGACAATGCTTCTGACATAGTTTAACATATCAAATAGGCCTAATTAGTTTAATATCTCTTTTATAAGGAGAGATGACAAATCTTTTGAAATGTTCCAGGAACCCTCTGGAAAAACCCCAAAGTGAAAGATCAAAAAGACTTCATTTAAAATTTGATTTTTGGAAAGTTTGTCAAAAGTATCAAAAGGCTTAAAACATTTGATTAAATAAGAGCATAAGTCACTGTGAAGCAAAACTTAGTTACCATTTAACCAAAGTGACAATTAAAAATTTCAAAGGCAAATACAGAAGTTATAGAGTTATAAAAAAAAACAACAACAACAACAGCTTATCACTTTTATTTTTTAAAAAAGTTTTTTTGAGAGAGAGAGAAAGAAAAAAGCTAGAAAGAGAGAGTATAAGCAGGGGGGAGGGACAGAAGGAGAGGGAGAAGCAGAATCCCCACTGAGCAGGGAGCCCAATGCAGGACTCCATCCCAGGACCCTGGGATCATGACCTGAGCCAAAGGCAGACACTTAACCGACTGAGCGACCCAGGCACCCCAAAAACTTATCTCTTTTAATAAAGAAGGGCCAGTTTTCTGAAGTAATCAAAGACTTGATAAAGACAACATGAAGCACAGGAAATTATTTTGGTGAAACACAGAATTTTTGTTTTCTAGGCAGATTACTGAAAATATAAAGAAAAACCTTTTATAATCTTATGAAAAACAGACCAATAATCCAAGAAAGCTCTTTTCCTAAGAAATCCATGCCAAGGAGCGCCTGGGTGGCTCAGTCGTTAAGCGTCGGCCTTCGGCTTGGGTCATGATCCCAGGGTCCTGGGATCGAGCCCTGCATCGGCTCCCTGCTCAGTGGGAAGCCTGCTTCTCCCTCTCCCACTCTCCCTGCTTGTGTTCCTGCTCTCGCTATCTCTCTGTCTGTCAAATAAATAAATAAAATCTTTAAAAAAAAAAAAAGAAATCCATGCCAAGACACATCATAATTAAAAATCTGAGAAGTAAAGACAGAAAAGTCTTGAAAGTAGCAGAAGAGAAATGATGGATTACCCATAGGGGAACACCAATCAAATTACAGATGATTTCTCATCTGAAGCCATGGAGTCAGAAGCAAGTGGCACATTTCACAAGTGCTGAAAGAAAAGAACTATACCATGCATTCTGTATTTGGTAAAACTATCCTTCATGAATGAAGAGAAATAAAAGCATACTTGGATGAAGGTATTTCATCTGTGAAGAATTTGTGGTTAGTAGACCTACCCATAAAGTTTGGTTAAAGGGAGTTCTTTTCACATAAAGGATTGAAAGAAAGAGAAAGAAAGAAAGAAAAGAAAGAAAGAAGGAAAGAAAGAAAGAAAGAAGGAAAGAAAAAAGAAAGAAAGAAAGAAAGAAAGAAAGAAAGAAAGAAAGAAAGAAAGAAAGAAAGAAAGAAGGAAAGAAAGAAAGAAAGATGAAAAGAAAATTTGGAGCTTGAGGAAGAAAGATCAATGGAAAAAGAAGTATGGGTACATATAATAGGCAGTTGTTTTTCCTGAATTTTATATTTGATGACTGAAATTAAAATTATACCATTGGATACTCCAGCCAATGATAGTTAAAGTGGGGGAGGTAAAGGAAGTGAAGGTTCCATACTTCACAAAAAATGGTAAAATATTGATACCAGTTGCAGAGTATACTGTAATACCTCCATCACACAGAAAATTATACAAAGAGATAAATCAAAAGCACTATAAATAAAGCAAAATTGAACAATAAAACTTATTCAAGCAACCTAAAAGAAGGTAGAAAAAGAGAAAGAGACATGAGTATCCTAGGAAACAAACAGATAAATAACAAATAATAAAATGACTGTTAGGCTCTAACATATTGAAAATTATCTTAAAGTTCAGTGGTAAAATACACCAATCAAAAGACAGAGATTGGTAGAGTGGATTTAAAAAAACTACAACCCAAATATAGTCTGTTTACAAAACTCAAACCCTAAGCCCTAAGGGTCTTTACCCAGATTTAATAATTCTCCAAACCACTGCAACATCAATTTGTTTTTCTTATTTTGAGATCCCTTTCATTTCTGGCATTTGAAGCTTTATTTTTCATTCAAGCTAGGTTTATGTATTTTTTATTAGGGAGTTATTCCTATGGATTTTAATGTCATATTCTGCTACAGTTCTAGATCTTGAACTAGGTCCTAATAGAGACTGTGGAGTGTTTTTATGATATCCTAAAAATGTGGGAATGAATAGAATGTCAATCTATTATGGCTCTCAAAAAAATCCACATTTTATAGATACACAACACATTTCTCAAAGTGCTTTTCTTTCATTAAACTTTCATTCTTTTTTAACATAATGCCATAAAGACTTCTAGTTGACCAACAAAATCTATTTCCCCTTCTTTAATAATAGAACTCCTAGGTATTAGGCGAATACATGAATGGCCAGCTAGAAACTATATTTTCCATCTTCCTTTGATACTTGATATAACAGGTGATTAAGAACTGGCCAATGGTAAGTGAGCAGGTGTGATGCATGCCACTTCTATATTGGGACCCTAAAAAGGAAAGGACATATGATCCCCTAGTCTCTTTCCCCACTTCCTACTGACTGGGAGATTATGAGAGCTAGAGCCACTACTTTCAATGGATGTAGAGATGGAAGCCACATGTTAAGAATGTTAGAGATGCCCTTTCTATCCTAGAATAGAAGTTTAAGTGAGAAAGAAAGAAACTTCTGTCTTGCTCAAGACTTTTTACATAGGGGTTCTTTTGTTTTAGGAACTTAGACTTGTATAACCTCAGGAGAAGAGTAAGCTAGGGCTCAGTAACATTCAGTGAAGAAATGGAAATGAAAATCCAAGAGAGGATAAATTGTGAAAACTAAGTTGGTCATAGATATTGATCTCCAAGGGGTAGTCAGGTAGATCAATGTAGGCTTCCTGACTGAAAGGGCTCAGTCATGGCTCAAAAAAGTATTGATAATTACATGGGCCAATTTAGCAGCGGGATATCTCTAGAGAGAAGAATGTGTTGTATACTTCCAGAAAGATCTTAAATAATGCAGTAGGGCAGGGGTCAACCTTCAGGCCAAATATAGCCATCATCTGGGGTGTGTGTGTGTGTGTGTGTGTGTGTGTGTGTGTGTTTTGGGTTTTCAGTTTTGACAAATTCTATGGGTTTTGACAAATATATACAGCGTCCCGACAACATCAAAATAAAAATAAAGAATATCCCACCACCCTCACAAATCCAGCCTCTCTCTCCAGCTCCAGCTCCTGGAACTCATTATTTTCTTTTTTCTATTCCTACAATTTAGGCAACTATCTTAGTAATAGTAGTAGCAGCAGCAGTATTTGATTCCTTATAAATTCTGTTTTTCTAACCGATGTCATGACCTGGAGGAAAGGACCTTCCTCTTTACAAGGAAAAAGCCTCTCTGGAAGGAAATAACATGTAATAACATGCTAACTCCAGGGAGAAGTTGGCATTGAGTGTGTTGGCTGAGTGAACCTGCAGAAGCACAGTTAGGTAGAAGCAGAAATTCCCTCCACCTGCCCACCCCACCCATATCCTACACCCACATGGGCTAACCCTTCCATGCAGGTTTTTGTATCTCCTGAACAAGGAACTGAGCTGGTTATGGGGACAACAATAAGAAAGACAAAGGATATTTGACTGCCAGCTGCCTGGTTTGGTGTACTCTTTATCCTTGTAAAAACTGTACTTCAAATAAGATGAAGAAATATGGCATTTGGAATGGGGCAGAAATCCTGGCCAAAGGGGAATCCAGCCACGAGTCTGAATGAAGGTGCAGTAAGGGCCTTGAGACTCCTGCTAAGTAATTTAATAACTTCTCCTCAGCTTTAACCTGAAAAGTCCTCTTTGAAAGTCCAGATTGGCTTTTTCCAGAAGCCATTTCAGCAGGAGAGTGAAAGCCAACAGAGAAGGCTTTCCTGAGGGCATTAGGCATGGGTCTGAGAGGAACACAGCTCCCTCTTTTCTCTCTCAATTCAATTCCTGGGACAGAAGCCATCAGCCAGAGCTCCTGAAATTGACTTTACTTCAATTCCAGGTCCCTTCATGATCTGAGGTTAACACAGGGGCTCCATTTGCTGAGAGGTTAGTTCCAGGAGATGAGTTTTGTTGCCACAGGATTTTGTAAATAAAATTTTATCAGAACACCACTATACTCATTCTTTTACACACTTTTGCACTGCAACAGTGGAGTTGAGTTGTTGCCACAGAGATGATATAGCCTACAAAGCCTAAAATACTTGTTATCTCTCCTTTACAGAAAAAGTTAACACCTGACACAGGGTACAAAGAGAAAGATTCTGCACCCTCCTCTAACAGGAATGAAGCTACTTATCAAGCATTCCAGGTATCAGTAGAAAATGGAATGCTAGGTAGGGAACTGCAACAAAGCTCCAAATGTATAATGAGGCATTACAGGACTGATAGAGTAGATTTCAGGAATACTATAAACACATAACTTTTCCTTATAATGCTGACACCACTGAAAAATAAATTATCCAACCACAGCTAAATCTCATTGTCTATAGCTATTTTGCTTAGTAAGATATTAAAGTGAGATAGCTTAAGTAGAGAAAGTCAATTATCATATGGTTTCACTTATTTGTGGAACATAAGGAATAAATGGAGGACATTAGGAGAAGGAAGGGAAAAATGAAGGGGGGGAAATCAGAGGGAGAGACAAACCATGAGAGACTATGGACTTTGGGAAACAAACTGAGGGTTTTAGAGAAGAAGGAGGTGGGGGGATGGGTTAGCCCGGTGATGGGTATTAAGGAGGGCATGTATTTTATGGAGAACTGGGTGTTATACGAAAACAATGAATCGTGGAACACTACATCAAAAACTAATGCTGTACTGTATGGTGACTAACATAACATAATAAAAAATTTAAAAAATAAAAAATAAATAAAGTGAGATAGCTCAACATCTTGTTGACAAAGAGAAAAACCAAAGTCAACCTATTATAGTTGAACATGATACAAAAATTTCTTCACAGTTGTCAAGTTTGTGTATAAGTCTACAATCACAATTCCAGATTTCCTCAATTACGTAAATTATATTATCTAGATTTGTCCCATACTGGCTAAAAATTGTTTGGGATTTGAGTTGGAAATAAACCTATGGGAAGAGGACAAGAATGACTTGAAATGAAAATGTCTGGAAAAAGTAAAAGCTAACACTTCTATAAATGTTCTTCATATCTTGGGTTGTACCTAACCTTGTGCACTCTGTTCACATCTCCTTTCAAATTTTATTCACAGACCTTCCAGAGGTAACACAGGTTATCCTATTTAACTGTAACTCTCTTTATCAAAACCCATCTTCATCACCTTTTTTTCCTCTAACCACTTCTGTCATTTGCATGAACATTTATCCCTTGACTCATTAATACCTTGGGGTACATTCCAGTGTTAAAAAGAAAATATGCATTCAACAATGCTATTGTTAGTAAGAATATTAAAATATTAGATATGTATCTGTAACAATAGGTATAAAATATGTATATACATTTATATATTGAAGGATCAAATAAACAGTTATTCATATTAATGTTGTTAGAAGTCAAGTTTTCAATATATGAAAAAATCTGAATTGAATTTTTATGATCTCTTTATTTATTTTTTCTCTTTTAAAAAAAAGTATATGCCCCCCAGCTCTGTTCACCATAAAGATCAAGAAACAACAATAAACTGAGGCCAATGAGAAACACTGGTACCTAGATTACAACGTCTAAGTACCATCACTTCCCCCTAAAATGTGCCAGCTCCTTGGAGAAATGGCTAATTCATGACTGTGGAAGGAAACCTGGAACTTCTTGACACACCAGAAAGGAAGGACGTAATGAAAGACATTCTAGAGACATCTCTAAGACATATTATTAAGTAGAACAAATCACAGAAATGTCAAAGTATACAGGAGCTGACAAGCAAAAGCTATCAATGGCCAAAAATAAGACAATTGGACATCAAAAAGAATGAGAGAAATGGATTAAAATACATAAAATATATCAAAACCATAATGATATTTTTTAAAATTACTTATTGGTTACTCTTGGAGGTTACCATGACACCACCTCATTATTCTAAAATTCGGTAAATAAGTCCAAAAAAGCATGCATTTATCTTGCCTTTCCAGTGTGGACTATAAATGGTCAATGAAAGAATATTCTTTCTTATGGAAGAATCATAACTAATAAGAGCAGAGATAATGATAGAATCAAAAAATCACCATTTTGAAAATTCTAATGAAATTCTATGCAGAGGTAATTGTTATCAATGTCTGTTAAAACCATTCAGAGAAAGATTTCTGGGAAAATTTAAATGAAGTTATCAGGCTTGCAATACCAGACCCACGGATCAATCTCCACATTATTAAAACTAATATCCCTTCTGGTGTATTGCAATAATAAATTTACAGCCCCACCTATGAATTATTCTAGCTCCCCCCTCTGAAAAAGAAATTGAATCTGAATCTATTCAAGTCTTTATATCTATCAAGTTTACAGGAAGTAAATGGGATAAATTGCCATCAGCAAAATACGGAATGCGGAGAATTTTATGTGACAATTGACTGTTTCCTTCAATAAAGAATTGGCATTTTAAAGAGGAAAGGGGAGCTAATATGGATTATAGAATATATAATCCATATGCAATATATGGACAGGCTTACATCCTTGCATTATTGGCAAATGAACTATGAAGACATTTTTGAGAGCAATAGGGAGTATTCTTCATATAGACTGGCTATCAGATGAATACCAAGAATTATTCTTAATTTTACTAGATTTAAAATATGGTTATATTATTAACATCTTTATCTGGTAAGGGGCACTAAAGCATTTGTGAATGAAAAAATATGGTATCTTAAATTTTCTTTTAAATATTACAGTAAAAAAAATGGAGGGGTGATAATTGAACCAAGAATGGCAACATTTTGATAATCGTTGTAATGGGATAAACCTATGAAGTTTCATTGTACTATTCTCTTTACTTTTGAAAATAAATGTACATTGGAAATTTCCATATATAAAGGACTTAAAAGGGAGAAGAAAATTATTGTCTATGCAACCCGGAAGTACAGCTGGGAAAAATAGAACTTTACCTTCTCTCCAGTTTTTGTGCAACTTTGGAAACATGTATATTCAGTACTGCTCCAAGTGGGATTCAATGTAGATATCTTGCCAACAGTTTAATTATTTGAAAGATTACCATGTTTTAAGGGAATGATGCTACTACAGCGATATTGAGATCTGTGTTCCACTCTATTCTATCTGTAGGTAGCAATGATAAACCTCAGTGGTTCTGAAACTTCTGGTCCTCAGATCCTTTTTATTCTTAAAAATTGTAGAACACCCCAAAGAATTTTTTAATGTGGGTTACATTTATGCCAATTCTTTGTTAAAAAACTCCATTACATGTTCACATAAGAGACCTATTTTATAAAAAATAACTGTATTTCCAAAAACTTGGTAAGAAGACTGGCCTCATTTTCCATAGTTTTTCAAGTTTTCCTGATGTTTGGCCTAATTAAACGTGACTGGATTATCATATTGGCCACTGCATTCAATCTGTTGCAATATATTCTATTTAAAGTAGGTAACAAAAATTCAGTTTCACACAGATATATAGTTGGAAAAAGGTTATTTTGATAGCTCTTTGAGATAATTGTGGCTATCTTTCTTTTTTTTAAGGATTGTATTGATTGATTGATTTAAGAGAAAGAGCATGAGTGGGAGAATAGCAAAGAACAGGGACAAGCTGACTGCACTGAGCACAGAGCCTGACACAGGGCTCAATCTCACGACCCTGAGATCATGACCTGAGCTGAAATCAAGGGTGGGACGCTTTACTGACTGAGCCACCCAGGTACCCAGTGGCTATCTTTCTTTGATACCACACCAAAACCGGCCAAGGCCATCGTTTCTTAAAGATTAGTTATAATGTGACATCAATTAACTCTTCCCACTCAGTTATATGAAAACCCATTCGTCCCTCTACCACTTCAGATGTCCTTTTACTGATGCATACTTTTGTTGTATAACTCATTGGCTGTTTATAAAATATGGGTTCACTAAATTACACATATCTTCCAAACATTGACATGTTTCACTATATAATATTAAAATTCACATTTGTTAATATCACCATCGATCTCATCAGAAAACTTTTAAGTATGAGAAAGCTGCCAAGCTCACCGTGGTAGATTCAAGTGTTGCAAATTTCTAGTTTTTTACTTGAAGTCACAAATTTTATCTTTGGTAACAAACACTGTCATTGTTTTCCTTGAAATGACAGGCTTATCTTATTTGTTTTTGAGAAAATGTCTGCCAGTTACCCAAGTGTGAAGAACCATAGTTTTGTGTCAGTTGTTGCTTCGAGTCAAATGATGTTTCATGAAAACAGCAGCTTGCTCAACTCAGAATTCAAAGAATCTCACAAGTGCTTTTGTTAGAGACAAGCATCACACTCTGGTTTGCATCAGAAGTGATTTATGCACACTCCCCGTTTCATCACACAGAATATTAAAAACAACATCTATTCAAAGGTTGAAGTTTAATACAATTAATAATTTTTACTGCTTCATTAAGGGCATTCTTAAGTGTAACTGTCACTTTTATTACTGTGGGTTCATGGTAGTGGAGAATATAATGACTGCTAATAAACTTTAGTGCTACTTTCTTGATTCTTGCTAAAGTTCCAGCAGTTTTACCCACTATCAGTGGAAAAATCAGCCACAATGAAGAAGGCAAATCATGTTTATAAAAATAGTGTTTACTTAGAGGATACCTGCAATGGTCTCAGGGATCTCCAGGGGTCTTTGGACCATGCTTTGAGAGCCACTGGTCAATCTTGAATATACTACTTCAATTCCTCCACATATATTAAAGAAATGTTAATTTTAATGAAGGAAATTCATAGAAACGAATAAGTAGAACTACAGTTTTCCAAGGCTTGTTAAGTCATTAGCTCCTCAGTCAGGCCAATATGTTCTCATGTACAAGTTTCCAGAGGAAAATATAAAACCTATCTAAAATTTATTCATATTGTTTTGATATCCTCAAAAGAAAATATACAGAATACTGAATTTTTTCTCGTAGACAGAAAACTTTAAAAGAATATATAAGGCATAGAATTTTTGAAAATTATTTGTAAAAAATAGTTGTACGTTCACATGCAGCCATAAGAAAGAATACACAGAGGGATCATGTGTACCCTTTACCCAGTTTCCCCCAGTGGCAACCTTGCAAAACTCTCCTGCAACATCACAACCAGGATATTGACATTGATACAGTCAAGAGACAGAACATTTCCATTCCTTCAAGTATTATTCATGTTGCCTTTTAGAGCCATACCCATTTCCTTCCCCCTCCTTAATTCCTGGCAACCACTAATCCGTTCTTTGTTTCTATAAATTCATCCTGTCAAAACTTTTATACAAACAGAAACATAATATGTAAACATTTGTAACTGGCTTTTCCACTTCGCATGATACTCTAGAGAGTCATCGAACTTCTTGCATGTGTCAGTAGATTATTCTCTTTTATTATTCACTAGTAATCCACAGTATGGACATACCATAGTTTAATCCATCAGTGGAAGGAAATTAAGGTTGCTTCCAGTCTTGGGCTATTAAGAAAAAAGCTGCTATTAACATTCATGTACAGGTTTTTGTTTGAACATAGTCTTCATTTCTCTGAGATAAATTTCCAGCACTACAATTGCTGAGTGTAGTAGTTATATATATTCAGTTTTTAAGAAACTCTCAAACTGTTTTTCAAAATGGCTATACTAGCTTCCATTCCCACCAGCAATATGTAAGTGATTCCATTTCTCTGCATCCTCTCCAGCATTGGTGATGTTACTATTTTATATTTTATATTTATTTTATATTTATATAAATATAATTTATATTTATATTATATTTATATTTATATTTATTTTATATTTATATTTATATTTATTTATATTTATAAAAAATATTTTATATTTATATTTAGTTGGTGTGCAACGATAATCACTTTGTGGTTTTAATTTACAAATGGAAACATTTTTAATTTACAAATATTACATCATTTGTTATAGTTCTATAGGTCCCTAAGGCTCCGTTCATTGTTCTAGTCTATTTTCTCTCTATTGCTCAGATTGGACAATTTCTATTGTTTGTTTTATAGTTTATGGATTCTTTTCTCTTACCCATCCATTCTGTTGTTGAACCATCTACTAAACATTTTATTTCTAATTGTTCTTTCATTTGGTTATCCTTGATATCTTCTATTCTTCACTGGGAATTTCTGTTTCTTTACTGAAATTTCTATTTTTTTTTTCATTTCTTTCAAAAACTTTTATAAGTACATATTGAATTTATCATGGCTGTTTTCAAACCTTTGTCAGACAATTCTAAGATCTCTGTCACCTTGGTGTTGGCATCTATTGATTGTCTTTTTTCATACAGTTTGAAATCTTCTGTTTCCTGGAATGACTAGTGATTTTGCATTTTACCTGCACATTTTTGTAGTATATTATGAGACTCTAGATCTTATTTAAACCATCTCTCTTATCTAGTTTTCTCTAATATTCTCTGGCAGAGGAAGGAGGTCACTAACTCCTTACTGCCTAGGGAAAGTAGAAGACCAGGTTCCCCATTTGGCCTCCATTGATACATTAGGAAAGGAGCTGCCTGTTACTGTTGGGAGGGGTGGGATTTCTAGCTACTCAGGTGATCTTCCATGACATTACAGTGTGATGTGCTCCATTAATTCTGGGAAGTGGTGAAAATCCTGATTCTTTAGTGGACCTCAGGCACCACCCCAGCAGAGAAGTGAAAGGGCACCTCATTACTTCTATTGGGGCCCGATTGGGGTGGAAATCAGTTCTTCACACAGTCTCTACTAATATCAGAGGTAGGGATGTTCCATTATGAGCCCACAGAGGTGAAATACCCAGGTCCATACTTGGTCTCCCCTGATAACACATCTCTGTGAGTGTTAGGTTCCTCCTTACAGCCTAATGAAGGTCAAGCCTAAGCTCCTTAATCATGTGTGGGCTCTCTCTCTCTCTAATAAACAGATAAATAAAATCTTTAAAAAAAATTGTATTGCCTCCACTATTATTTATCCTGAATATAACTCTATGCCTTGTATTAACTTGAACTTTACATTGAATAAAAACTTTATTTAAGAGCACTACTGCTTGACACAGGACCAGAGCATGGGGACCCAGCCAGATGGGATGGCAGGCACAGGGGACCTTCCTAAAGGTTTGGTTCAAGAACCACAGAGCAAAAGTCAAGAAAGCCAAACAACAGCAATTAGCTGGGGTGGAAGTCAAGACCAGCTCTTCCAAGAGATACACGGATGCCGCTCCAGGAGCCTCCGATGGTGCCTACCCTGCTTCCCTAGTTTATACAGATCACCCCATACCTTCCTTCCAACTCAGCATATGCTCCAATTTTAAGGCTCTCCCAGACCATTCTTTTGGCCACAAAATAGTCCATTTCGGCTCCTGCCGAGATCCTAACATCTACTCCCTATGTCCCATTACGGAATCCCAAATTCTTTCCACAGCTTCACTGCTAACTCTTTGGGCTCTTCATCTCCACCAAGAACTTAGTGAGCAAAGCCAGACACAAAAGGTCACCTACTGTAACGATTCGCAATGATTCCAGACGAGAGACCGAGTCAGGACCTACGCAACGCGTAGGCATTTCAGAAACGGGCTTCATGAAAACAAAAGAAGACCCACAAGTGCCCGCGGGGTGGAATTGAGTGGCAAGAGTCGCTCAACAAACTATTGCAATGGGCATGTTTCATGTTGTAATTCGGATGGCAGGAACCTGCATGTATAAATTCATCCAAAGACACAGAAGTGTAATATTGTATAACATACACCCCAAAAAAACAATCACGTGACAGGACGGAAGCATCAGCTAATGCCACGGCGGTAACCATTTTGCAATATATAAATGTATCAGATCAACACATCATACACCTTACACTTGTATCTCAGCCAAGCTGGAGACAATTTTTAAATTATATATCAATAAATACATACAATGAGACTAAAAAAAAAAAAAAGAGTACTACTTCTATCTTCACTAATATTTATGAATAGTATCACTTTTCTCCTCTTTTTCACTAAAGAATGTTTAGTATTTCTCCTCCCTACCACAAACCACTTTTTTCATGGATTTCTTCTGGAAAATACTTAAAAGATATAAGCTATACAAGAAAATATGGTTATTGAATAACCCCTCCTTACCACTAACAGCCACATGGAATCCATTTCAATTAATTCAGTGTTTGATTGCTTTTTCAAGATCTGATTATGCTTTACAAATAAAGAAAAAAAAATCATTTATGAATAAGGTCATACTTTTTTTTTAAAGATTTATTAATTTATTTGAAAGAGAGAGCACGAGTGCGAGGGGGAGAGGATGAAAGAGCGTCTTAAGCAGACTGAGTTGAGCACAGAGACCCATGAGGGGCTCGATCTCATGACTTTGAGATCATGACTTGAGCCAAAACCAAGAGTCGGACACTTAACTGACTGGGCCACCCAGGTGCCTCAAGGTCATACATTTTTATTAAATGTTGAAGATTAAGTAGATACAGAATATTTTTCTTTGTAGTGTAGAGAGAATACAGCAGCTATACATGTAACTGGAGGACACAGAAAAATAGAGGATGCTGTTTGAGAGTTATCTGAAGAACTCTCTTGAAAGTCAATATTTAAAGTCATTTGGTGTTATATACAGACCATCAATCCTTAAAGTTAAAACACTGAACCATGCTGTTTGGAAAACATGATAGTATGTCAATCCAACATCAGTCATTAGTGCTTTATAATAAAATCATGTATCATGGAAACAAGAGACAAATATTTCTTGATATAGACCAAGGAAGGAGAGCTTCTACATGCAGCACACCATCTGAGAGTGCTGACACACTCAGATGGCTTGAGGACAACACCAGACAACAGCTGAAGAGGAGAGGACATGATTATAAATAAGAAAGGGCACAAGAAATGCTCGAAAGAAAGTGATGAGGTATTGCTGCATGGTTTTGTAACAATACACATCAGTGTGACCTTGGACAAAGCCTTTCTCCTCTTAGCTTTTCTGAGCACCATCTCCCTCCTCTGCTAAATATGGAGCATGACCGGGTAATTTCAAATCACTGACAGAACTACGTGCCTGGCTTCATAGTCTTATGTTGGACCCAAATAGAATAAGCTAGATATGTTTAAAAAAACAATGGGTAATTATTATTTATGACAAGAAAAGAAGGAGTAGGAAATTCCATTAAACTTGATTCTAGTTTAAACTTGATTATCACATTAATGCCTTGATCAAAAGCATTTCCACTCAAAATTGTTTCCTTTGTGTAAAATGTAAAATTAAGCATTCTTTAAAAGGCAAAATCTAGTAAGGAGTCAAGGAAACAGTCACTCTCTTGATTAAATGAATACATTGAGAATAATTCATGAATCTGCTTACTCTTCCCTAGTATTACAAAAGCCTAAACTTAAGTGGTAACGTCAGCAGTGAAAGTCAGATGGGAAAACTTTGACAAAGAGCTTGTCAGTCCAGAGCAAGGTAAATGCAAAAGAACCTCTTCCTTTCTAAACCTCCATCCAGAGAAGCTCCTTTGCAGTTTTAAGCAACTGCCTCCCTATAGTAGCACAAGAAGTCCTTTAGAGTTTCTTGGACAAGAGTAAAGAGAAAACAATAACTTTTGAATGACTGAAAATATTGTAACATAAATGAGAAAAAGAGCGGGTCAAACTTTTCACTGCAACATATTTTCAAATAGGGTATTATATTCAATTATTAATAACATTTAGTCTGATTTTTGAAGTCTGAAGTTATTTTTCACACAAAAGAGCTTTCTTAATTTTGTATCAGAGTATGAAAGGTAAGAGTTTAAGAAGTAGACTGGGGAGTCTAGGTGGCTCAGTCAGTTAAGTGTCCGAGACTCTTGATTTCCGTTCAGGTCATGATCTCAGGGTCATGGGATCAAGCCCAGCACTGGGCTCCATGCTCAGCATGGAGTCTGCTTGTCCCCTTCTCTCTGTTCCTCCCTCGCTTGTACAGTCTCTCTCTCAAATAAATAAATAAATAAATACAATCTAAAAAAAAAAAGACTTTAAGAAGTAGAAAGGGTGAGGTCTAGATGCATAATTGCACCTGGGTTGGATCAGAAAAGCATTGTCCTAACAATTCCAGGTTAGCACTTGAAGTGTTTTCATATACCTTCAATAATTTCCTCACCAAAAAAAACACCACTAAAAATAAACGTCATAGATAAGAGAAATTGAGGATTAGAAGATTTGTTTCACTCGCTTATGTTTAGTATCTAACAGGTGATGGAAATAGGATTCAAACCTAGGACCCAGGCTCAATGGAAAGAAAAGACTGGAAGAGAGAAAATAAGGCAAGGCATAAAGCCATTTGGTATCTTCTCTGGCCATCTCCACTCTTCCTATTACACACTTCTGATCCTATCATCTTATTTTCCTAGGCAGGTTTAGTTTTAGTCATAGACATAATTTTCAGGGACTACTATTAGGTCCTGCTGCCTCCGACCTGCAGCTGTAGAGTTGAATTCTATTTTTTGCTGAATTACAATTACTTTCCCTTCTCAGGTTGAAGACTTTCATCCCAGTTTGAATTCATACATCTTTGAGAGGTCCAACATTTATAGTTTTATCAGGTTTGATTTCAAGTTGGCATAGAAAGGAGCTCGGAGAACAGGGTTTAATGAGGGATGTGAAGAGAGAGCATGAGATTACTGAGAACAGAAGGTAAGAATCAGTGAATGGGGTATCTATTCAGAGAGAAAAAATGGCAGATATAGAAGAGGGATTCCATGACCTCTAAGCATCACCTGCATCAAAACCACACCTAGAGTTTTTCAACTTCCTTTGGGTTCTCAGTGTGGAAAAAGAGAATATGAGCCAAAGCACAAGAAGATAAGAGAATTTCAGGGCTGCAGTATGTTTAAAGTTTTTTTTTTTTAATTTTCTAATTATAGAGAGTATATTAAGAGTGCCAAAAAGACCAAGGAACTTTCCCTACAATGAGTTACTACTTTTGTTTAATTGTTTAAAAGTCAGCAAGAAAGATGTCTTTCCGGAATAGGTATTGGTCTCAGTAACTGCCACCAGTTTGCCCTCTTAACGCCCTGACAGGCCATTGCTAAATGCCTTAAGTAAATTAGGATATGCAATCAGTTTGACAACTCTGTGAAATAGGTGGTCAATAATCACTGTTTTATACATGAGGAGAAACTTTAATCAGAAAAGTGAAGTTCTTGGCATGGTCATTGAATTATTAGATAATTTGAGCCCAGATCTATAAAACTTCACAGCCTTAGAGAATTACCACTGCATTTCACACTTCCTTTGGGTGGAGGGGTAATCCATAATATGAGAAATAATTACAGCTTACATGAAGCACGTCTTTAATTATATGTCTAGCACAGTGCCAAGCATTATACATATATTTCTTTTAACTATTCCCACAATTTTATGAGGTAAGAATTATATCATTTTACAAATGAGGAAGTGGAAGGGACAGAGAAAGTAACTTATCTAAATGGTAAAACCTGAATTCCAATCAAAATGGCTTAATTCCAAAAGTTGTTTGCCTACTGATTAAGTCTCAAAATGAATAATGGCTCAAGAGAGATGTCTAAAAAGGGTGCTGTTACAAAGATATTCTTGCAGGAAAACTTGCATGAAATTGAGAATGTTCCCATTTTCACTATTTATATAAGTCTCTTGCTTTTTTGTGTAGACTGTCAAGCTCGGGACATCCTTAAGAACTGGGAAGGAGGAAAACGGACCATGTTTACTGAGCAAACATTTCAGAAATTTAGATTAACATCAAAAGGGGCTGCCTTTGTCAAGTGCTCTCCCCATCTCCGACACCTGCTGCATTGCTTGTGTTTATGCAATTAGAAGTAAAATCTTAAGAATCAGGTTTTCACTTGGGCCTGGAAATTTTAAAAGTGATCCTTTTGAAAATTGCAAGCAGCTCTCAGTCTACTGTTAAAAGTCTTCGGAATCTTTTGTAATTCTCCTTGTCAGGAGTTTCTCTTCAATTGGAACACTTCCCCTCTGCCCTTCCTCTCCTTAATGGCAGGTCCCCTCTTCCTCCATTGTTCAGTAGTCAGATGTTAAGTGACCATTTATTCTGCCAGCTTGCACTGCCCTAAGTCACCCTGATAAACCTCTCCTCACTGCTGTTCTTTATAATTTCACTAGTCTGCTGTAATTTTTCCAAGGGCAGGGATGTTAAGTTCCCTCAACCATGATGCTGTTCATCAGGCAGTTGTTGTTGGTGTCTTGATCAAGAAGGACCCATTTATTAGGTAAGAGTTACACCATTTCAGTACAAATATAGAAAAAAAAAATCTTTCTCTTCACACTAGAATATGTTTATTATCAGCAAGCTGAAGAGTTACCCAAATATAAGCTAGTTCTAGTTCCTAAATTGATTCACATACTCATGTAAATTCATAACAGCTTTAAACAAAACGAAGACAATAAAATAAAAGACTTTACAAAAGGATCAGTGATTTTTAAAAATTGGTTTGGTACTTATTTTTTCTTCTGTTAAAACACAATAGTTTAGCAATCTTTGGTGCGGTTCTATTGCAATTTGAATTTATGACTTCCTAAACCAGGGTTTTAATATAAAATACACAAGAAATTAAAGGTGGGATTCTAGTAATTTTGTCTCTTTTGTGTTATTAACGTAATCTTCTTTACTTCATCTGCTTGCCATTGACATGATTACTTCATTATGAGCCAGAAGAGAAAGGATTATCACTCTAAAAGTACTGGTAAAAAGTAAGATCATACCTATTAGTATGAAAATATTTTGTCTATTTGCCAAAAGTATGGAATAAAACTCTTGAGTGGGATTAAACTATCACTACTATGTAGTGGAGAGTGAATGGGTGTTGGGACCATTATAAAGTTAGGAGTAAATTATTTAACTTCTATAAGTCAGTTTCCTTATCCATAAAATGGGAATAATTAAATTTAGTTTTAACTGTGGTTCATGAAGGTAAGTTACAAGACATATAAGATATGCGATACATTGCAGAGAGTCTAACCACTTCTCTTTGGTGCCCGACCCCATTCAAACACTGTTTAACACATTCCAATGTTTATCCATGTAAGAGCCAGGAAAAGTCATTGTGATAACCAACTTTAAGGATAAACCATATGTTTTGAAATGATTTTAAGGATTTTTCCCCCTCAGTTCCAAATCTTATTCATTGTGAATAAGCTGACAGTACGAGGTCATCTGACATCTCAAACACAACCCAGAATTGCTGCATCTTGTTAGTTTTGGAGCCAATTGTCCTCCCAAAGGCCTTGGAATTTTACAAGCATAGTCACTGAGCTTCTAATTGAAAGCCATTTGGAAAAATTAAATTTGATATTTAAAGAGAAGTCATTAAATGCAGATATTAATGACCCTCATGAAACCACTGATTTCACTTTAGATGCACTCATTGAAGCCCAGGAAATTGGAAACCAGAAAGGAGGCCATTATAATTGATAAGATGTCATCTGCATTAGTAAACCCTTCAGCTGCAATTTAAAAAGCCAGAAATGGAAATTTATTTCATCAGGCAACTCAGAGTCATTGTTTTTTAAAACATGTTCTTCTATTGAAATTCAGTTCAAGAAGTGTCTTAAAGATACATTCATAATGTTGGGGAAACTACCCTGGTTTAATAGTGATTTATATGTATAGTCCATACACAAGCACCTGGAAAGCTAAGTTAGCATTGATTGTAATTTGGGAAGAGATACTAATATATCTTTGGGTTTTCTTACCCTCAAATAGTGAACATCTGTGTAACTTAAACAAAAATGAAGAACTGGAAATATTACTTTTAAGGTAAATGGAAAGGAGCATAATTTTAAGACATTCTGTTATTGGGGTTTTCACTGCATTTCCCTTACCATTTTCTCCAACTAATTTTCTAATGCAAGTAGTGACTCTTTTAGCACCATTGCTATATAGCAGCAGTTTATCTTGGCCACCGATTCTTTTTTCCCTCCAAATTTTGGCACTCGCATCTGCCAACTCTGGCATTATCACTGAAAGGTGCACTCTAGTCAATGCAGAAGGTCCTTTATTTGCTATTGAGGCTTATTCCTAAACAAGGATGAAAATAGTTGTTATTTCCAGACCCCTGTTGTTATTCTATCTGGATCCAGGGACTCTCCCTTCTGTCATACCACTGTTTGCCAGGTACCTCTTCTGTCAGAGATTTTTGTTTTTCTGTTGTCTTTAAGAATGAATCCATTCATAGCTGTCTTGCTTTTACAGATTCCATGATAAAAGAGAAATACTTTGCATGGTCGTTAACTATTCAGTATTTTAGTAAAAATACAAGAGATATGTTTTTAAAGGGGATAGTGGAACAAGGGTACTTTTCCCCCTTTGGCTTCTTAAATGGGTCTGTAGAGAAAAGTAAGTCATTGATCTAGAATAGCACTGATTCTGTAGATAAATTTCTCATAGTTGAGAAGAGAGAACAAAATAGGAGACACAGATATAATTCCATTTTAAAGATGATTTAATGATATAATTTGTCTCTATATCAGGAAGTATTATGAACCTAAGATCCTGACATAACATTACTCTGCAGTATAAGGCAAAAAATAATTTTTAAAAAGGAGGTATATGCAGTACACATCCTGGTTCTGCCAATTCAGAGGACCTACAGACAATGAGCCTGAGAGTAATAAACACACCCAGCACCCAGATCTTGGTTTCTAAGACCATTCTCCAATAAAAGGGCTGAGGGCTTCTTAGAGAAATGACTGATTCTAGGTCTGGAGCAGCAAATACACAAAAAGAACCTGGAGCATGTTGTAGTTCCAGAAAGTGAGGAAATGCTGAATAAAAAATAAATAAAATAAACAAAAATAAAAAGCCAGAAAATAATGAAATGTCTTTAGAGTGATTAAAGAACTATCCTATGTATCACCCTAACACCTCTTCTCTCTACCTTCATATAGGGTACCTAGTGCATGCCTACAGTAATGGACAGATGATTCATATTGAGTCAACTGTGTTCATTGGATTGGTTATAAGTTTCTTATTTGCATAAGTTAGAAAGCTCACTTCAAACTGGCTTCAGCAAAATTTGGAATTTTTAGGTTCATGAAAGCTAAGGGAAACATCTCATGTGCTATAGAATGCAAAATTAATTAGAAGGAATCTAGTGATTCTGCCTTTAACAAACTCTCTCACAGATATGTAACAGCCCTAAAGTGTTTAAAATATATATTTATAAAATCAAACTGCTACTTCTGGGATGGCAGCCTGAGAATCTCCACAGACCTGTTCCCCAGTAAAACAGCCATAGCTGGTGAAAATTAATTTTAAAACAAGAAAAATCATTTAACACCTCTGGAAGTCTTCCTAAGAGCTTACAGTGTATTAGAAAACTTTGTTTCAAAAAAATCTACTAAATCTCAGTTAGAACAGAAAAAGTTTGTAGTACTTGAAGTATGACTTGCTCCCTCTCCCTCCTTCTCCAGCTGACCAGGATGGAAGCTAAAAAGAACTAAAACAATCATTGGAAGTTCTATGCATGCCAGACATTTGCTGTTCTGATCCATAGGTGTGTGTATATCACTTAGAGTAGTGAGTGCCTGGAACATAAATATAAATGAAGATAGATGAATATATACGTATATACATATATGTGTGTGTGTGTGTGTGTATATATATATATATATATATATATATATATATATAAAATCTCCATGGTAATCCTCTCCATGAGATGGTTGACTACTATCATCTCCATTTTACAGATGATGGAACTGAGCCACAGCAAGTTTAAATGACTTTCTCAGGTTTCACAGTCTAAGTAATGGGGGGCAGGGATGGAGGTGAACTCTGATACTCTGGATCCTGAGCCACCTTTTGAACAATCACAATACACTGTCTCTGTAGGAGGAAGTAGAACTGGCAAGGGGCCCTGTTTCCTGGGGTCCCTGGACCCTCTCTCCCACATCAGAGCTCTTGCTACACTGGAGAGAATTATAGTATTTTGATATATTTCAAGAAAACTCTGTGATGGTATAAAAATCTGTTAAAATTGGTTTACCAATGTGATACATATTTGCTTATTCTCTACTCGCCAATTTAAATTTTAACCTCAAAGGGCTTTTTTATGCGCAAAAGTCTGTGGCTTTAAGTTTATCTACTTCTGAGAAATCTTTAACTTCCTGATAGTCATTAGTGCCTTAAATTCATAAGAGATTTCACAACATCTGATGATAATTCCACGAATGGAAGATTATAGCTCTGTGTGGAGAATAAGATTCAGAGGGAAAAGAAAACTGAAATGAGAGAAATTTATATATATGCAAATATTGTTAGTAATGAGCACTAAGACAAAAAAGAACATTATAAATAGAGAAATACACTAAAAAATAAATGCATCCTCTAAGTCTTTCATGAGGCATCAGCAGCTGTTTTAACAAAATAGAAAGTTATAAAAGCATTAGAGGAATTTATCCCTATACATTTGGCTTGCTCTTAGAAAGAAATTAATATTCAGGGAACATATTCATACCACAGATACTTCACAATAGTAGCAAGTATTTCTACATAATACTGAAGACAGATGTGTATAGAAAATGAAAAAAGGACTATCAAATGATATTATTAGTGTTTTTCTTATATGTCACAATTAATCCTTATAATGCTAAGGCAGTTTTCATAGAGCTCAAGGAAATGACACTGAGAGCCTGTTATGTATATTTCATAGATAGGAAATAATAAAAGGGATAGAAAGTGAGGTGCTGACAAGCAAAATAGCGCAAGTCCTGAGGTGGTGGTAGGAAATGATATAAGGGTGGTAGGATCAGAAAGAGGATTTCTTTTAGTTCTTCAGTGTCTTTCATTCTGAAAGAGGAAGCCACACGCAATAACTTTTTCCACAGTATACTTTTGTGTGTGTTAAATGCCCATAGCACTCAGCGTGCCTCCCTATGGCATTCGCTTGATTCTTCCCAGGCTTGCGGTAACCTGTTTCTTTGCCATATTCTCCATTAATAATATGAGAGGACATTTCAGGAAGAGCTACTGCCAGACACTTGTGGAAAGTTTCTGTCTTATTTCTGATCCTTAACACAACCCTGTGAGCATCCTCGTTTATAAAGACAAGTCAAGAAAACAAAGGTACAGAATGCTTGAGTTGTTTTTCCAAGGTCTCATCGTAAGTTTTAAAGGTGGAATTTAAACTTACACATATGTAATTCAGTGTCCGTGTTCTTTTTACCTTGCCTTTTGATGCCCTCCTGAGGAGAGGGACTTTGTCTCTCTCTGCAGAGTTCTGCCCACAGCATCTGGAATAACCTCAGTGAAATGTTGTTTAAGTAAAATGAATTAGGTGAGATATTAAGGTATCATGTAAATACAAATGGGCTAGCAGTCAAGAACTTTGGGTTAGAATTATGGCTCAATCACAGATTAGCTGTAAAGTCTTCTTGAGTAAACAGCTTCACCTCCCCAAGCTTTCATGCTTTGTTTTCTCAACTACACAATGGTGACTTGATGATCGGAGTGAAAGCTCAGATTTGCCAGCAGGTATCTTCCGTTTCATGCCTGTTCATAGAAAGGTTACCACAGAGAATTTCCTTTAACGGTGTTAAGAGGAGATCAAAGTTCTTCAGTCCAAAGTTTGGAACCCAAACAAGACCAATGATTCATTTCTTAGTTATAGGAGCTTCCAATAATTCCCTTGAAAGCAAAGCAAAAAAAAAAAAAAAAAGGCAGAGCACATCAATGTATCTAAAACATGCTCCTTTGCTCCTTTTTCATTGGGTTTCTATTAGCACATCCTCGGCTCTGTTGTTTTAGGCTTGACAGTAATATTAAATTTGCTGGTATTTTTATGGGAAGCCACACATGTGTTTTCTGTTGTTGTAGCTATCCTACAAGCATTAAGAGGCTTGTTTGAATTATCCCTTTCTCTGACACTTTGTGTTGCTCTTGGGTTTCTGGTTTCAGTTCTTCTATCCCATGGTTTATTGTCTGGGCTGGATACTCCTTCCTTCGACAGCATAGCATAGAAGGATAGAGTTGAAAGACCACAGTAACTCACAGAAAAATCAAGACCGTGACACGGCTTTCCAAAGTGCTCCAAAAATTGAAGTGATGCCTCACTGAGCACTTCCTGCAGAATATGCCCAAGTGGAGCATTTCCTTGCAGGCATTTCTCATTCCTGCTCTGCCTTGGACTTCACTTATAATTACATAGTGAGTTTAAGATCATTTTAGATGGTATGCTAGACAGTATTAGTTTATTAAAATACCCTTTTTTTTCTATAAGGTTCTCTGCTTTTCCACATCCTAAGCCTTCACATGCTGGGATGTGGCTTAAAAGTAGGAAATAAATGAACTGAAAAATAAAATTGTTAACCTTTGAGATTCGACCACATCAGTGAGAGATTTTTCCTATACTAAATAGAAATTGCATATGTTAATCTCTGGGCGTATGTGGGAAACTCTGGCTCAGCTATTCCAAAATTAAATGCCTTTAGGCCTTAGGATTTGAAACAATCTCCAAATGATATTTGGAAGGCAAAGAGGGATTACACAGATTCCTTGCATGGAGAGATTCACCTTGAAGAGTGGAACCTTCCTTTGCTTCTGCCCACTTTCCTTCCATTATGATCCAAGTTGATGTTTAGCCGCTGAGAATTTCAGTAGGACTCTGTCACCAGAGCCAGGAAATTGGGTTCATTTGGCAGGTGATTATATAGATAGTACATTTTTGTTGGCCATCAATCCCATTTTCACTGTGGGGCATTCTAGTTCTAGTTTTGTATTTCCCAAACTACAGGTGTCAAGCTGCTATGATCATGCAATGTTTGTGTTGCCCTTGTCTAGACGGCTACAGTTCCATTCTGGAAAATTTATTAGCTTCACTCTGGGGAGTGTTTTTTCCCAAGCAAAAGCAAACTTAAATTGAAAACCCATTAACAACAGGTTATTTAGGCTTTCTTGACCACCCCCGCCCCTTCAAATGGCATGAAGTTCTAGTGAGAAATAGAAATGAGGGAAGCAGGTCCAAGTGAAAGGGTCTCTTGTGACCTGGACAGTTTATGCTCCACTGCCTGGATGCCAAGTAAACTAATTTCAACAACAGAGCCATCCAAATCAGACTCAGTTATGGGTAAATTGAGATACAGGTCACAACTCCCTGTAGGAAGGCTAGAGTGAAGGATCCTCCTATGGCTCTTCCACTTCTCTCAGAGGCAGGGATGCTGATTTGAGGCCTCACAGCCTCAGCCAGTGCCAGCCATGGCTTCATTCACAGCTCCAGGCAGTGTGGATGGGAAAGGCCCCTAAATACCCAGCGCGTGGAAGTTAAGAAAGGTAACAGGCAACGAAGACTTTAATCAGGATCAATTTGCCACCTCTCTAAAAGTTACTTTAATGCAAATCAGCCTTTCTACCTTCATAATTAAGAGAATATAATTTTCAATCAGCATTGTTATCGGCTGCTTCAATACTAATTCTAGCTGGCTCCAATCTTCTCCAAGATACTATATTAGGACTTGGTTAGGACTGCAAAAATATTAGAATTGCTGGTTCTCAGTGTTAAAGAATTATATAAACCCAACTTTATAAAATCATGGCTTCTTAGATCTGTAAGGATATTTAGTGAATATTCCATTCTTATGAGTGAAGACCCTGAGGTCCTGCTAGTTAGGTGAATTTCTCAAAGTCACACAGTTGGTTGGTAAGAAAAAAGGACTACAGTGAGTATTTCCTACCCTTCATGCTTTTTCCCCCTCGGTTTGTGACATATACAATATTGCTACTTATGCATATTCTACCCCACTTGCCTTTTTTTTGAACTACCCTAACTTTTCCATGCAATAGTTTATATACTGAGATGTACACAAATAAGTGAGGCATTAAATTCTGCAAAATAGGAGAAAGATTTGTGACTTGTTTAGAGTTAAAGTAGAAACTTAACTCTGGTAGACAGATAGACTTTATCTGCTATACTGTTAGTAGCATGAGCCATTAGTAAGGATCCTTTCGAACACAGGGCCTGAGTGGCAGACAGAGGGTGATGTCTTCTATGATACCTACGGCCGGAACAGAACCCCAGCCCCAGACTCTGCTAGCAATGTCAAATGCACTGGCAGCACTCAGCTGGAGGCAAAGCATGATAGTGGATGTTCAAACATAACACGCAAATGACATACGATGCCATGTAGAGTATACCATATATTATACCATATGGCACGTTAGGAATGCCCATGTATCTCTACAAACCAATGAGATAAAGAATCTCGGTGTCATTTTCTGAGGCACTTCTGCAATGATCCTACCTTACATCCACCCCCAGTACTCACATACAGTCCTCTGCTTCCCAAGTGAGAGGTTTTCTTATGTCATTTCCATTCATCTGGTAAGTTACTCAAACATATTTCAAGTTTGTTTATGTTCTTTATGTATAAGCAGAGATAACTTCTCTGTTTATACAGTACCTACCACAAATTTGGGGATAATTAGAATCTCATTAAATGCCAAATTTTAATGAAAATCCATGGTGGAGGGAAACAAAAAGGAAAACAAATTACCAGAAGAAACAAAACTAGAAAGACTGGCAGAGCAGAACCATGAAAATGGGAGCTGCAGGACAAACTACATCTTTGTGGAGGAATCGACTGATACAGCAGGTGATATTTGAGGATTAGCAAATTACCAACTCCGTGAAAACAGAACTGTAAAAAGAAATGTTGTTTCATCTATTTCAGGTCCATCCAAGAGCATGTGCTCAGACATGCTTTCACTAATAAAGCATCTTTTTTAATGTAATTAATCACTAGATTTTGAGGGTGATCAGATCTGACTGAAACGACCTGGAAGATGATATGTTTGGAAGTTAAAAAGAGGAAAAACTGATTTTTGTTGTGGGATGCCACATTTCAAAAATATGAGCCATGATATATAATTTTAAATGTTGGTTAGGAAACCAGCATAAAGGATAAGCAAATCTAATTACAAATCAATGAAAAGTTAAAAAAAAAAAAGTCTATGTCAGTAGGTTAGGACAGACAGTTCTCTCTCTCTTTTATTTTCATTACAGTTTTTTAAATGATAGGAGAAGGTTTACTACCTGTTCAACCATGCAGTCAAATTATCTTAACTGCCCAGCTGCTACTACCTTTGGGTTCAGCTGCCATGCATAAAATAATACGGGAAAGCCTGTTTTCTGTTTCATAATTACATTTGTGGAAGGGAAGGGATCACATTCCATGAAATTGTGCTGAGATTGATAGGAGCTGAGGAATATCACCTGATGGAAGTTTTTATTCCTTTGTCCTCTGGCTTCCTATGTGGTCTCTGTCGTCGAAGAATTGGTGCTACTTTGGGGAGAAATACCACATTTTCCTTTTGCTAATCTTCTTTGCCATATTTTTTTCCAATATATTTAATACATCTTTACTTAGGGGCTGTTAAGTGCCAGGCACTGCTCCAGGTGCTGGAAAGATGAAGGCGGAAATGAGAATATTTTACCAAAAGATGTTTTATTATTTGTTTATTTTGAATGAAATCCCCTGCTCTTATTAAGGTAATGACTAGAAGATCTAAAATAATAACAGTTGAAAGAGGTTGCCACCAGGGACTAAAGATGAAGGT
This sequence comes from Phoca vitulina, assembly GCF_004348235.1. Taxonomy (NCBI): domain Eukaryota; kingdom Metazoa; phylum Chordata; class Mammalia; order Carnivora; family Phocidae; genus Phoca; species Phoca vitulina. The sequence goes on from NW_022589714.1 coordinate 35,424,994, forward strand.
GGAAGAGATAGAGCAAGAGACAGCTGCTTTTCATCATAAGCTCTTCTGTATCCTTTCTTTTACCACCTTTATGTATTATTTTGATATAAATTAAAACTAAGTAACTGACTCCTTGAAGAAAAAAGCTTCGGATGTGTTTACAGTCTCAAAATGAGGATAAAAAAGACACTGACTGGAGAGATAAGGAAGAACAGGATAAAGGAGGAGTTAAAGACATGACTCAGAATTTGTCAATACAATAGAGAAGATCACAAAGCACAAAAACTCGTTTAATGTTATAAATGAGAAAAGGGATTAGTTTTTTAATTTGCAGAGCTGATTTGACCAATAAAATTAGCTCTGCTGACCTTTCTTACAATTTTTGGAATCATGGAATCACTATATTGAATTTATTTATTTATTTTTTAAGATTTTGTTTATTTATTTGAGAGAGAGAGAGAGAGAGAACATGAACCAAGGGAGGGGCAGAGGGAGAGGGAGAAGCAGACTCCCCACTGAGCAGGGAGCCCAACGCGGGGCTCAATCCCAGGACCCCAGGATCATGACCTGAGCCGAAGGCAGACACTTAACTAACTGAGGTATCCAGGTGCCCCACTACACTGAATTTAATTGAACAAGTATTTATTGAATCACTACTATGTCCCTGGAAGTGTACTAGATGCTGAAATTTTACTACTGAGCCAGGCAGATGCAATCCTTCTTCTCATGGAATTTACAGTGTATTAGTGAAACTAAGATCCAAAGAGATTATTAAATTCATCCTGACAAGCCTCAAATATCAGGTTTTCACACAGCAAAAAGCAATGATTGTTTTATCTCTTGAATGACCTGGAAGCATCAATAATTTTCTAAGTTCAAGTGTCCATTCAGGTCTCTTTAACTTGCACTGTTGTACTGCATTCAAATTTGCTTATGTATTGCAACAGAAATTTACAATTTCCCAATCAACCACATCAGTGTAGTATAATTTAAAATGCAAAACATACGTTCCAGCTTGCCAGGCAGCAGACAGAAAAAAACACTTATGCTGTGGTCTATAGAACAGGTGACCCTTATTATTAGGATAAAATATTTGGTCAAATAATTGCTTCATATGATTATAGTGGCAGATACATTGTCACCCAGGCTTGTTGAGAAAAATAACTTGCAGCTGCTAATAGTCAGTATCAATAGCATGCTATACAAGAAAGCCAAACTCTGAATAAAGCTATCCAGTCTGTTGTCAGAGACAGAGGAGAATACAGCTTTAATAAAGAAGGTATTCTCTGCCTGAAGCCTATAATCTAAGTTGACTAAGCATCCATTAATTTGGGGCCTCATGGGGAGTAGAAGCCAACTGTTTCTGCAAAGCAACAGGAGTATGACTAAAACTATGGGCCTTCAGCCTTTTCTAGTCCATTCCATAAAAATTCATTGCTAGACATAGGAGCACTACTAAATCGAGGTGTACAGACAAAGCAAAGAGGCCAGGAGGTGAAAGAAAGAGACTTCAAGTTTACAAATCATGTCTTCAGAAAAGAAATCATTTCTCAAGATAAGATTTGGAAAGAAGCCTATTTCTAAGTCCCTTGTGACTCAACTTATAAAGGGTTGTCAAAACAGTCTGGTTCATCAGGCTGTAATATGCAAAATGGCATGGCACTCTGTCCTCGTGCATGTTAAACCAATAGTATTAAGCAATTAATCTTTAAGAGTTCTTCAAATGGCATATTTTTTTAAAAGGAAAGAAGTAATATTGTCAGCTACGTTTTGCTAAAAAGTTGGGGCAAATTAAGAGATAAAATTATCTGAGAACCAATACTAGCATCCTTCTAGCTTATTTTCATTTAATGGTTTATTAATTCCATGAGTTGGATATTTGCCTCCCAATTAAGTATCTTCATCAACATGGAACCATTTTCATTCTTCTAAAAATTAAATATTAATGCCGTTGTTCAGTGGGTGATAATATATATTTCTCTCTACATTTATGTCGAGTTCATTGCATCTCAGTTATAACAAAATAGTTTTCCTTAAAGTTTTTTTTTCCTCTAACTTCTAATCAGCAAAGAAATCATAATCATAAAACACTTTGAGGGTCAATAAAAACAAAACTTCCATGGTCTATGGTTTTCCTTTTTTTTTTAATTTTTAATTCAATTCACATGCAGTGACTTCTTTCCTTTATACAAGTGATATTAACAGTATCAATCATTTTTTATTCACTCCTAGAGATCTCTCCATACTAGCTTCCACTATGGATAGGATTGATAAAAGAAAAATTCTGCTAATTATCATCAAAGAACAAGTTTAAAGTCAACCAGTCGAAGTAAAGTCAAGCGACTAAACAGATCAGTGTTTCTCAACTTTTTTTTCATTACTGCCCCTGCCAAGGAGATATTTTAGATATATTTTCCTAATTCCTCCAATGAATTAATAACACAGATATACTATGTGATCTGTTTACGTATTTTGGCTTTTTTGGAGGACCACAAAGAATTGCAATAGCTAAGATTTTTCTGCCCATCAAGAACCAATTTTTGCCCATCAGGGCCATATGATCCCCACTGAGAATTCATGAAATAGCTGGAAAAAGTTAAATATTTCCACCACAGCATTGTATAGGAAATTTAATGATTCATTAGATATTTGGTAGTGTAGGCCAAAATGTTTGCTTGGGAAGCAAAATTTCTTTGAAGTTTTATTTAAAATTTCTTATACAGTTACCATCCTAAGTCATAATATATTTATATGTTCTTTGGCTTACATTGCATTTCCCCAAAATCTTTCATTAAAGTAGACCCTCTCTGGTAATATGTCATGTGTATTCTGTGGTTCTGAGTACCTCTGCGATTTTTTGCGACATATCTTCCTTTATCATTGGTATTCTAGTTCAAAAATAGTATTGAAAGGTTTGTATATTCTTGAACACTGCCTCTGGAGGACTAAAAAGACTCATGCTGGTACACTACAACTCAAAAAATTAAAAAAATAAATAAAAAAGACTCTTACACCATCATTTCCTTTTAGGTCCTAGCCCCTGCTTCTTGTCCTTTTTCCATGCAATTCCTGGCCTTTCTCTTCAAGGAAAAAAGTGAGTTCCTCTTCACAAAATATTGGGGCCAGAGAATCTGTGATGTCTTGGAATGTCTTTCTGCCCACTAGATTCCTTTTTCTCAATCAGAACATTCTTCATTGCAAGATGTTATGATAATAACATAGAATGTATAATGGCCTCATAAAATGTTGGGAAAGAATTCAGTCTCAACCCTTACTCCTGAAAATATGACCTTGGGTTTGCCATGTTATAACACTGATCTTTTAAATATAGTAAGTCAATAAAAAGTGAAATGATGCATATTGTACTGTACTAGACAGTTTGTATTTTAAAATCACACCAATAATACATGCTTATTAATGAGAAATTAGAGGGAGAAAAACAGAGGAATGACAACAAAACTATAAAAATCGTATCATCTTTTACCCTACTACCTGGAGATAACTGATTTCCAGTTGAATAATATTCTTTCAGATATTTTAATTTTTTTGTTTTTAAATTCATTTTTATATGAATTATACTTTATATTCCCTTGTTATGGACTGAATGGTGTCTCCCTGAAATATCATATTTTGGAGCTTTAATCCCCAAGGTTACTGTATTTGGAGGTACAATTAAAGGAGGTGATTAAGGATAAATGAGGTCATAAGGGTAGAGCCCCAAACCAAGAGGACTGGTATTCTTATAAGAAAAGGAACAAGAAAGGAAAATAGCACATCTAGTCTTCTGCTGCACACTTGTCTTCCCCATAAATGTTTAATACCAAGACGGATGGCTTGTCTGCTATAGATTTTATAGTTATGAGTTCAAAAACCAAATCTACTGGGAAAGAGTAGATTTCTTTCTACTAATGGAATTGGGTCAGATTTCTAATGGATCAGATTTCTAATGGAATTGGGTATGGAAAGAGATACATCAGTCCAGGTTAGCACTGCTCCCATGCATTGTGTTTTACTTGAGATCTTCTGTCCAGGTGATAACCGTGGCTAATTATTTGCTCCCAGAAAATGAAACCTGCGTTGAAATTTTCACTCAATTGTTATAGAAGTTTATCTTTAAGGATCAGTGCTAAGGAGTTTCCAATTTTGTTGCTTAAATCTGTAAATATGTAGGTAAATACTTAGGAGTTGAGCTTCCAGCAGTTGTTACAGAATTGCTTCAGTGTAAGATTATCTGTGGGCTTTTAGAATTGGCATAATCCACATACTAATGGCTAAAACATACATCAGCTGCTGGACAAAACACAGAATAAAATGGGTCATGGTGACTTTACTGGTCCTTGAACTGACAAGCATTCTTGCACAGTGAATTCTCCATGTAGTCAGAGGTAAAGTAAGGACATTCACTCATCACCTCATTCTTTATTCTAGGCATCACATCTGCAACTCTCAAAATGAACATTCGTCTTATTCCCAGAACTCTATTTGTATTACTAATATTCATGAAGTAGAATGCAAAATCTTGATTCATCATTATGCAAACCCCTCAAATAAGTCTGCATATTGTTTACATTTTCTTTAAAGAAATTAAATGAAGTTAAAGTCAATATCTATACATTGTTATCTTTCTCACCCCCATAGATTTACACATGTATATACCGACATCATGATTAAATGGACACAAATTATAGAGATCAAAATCATTTAGTATAGATTAATTTCCAGCGGACCACTGTGGTTTCTACATCATTTTCCTGTGTGAAGAAGATGCCAGTTTTACCGGTGCTGTGAATGACAAATCCATGTTTTGTATAACTTATCTTGATGTTTACAATGGCCGAGAATGTAGTAGGATCAATTTTTATAGCACCCTCTTCTCAAGGCCTATCATCTCTAAAATTTTCACTAAGATTCATTATTTGAAATTTTTAACAATACCTAATTTTAAAAGATGGCATGCACTCTCTCCCAAAAACTGCCTAAAATTTTCTTTCTGTTCATTATTTACATAAGATTCTCAAAGAAGTAAGTTACTCCAATAACACTGAGAGCCATGGACTCATCCCCCAGGTGGGTAGACTACAATTGTACTGAGATGGTTGAAAACTAATCCATTCCTATGATCCTACCATCCTTGGCTTTTCTCTCTTGATACATCCTAATTTACCCTGCTCCTGCTTATACTCACCTCCCATTTGTGCATCTAAGCTTAATGGCATGATTCTTCCCATGCTTTACCCATAAAAGACATACAACCCCTTCCAAACAGGCCTGGGAATGCATGCAAAAAGAGAAGCTAAAGTAAAGCAGGGCTGGGGTAAATGTAAGGGTGCTTGGTAAATATTTATTTGGGGTGGTTCTCCTCCTTCCTGATGCATTTATGATTTTCTTATTGCCTCATAAAAGCCCTTTTATCATGATGTGCCTAGATGGGACTGTCCTAGAAATTATGCAGCTTATGTTTTGTTGGATATATACATCCATTTGTTGGATGTATAGACTGATGTTTTCCCCTAACCTCTAAGAGCTTTCAATTCTTGCCTTTCATTTTCTTAGAGCCCCTGTCCCTGAAAGGTTTTGCCTGTTAAGCACCTTGAGTCTTCAGGAATTTCCACTCTGTTTAAGGTAATGTCACTCCCACCTGATGCACCTAGGGAATGCAGCAAATTTCTGGAAGAGTAAACCAAATAACTGTTGAGCCCCATTGAATCTTTTTTCACTTCAGCCTGATGTGACTGCTGTGGGTTCTCTGTTTTCTCCATCCCCAGCAATGATCCTCTGCTCCCACAAGCCTGGATTCCCAGCTTTTAGCTCATGACCAAAACTGGTAAATACCTTCAAAAGGAAAAGTAGCTGCGGGTCCTGAGTTCAACTATGAAAGGTCTCCCCTCTCTGAAATTTTAGTATCTCCATCCCCCTTGTTTCTGCAACTCCTAATATTTTTTTTAAACTTTTGTAATTTATTTTGTCTTTGTAGGGTATTTTTTGTTTGAAGAAAGAATTGGAATGCCACAAATTACTCCATTCTACTCCAAAATAGAAGTCTCCAAAACCACACAAAGTGTGGTTATCAATATTTAAAAGGTCCAAGGTCCTAATTGACTCTTAATTCTCATTCCACACCTCAATTTTCAGTACTTAAAGAGAGTGGACATTCTTTACACACACAAAAACAGTTTAAAAGGCAAATAAAATAATTTATAACTTTGTAAATCAATTTCACTAAATAACTTTATTTTAGCAAACTAAGCTCAGCTAACATTGAAGGAACCTAAAGAAGAGTCTATTAAATAGAGGTATAAATAAGAAAAAAATTTTGCAGGACAAATATTAGAGGAGAAAGAGGTGTTTCTAGTCAACCACAAAGCAGAAGAAAAGTCTGGGCACACACACGCACATACACACACAAATATTAAGAATGACAGAAGATGTAGGAAATTACTACAAAGGGAGAAAATAGATTTGTTTTACCTCCTTCGTTATTACTTCTAAAGCCTGGCTCTTGGCAAAAGGTAACAATGTTCAAAAAGAAAAAATTCCTTAGTATTTCTTGTTCATTCTCAACAAAGAGTGATAACATTTCAGAATTGACCAAGAGCAGAGATTGTTAAGAAGTGCTCTTTGGACTTCTAGGAATTATTTTTGAAGAGATGTTGTGGTAGCCAGCCTCCATGATGGCTCTCTGGTAATTCTTCCTTCCTGACATTCATGCTTTATCTAATCCCCTCCCACAGAGGGCTGACTTGAGTAAACAATAGCAGACATAAAGGAGTGTGACTTTCAAGGCTGGGTTATAAAAGACATTAAACTTTCCCCTTGCTCTCTCTTGTATTAATCTCTGGGGAAAGCTACCTATCATGTCACAAGAATACTCAAAGTGTCCATGTGGTAAGAAACTGAGGCCTCCTGCCAAAAGCCAGTACCAAATGCTGGCCAATGAGGCACCTTGAATGTAGATCCTCCAGCCTCAGCCAAGCCTTCAGTGACTGGAGCCCTGACTGACATCTTAACTGCCACATTATGAGTGACATCAGGCCAGAACCACCCAGTTTTAGGATTCCTGATCTACAGAAAATGTGAGATCATGTTTATTGTCATACCACTATTCAGGGTAGTAATTTGTTACACAGCAAGAGATAACTAATACAGATGCCATGATATTGCATAATTCAGGAGAGGAAGGTAAAAGGTAAAACAAGTAAATAGAACTCCTGGGGCTGCATCTCCCAGTTTAACATTACTTCCAATATCCCTCACTAGTGGACCTACCATTTGTGTTACGGGCAGCTGAGTATTATTTAAGAGAAGTCCCTTGAACAAATCCATTAGATACGATAGTCTCCTTTTTTAACCTTTATAATTTTTTTTCCTGTTCTACCTTCCAGATTTTTCCTAGTTTTTGGAACTACATCTGACTCTTCTCATCTCCTTCCAAACTCAATAAACCTTATGTTATAGATTCAATGTTTGTGTCCTCCCAAAATTCATACATTGAAACCCTAACTCTCAATGTGATGGTATTTGGAGGTAGAGTCTTTGAGAGCTAATTAGGTTTAGATGAGGTCATAAAAGCCCCAAGGGGATTAGTATCCTTATAAGAAGAAAAAGAGACAGCAGATCTTGCTCTGCATACAAAGAGATCACGTGAGCATACAGCAAGATGGCGCTGTCTGTAAGCCAGGAAGAGGTCACTCATAAAGAACTGAATCTGCCATCACCTTGACCTTGGACTTTTCAACCTCCAGAACTGTGATAAATGTCTGTTGTTTAAGCCATCTAGTCAATGGCATTTTGTTATAGCAGCTTAAGCTGACTAAGACACCCTATCACTAAGAATCATTCTTGTCCCTTGTAAGAGAGTTGTACATTATAATAAAAGCTGTGGTGCCAATGGAATTAGTACATATATAATAGGTTATTATGAAGATAAGGAACCCAACCAAGCACATGCAGAGGATGAATGAAAAGTGACCCTAAATTATCATGTCTGTAAAACATATCATTTCTCATGTATGTATCCATGTAGATTAACATCAATTTGGGGACATAATTTTGAGTACTTGCCTCTCTCCACAACTCTGTGTACTTTTTTCAGAGGCTATGGGTAATTTTAATATCCACTCTGTAAAAGACAATCCACTATCTGTGTGTGTTTACTAAATGTGCTATTGGACAAAAATCATTAAATGATCTCAACTACTAAAAAAATTCCTGGAATAAAGTTATAAAAAGTCAAGAGTAGTAGGCAGCCACTTGACCCATTCCACAACATTAAAAGAAAGTTCACTTCTTTTTAATTTTCCCCACTCCCCTCTGACCCAGAATTTTCTCCTCAGTTATAGTATGTCACAGAGGTTATATACATATGGAAAAGGCTTAACAGGAACACCAAGCATTTCCTCAAACTTCTGGGAGGACAGTTGAATAACCAATTCTCTTAATAATCCCTAACTGAGGTTAGGAGACATAGGAATATCAAGGTGATATTTAAAGGGTGAAACTGAGAACTCAAATGAAACTCAGTTTTTTTAAATTATTTTGATTTCCTTGGCCAAAAGCCTTATGTTGTAACTTAATATTAATGATATGCCCTTGAACCACACAAAATCTTTGCCACAACATTGTTGAGCACTATTTTACAAAAATAAACCCTGAATTGTAGAGGTTTATTTAGGATGATAGGAGAGAGAAAATGAAAATTAGAGGGCCTGGTTTTTAGGATAGGAGCTTTTCCACCAGAGAAAATCCACCATTTAGTTTTTCATTGAAATTTGCTTAAGAATATTGCTAGGCTAAGTGACAGCTCATAAAATTTTACTGATTCTAAGAAGATTCTTCTACCTCTCCAAAAAGATAACCACAAGGCATACTTCACAATAGAGCTTCTATTCTTTTTATTTAAAAGAAAATTTAATTCCCTATTAAAATGCAAACACTGGGGGATAAATTAACAAAGCAGATTGGTTAATAAGTATATGTCCCACATGTTGAGTTTGTTCCTTAATCTCTTCTCCCTAATAATCAAATCTAGAAGAAATAATTATCAAGTATAAGGCATTTTCAGGAAATGCTCTTATAGATACATTCCAGTTAAGATTAACTAAATGGTTGCTGGTAAAAATGATACAATGCCAATGAATTTTTCATATTAACAGAGGGCAAGATCTTTAGCCAAAAAACAAACCACTGATTTGGCATTTCATTCCCCAGCAAACTTTATGAGCCGATACTTTCCTGTAGTCCCTGAAATAATAGAGCACAGGTAAACACCTCACCGTCTTACTATGTAGAAAGCATGAACACATGGGACTTCTCCTGGAGGGAGGGAGCTAGAACCATCAAGAGAAGAGAAATTAGCTGTCATTGATTCAGCCAAGAAAAGTAACAATGACAAGAGTCTCAAAATTTAAAAGAATGAGAATCAGTGGTGGTTCTTTTTTAGTCTCTTTTCCTCTGTTTTATATCTATATTTCTCCAGGTCCTCTCCCAGACCACATACTCCTTGACTTGGTGCTCTCTGCATTAAATCCTCCAAAATCATCATTGTCAGTCAGGATTTTTCTTCTGGGCCCAGACCCATATATCCAATCACCTACTCACCATGGCCACATGAAATGCCCTAAAGGGAATTCAGACTCATCAGGCCCAAAGGTAAAGTTATCATCTTTCCTCCAAAATTGCTTCTTCTTCTTTTTTTTAATTTTATTATGTTATGTTAGTCACCATACATTATTAGTTTTTGATGTGGTGATCCATGATCCATTGTTTTCATATAACACCCAGTGCCCCATGCAGTACGTACCCTCCTTAATACCCATCACCGGGCTAACCCATCCCCCCACCCCCCTCCCCTCTAAAATCCTGTTTGTTTCTCAGAGTCCATAGTCTCTCATGGTTCATCTCTCCCTCCGATTTCTCCCCCTTCATTTTTCCCTTCCTTCTCCTAATGTCCTCCATGCTATTCCTTATGTTCCACAAATAAGTGAAACCATATGATAATTGACTTTCTCTGCTTGACTTATTTCACTTAGCATAATCTCCTCCAGTCCCATCCATGTTGATGTAAAAGTTGGGTATTCATCCTTTCTGATGGCTAAGTAATATTCCATTGTATATATGGACCACATCTTCTTTATCCAAAATTGCTTCTTATCCCAGCAAATGAGAGAACTATATATCTGGTGTACAAGGTGGAACCATAGGATTCAAACTTGAAATGGATTTTTGCACTCCTCACAAAATATTTCTCTTCATTTACTTTTGATTGTTTATCTTAAATATTGCTATGCTACCCTCTTCCTTCAATCTCCAAAACTTTCACCATTCTGCTCCAAGCTAGTATCATCTCCTGCTGGGCGACCAGCCTGACAAACACTCTTTCCCATTTTTGCTCCCAGAAATCCATTCTCCATAGAAAGTGCAGAAAGATCTTTTTTTAAATGAAGATCTTATTATCCTCACCCCCCTCCACCAATTTCTTACAAAGACTTTTTGTAGCTGTGTATATAATAGACAAAGTTACTTAATTGGTTGAAAAACCTTTTGTTTTTTTCTCACCTCTGCTTCCTCCTTGGCCTCATTTCCTTTGTCCAGGTCCTGTAATGCCATGATTCTCTCATGCCAAGTCTTTTCAATATGGCCTGTCTTCCATTATTAGTCTGCAAAGTTTTCCTCACAACCACTTTGCCTAAACAACTCCAATTCGCCCTTCTCATCTCAAATCAAATACTCCTTCTTCAGGCACATCTGTTCTGACTCCTCAGATTAGAAGAATTCCCTAATCCATTATCCTGTTGTTTTTAATTGTAGTGTTTCTCTTACTTCTATTTTACACAATTGCAGGATTATTTTCTTAGTATCTGTTTGCCCACCCATTTCTCATACTACTAGTTCATGAGGGTAGTGATCAGATCTGCTTTGATGATCTCATTCCTGGTTTTTGGTTGGTTGTATGAATGAGGAATAAACAGAAATTGAAACAAGAAAAAGGGGCAGCCTATGGAGAAATCAAATCTTATGTACTTCACAACTTTAAGACTTAATTCTGCTAGCAGCCATATGACTACCCTGAATTGTGATGTGTCTAGGTTACATTATAGGTTAGATTCATTGGAGAAAATAATATGAACTCAGAGGGAAGGAGTTAAAAGGAGGGGAAATATGAGCAAGATCTTTTGAAATACTCGTAAGAATTTCATCAGTTTCCCAATAATTCAAAGTGGTTGCTAGATTCACCTTTGAAAATTGAATATCATTAACTAGCAATTTCATCTTGAATTTAGGGCCAACATAAGGTTGATTTTATTACTTTGAATTGGACATCCACCTACATGGCATTTGTATATAAAGTTTTGTTTATTATTTCCCTTGACCATCATTTTTCATTCAGGGAGGAAACTCATTTTCTCTTTTTCATTTCAACATTTACTACAATTTGCTTATGATTTTTCTTCCATTTAAAACTACATTGGAACAAACACAAGTATGCCATTAATTCAGGTTATTAATCATTGCCTTCTCTGACTAGATCTAATTATTAATGTTTTAAGTGACTTTTAAGTAACATCTTTTTATTTTCCTTTGGTATTTTTCTTTAAAGGATGTTTTGGAGTATTAATAAAATAACTGAATTTGAACACTAAAAAAAATGTGATCATAAATAATCAAAATCAATTTTTGTTTGAAATACATGAAATTGGGTTTTATAATAGATTTTGTTTTTAAGCCCATTTTTAAAAGGAAGAGCTCAATATTTATGTGAAGTCATTAGGAGGAGATGCAGTATATAGCTTTATGGCAGATGATAGAGAAGGGAGGATATGTGCATATAAATCCCTCATATTCAAAGAAAATAGACCACTAGGTGTTAGTATTTTCTTAGCAGAGGGAAACTATATCACTTCATTAAAAAAGAAACAGAGTCAGGTAACAGATGTGATATTATTTTTTTTCACTTCATTCTACCTTGGACAATCTAAAAAAAGAATAAACATTAAAAGAAAACTTTTTTCTCTAGGAATATGATTGTACATCTGTTATGTATTGTTTTATTTTTCTTTTGCAAACCTCTATAAAATGATGGAGTTATACACATATCTAAAATAGATTTTTTTTCATTAAGTTTTTATTTAGTATAAGTTTTATTCAGTATGAGATTTAAATTATAACAAACAGTTAAGGAAAGACTTGAGGGCTGTGGAGGACTTATGAAATCTGGCTGTATTCCTGTACTATAATTCCATAAGGTTACTTGTTTTTTTCCCCCATATAACTTGAGTGAATTTCTGCCCTTTTGCACAAGTGATTCCATACAAGAAATACTGGCAGAAATTGAAAAACCAGAAAAACTTATCTTGGAGCAAAAATCTACTTCGATATTTGTTGTCCGTGTCTTCTTTTTGGTGAAAGCATGTTCCAAATTGATGTTGCACTAAACAAGAAAATATTTCCTCTCTTTCTGTGTACACCTGCTCTGGATGGAATTGTGTCCTCCAAAATTCCTATCTTGAAGCCCTAACTCCAGGTATATCTATCTGAGGATAGGGCCTATAAGGAGGTTATTCAGGTTAAATGAGTTCATAAGGGTGTGGTTGTGATCTGATAAAATATAAGAAGAGACAACAGAGAACTTGTTCATTCTCTTTCTGCCCTATGAGGACACAGCAAGAAGGCAGCCATTTGCAAGCTAGAAATGACTGCCTTTATCAGAAACTGATCCAGCTGGACCTGGATCTGAGACTTCTAGCTTCCAGAACCATGAGAAAATAAATTTCTGTTGTTTAAACCATGAAGTCTATTATATCCTGTTATTGCAGCCCAAGAAGACAAAGACAATACCTCATCCTAGGATCTTCTGGCTTTTGTTCTACTCTTAAAATCACAAGTGTAAATATGTGACATATTATTCCATGTTTAGGTTAATGACTGTTGCAGTGAAAAAAGAAAAAGAAAAGAAAAAATTTGTCTTTCTTAAAATAAATACATGGGACCCTTAAATAGACTAAGAAAAAAAAGAAAAAAGACTCAGATAATAAAATTCAGAAATGGATGAGGAGACATTACCACTGATGTCACGGAAATAAAAAGGACAATATAAGACTACTATGAATAATTATACACCAACAAATTGGATAACCTAGGAAAGATGGATAAATTTCTAGAAACATATAACCTACTGAGATTGAATCATAAAGAAATGTTTTTAAAGAGGAGGAAACATTTTCAAATTCATTCTATGAGGCCATAATTATCCCAATGCTAAAATTAGACAAAGATACTATAAGAAACTACATACCAATATCCCTGATAAATACTGATGAAAAAGTCATCCATAAAATACTAGTAAACCAACTCCCAACAACAAATTAAGATTATACACCATGACTAAATGGGATTTACTCCTAGAATGCAAGAATGTTTCAATATGCAAAAATTAGTCAATGCAATATACCACATTAAAAGACAAAACCAAGTGATCATCTCAATTAATGCAGAAAAGTCATTTGACAAAATTCACCACTTTTTCATGATAAAACACTCAGCATACTAAGAATAGAAGGAAGTTACATCATACTAAAAGCCATCTATGAAAAATGTCCAGCTATTATTATACCTAATGGGAAAAACTGAGTTTTTTTCTCTAAGATCAGTAACAAGGTAATGATGCCCACCCTTACCACTTCCATTCAACATAGTACTGAAAATCTCACTAGAGCAATTAGGTAAGAAAAAAAATAAAATGATCAAAATATGAAAGAAAGAAGTAAAATTATTTCTGTTCACAGATGACATGTTTAGAAATAAATTTAACCAAGGATGTGAAAGACTTATAACTGAAAACTACAAAACATACCTGGAGGTACAGGGGACATAAATAAATGGAAACACATCTCATGTTCATTAATTGAAAGACACACTCTTGTTAAAATGTTCATACTACCCAAAGTGATTTACAGATTCAATTCGATTCAATCCATATCAAAATCCCAATGGCACTTTTTACAGAAATAAAAAAAAAAAAATCCTAAAATTTGTATGGAATGCCAGAGGACTTCAGTCAAAATAATCTTGAGAAAGAAAAATAAAGCTAGAGGCCTCACATTCCCTAAATTCAAAACATATTGCAAAGCTATGGTAATCAAAACAGTAAAAAGAGTGAGAGTTTGACTTCTTCTTTGCCGATTCGGATGCCTTTTATTTCTTTTTGTTGTCTGATTGCTGTGGCTAGGACTTTTAGTACTAAGTTGAATAGCAGTGGTGATAGTGGACATCCCTGCCGTGTTCCTGACCTTAGGGGGAAAGCTCTCAGTTTTCCCCATTGAGAATGATATTCGCTATGGTGAGCACTGTGAATTGTGTAAGACTGTTGAATCACAGACCTGTACCTCTGAAATAAATAATACATTATATGTAAAAAAAAAAAAAAGAAGAAGAAGAAGATAGTAGGAAGGGAAAAATGAACAGGGGGAAATAGGAGGGGGAGACAAACCATGAGAGACTATGGACTCTGAGAAACAAACTGAGGGTTCTAGAGGGGAGGGGGTGGGAGGATGGGTTAGCCTGGTGATGGGTATTAAAGAGGGCACATACTGAATGGAGCACTGGGTGTTATATGCAAACAATGAATCATGGAACATTACATCAAAAACTAATGATGTAATGTATGGTGATTAACATAACATAATTAAATAAAAAAATTTCACAGTAAAAAAAAAAAAAATGGTACAGTACTGGCACATAGACCAATATACAAAAACGAACTAAAAATGGATTAAAGATCTAACATAAAACCTGAAACTATAAAGCCCCTAGACACAAAGTAAAAGATTCATGACATCAGATTTAGCAATGATTCTTTTTTTTAAGATTTTATTTATTTTTATTTCTTTATTTGAGAGAGGGTGAGAGAGCAAGCAAGAGAGCACAAGAGGGAGAGGCAGGCAGAGGGAGAGGGAGAAGCAGGCTCCCCGCTGAGCAGGGATCCCAATGCAGGGCTCAATTCCAGGATTCCAGGATCATGACCTAAGCTGAAGGCAGGTGCTGAACCGACTGAGCCACCCAGGCATCTCTTTAGCAATGATTCTTTCATAAAACACCAATATGCAACAAAAAGGAAAATAGAAAAATGGTACTATTATCAAACTTAAAAGCTTCTGTGCAGCAAAGGTAACTATCAACAGATTGAAAAAGTAATCTTTGGAATGGGAGAAAATATTTGCCAACTTTATATTTGATATGAGGTTAATATCCAGAATATATAAAGAATTCCTACAACTCAGCAACAACAACAACAAATTCAATTTAAAAATGGGCAAAAAACTTGAGTAGAAAATTATCCAAAGGAGATATATGAATGACAAACAAACATATGAAAGGATGCTCAACATCCTTTGTAAAAAATTGCCAATGAAAACCACAATGAGATATTACCTCACACACATTACAATAGCTACAAAAGAAGAAAGAAAGAAAGAAAGAAAGAAAGAAAGAAAAAAGAAAGAAAGAAAGAAAGAGAGAGAGAGAGAGAGAAAAGAAAGGAAAGAAAGAAAGAGAAAAAGAGAGAGGAAGGATGGAAAGAAGGAAGGAAGGAAGGAGGGAAGGAAAGAAGAAAACAAGTGTTAGGGAGGATGTGGAGACCCTGGAAACCTTGTGAACTGTTGATGGGGATGTAAATTGGTGCTTCCACTATAGAAAACAGTATGGAGGTCCTCAAAAGATTAAAAATACAATTATCATATGATCCAGCAATCCCACTTTTAGGTATATATTCAAAAGAACTGAAAACAGAATCTCAGAGATAGTCCAAGATGGCAGAGAAGTAGGAGACCTTAGTTTCATCTGGTCCCAGGAATTCAGCTAGATAGCTATAAAATCATTCTGAACACCTGCAAAATCAACCGGAGTTCTAAGAAAAAGAATAGCTTCAACCCTACAAATAGAAAAGTGACCACTTTCTATAAGGTAGAAGATGCAGAGAAGTGAATCTGAGGCAATATATCAAAAGATAAACCACAGGGGAAGGGAGCCTCCAAAAGCCAACACTGGTAAGTGATATAGCAGCAGAGCACAAAATCAGAACTTTTAGAAATCTGCTTCAGTGAGAGATGTCCAGCCTGAAAGGTGCTCAGGTGGCAAAGCTGGGTGGAATCCTAGGTGGGACAGTGTAGTCTCAGGATCCTTGGGGTCACAGAAGACCAGGTGTGCCTGAGTGTGGCAGAGTTCCCAGGCATCTGAACGGGAAAGCCAGCACTAATCAGTGAGCCCAGGAGTGGGCTTTCAGCTTGGTGTTCCCATAAACCGCGAACTGCAGCATGGTCGGGCAACTGCTCTCTGAGCCGGGGCCCAGCAAGCAGAACCCCTGCAAGATCACCCTCCCTCCCCTGGAAAGAGCAGCATGGATGCACACCACAGAAGTTTGCAGGGTTTGGAGACTCCAAACATGGTGGCATGCCTGATTTAAAATGCTCAGTCACAGTCTGGATGAGCATGGAGTGTGGATAGAGACCATTTATCATGCTAATGGACATAAAAAGAAAGCTGGGGTAGCAATCCTTCTATCAGACAAATTTGTTTTTAAACCAAAGATTGTAGTAAGGGATGAAGAGGGACACTATATCATACTTAAAGGATCTATCCAATAAGAAGATCTAATAATTATAAATATTTATGTTCCAAACTTTGAAGCAGCCAAATATATAAACCAATTAATAACAAAATTAAAGAAACACATTGATAATAATACAATAATAGTAGGGGATGTTAACACCCTATTCACTACAATAGACAGATCTTCTTTCTAAGCAGAAGATCAACAAGGAAACAAGGGCTTTGAATTACACACTGGACCAGATGGACTTCACAGATATATATAGAACATTCCATCCTAAAGCAACAGAATACACATTCTTCTCAAGTGCACATGGAACATTCTGCAGAAAAAATCACATACTGGGTCACAAATCAGGTCCCAAGCAATGCCAAAAGATTGGGATCATTCCCTGCATATTTTCAGATCACAATGCTTTAAAACTTGAACTCAATCACAAGATAAAATTTGGAAAGAACTCAAATACATGGAGGCTAAAGAGTATCCTACTAAAGAAAGAATGGGTCAACCAGAAAATTAAAGAAGAATTTAAAAAATTCATGGAAACAAATGAAAATTAAAACACAACTGTTCAAAACCTTTGGGATGCAACAAAGGCGGTCCTAAGAGGAAAGTATATAGCAATACAAGCCTTTCTCAAGAAACAAGAAAGGTCTCAAATACACAAGCTAACCTTACACATAAAGGAGCTGGAGAAAGAACAAATAAAGCCTAAACCCAGCTGGAGAAGAGAATAAAGATTAGAGCAGAAATCAATGAAATAGAAACCAAAAAGAACCGTAGAAAAAAATCAACGAAACTAGGAGCTGGTTCTTTGAAAGAACTAATAAGATTGATAACCCCCAGCCAGACTTATCAAAAAGAAGAGAAAGGACCCAAATTAATAAAATCATGAATGAGAGAGCAGAGATCACAACCAATACCAAAGAAATATAAACAATTATAAGAATATATTATGAACAACTATAGGCCAACAAATTATTTAATCTGGAAGAAATGGATGCATTCCTACAGCAGTACAGACTACCAAAACTGAACCAGGAAGAAATAGAAAATCTGAACAGACCCATAACCAGCAAAGAAATTGAAGCGGTAATCAAAAATCTCCCAACAAGCAAGAGTCCAGGGCCAGATGGCTTCCCAGGGGAATTCTAACAAACATTTAAAGAAGAATTACTGTCTATTCCTCTAAAGCCATTTCAAAAAATAGAAATAGAAGGAAAACTTCCAAACTCGTTCTATGAGGCCACCATTACCTTGATCCCAAAACCAGACAAAGACCCTATCAAAAAGGAGAATTTACAGACCAATATCCTTGATGAACATGAATGCAAAAATTCTCACCAACATACTAGTCAATAGGATCCAACAGTACATTAAAGAATTATTCACCACGACCAGGTGGGATTTATTCTGGGCTGTAAAATTGGTTCAACATCCACAAACCAATCAACATGATCCACTGCATTAATGAAAGAAAGGACAAGAACCCATATGATCCTATCAATAGATGCAGAAAAGCATTTGACAAAGTACAGCATTCTTTCTTGATTAAAACTCTTCAGAGTGTAGGGATAGAGGGAACATACCTCAATGTCATAAAAGCCATCTAAGAAAAGCCCACAGTGAATATCATTCTCAAAGGGGAAAAACTGAGAGGTTTTCTCCTAAAGTCAGGAACATGGCAGGGTGTCCTATATCACCACTGTAGTTCAACCTAGTTCTAGAAGTCCTAGCCTCAGCAATCAGACAACAAAAAGAAATAAAAGGCATCCAAATTGGCAAAGAAGAAGTCAAACTCTCACTCTTCACAGATGACATGATACTTTATGTGGAAAACCCAAAAGACTCCACCCCAAAACTGCTAGAACTCATACAGGAAATCAGTAAAATGGCAGGATATAAAATAAATGCACAGAAATCAGTTGCATTTCTATACACTAACAATGAGACAGAAGAAAGAGAAATTAAGGAGTTGATCTCATTTACCTTTGCACCCAAAACCATAAGATACCTAGGAATAAACCTAACCAAAGAGGCAAAGGATCTGTACTCAGAAAACTATAGAACACTCATGAAAGAAATTGAGGAAGACACAAAGAAATGGGAAAACATTCCATGCTCATGGTTTGGAAGAACAAATATTGTGAAGATGTCTATGCTACCTAGAGCAATCTATACATTCAATGAAATCCCTATCAAAATACCATCAATTTTTTTCAGAGAGCTGGAACAAATAATCCTAAAATTTGTATGGAACCAGAAAAGACCCTGAATAGACAAAGGAATGTTGAAAATGAAAACCAAAGCTTGTAGCATCACAATTCTGGACTTTAAGCTCTATTACAAAGCTTAATCATCAAGACAGTATGATACTGGCACATAAACAGACACCTAGATCAATGGAACAAAATAGAGAACCCGGAAGTGGACCCTCAACTCTTTGGCCAACTAATCTTTGACAAGGCAGGAAATAATATCCAATGGAGGGGCGCCTGGGTGGCTCAGTTGGTTAAGCAGCTGCCTTCTGCTCAGGTCATGATACCAGAGTCTTGGGCTCGAGCCCCGCATCGGGCTCCTTGCTGTGTGGGGAGCCTGCTTCTCCCTCTCCCTCTGCCTTCCACTCCCCCTGCTTGTGATCTCTCTCTCTCTCACTATCTCTCTCTGTGTGTCAAATAAGTAAATAAAATCTTTAAAAAATGTATTTAAAAAAATAAAAAATAAAAGAATATCCTATGGGAAAAAGACAGTCTCTTCAACAAATGGTGTTGGGAAAATTGGACAGCCACATGCAGAAGAATGAAACTGAACCATTTCTTTATACCATACACAAAAATAGACTCAAAATAGATGAGAGACCTAAATGTGAGACACAAATCCATCAAAATCCTAGAGGAGAACACAGGCAGCAACCTCTTTGAGCTTGGCTGCAGCAATTTCTTGCTAGACACATCTCCAAAGGTAACAAAAACAAAGGAAAAATGAACTATTGGAAGTTCATCAAGATAAAAAGCTTTTGCACAACAAAGGAAAGAACTGACAAAACCAAAAGACAACCGACAGAATGGGAGAAGATATTTGCAAATGACATATCAGATAAAGGGTTAGTATCCAAAATCTATAAAGAACTTATCAAACTCAACAACCAAAGAACAAATAATCCAATCAAGAAATGGGCAGAAGACATGAACAGACATTTCTCCAAAGAAGACATCCAAATGGCCAATAAACACATGAAAAAATGCTCAACATCACTCGGCATCAGAGAAATACAAATCAAATCCACAATGAGATACCATTTCACACAGGTCAGAATGGCTAAAATTAACCAGTCAGGAAACAACAAAAGTTGGCGAGGATATGGAGAAAGGGGTACCCTCTTACACTGTTGGTGGGAATGGAAGCTGGTGTGGCCACTCTGGAAAACAGTATCAAGGTTCCTCAAAAAGTTAAAAATAAGGCTACCCTATGACCCAGAAATTGCACTACTGGGTATTTACCCCAAAGATACAAATGCAGTGATCTGAAGGGGCACCTGTACCCCAATGTTTATAGCAGCAATGTCCACAATAGCCAAATTATGGAGAGCTCAAATGTCCATCGACAGATGAATGTATAAAGAAGCTGTGGTATAAATTCAAGAGAACACTACTCAGCCATAAAAAAAATAAATAAATAAATCTTGACATTTGCAATGATGTGGTTGGAACTAGAGGGTATTATGCTAAGTGAAATAAGTCAATCGGAGAAAGATAATTATCATATGATCTCACTCATATGTGGTATTTAGGAAACAAAACAGAGGATCATAGGGGAAGATAGGAAAAAATAAAACAAGATGAAATCAGAGAGGGAGAAAAACCATAAAAGACTCTTAATCATAGGAAACAAACTGAGGGTTGCTGGAGGGGCGATAGGTGGGGGGATGGGGTAACTGGGTCATGGACATTAAGGATGGCATGTGATGTAATGAGCACTGGGTATTATATAAGAATGATGAATCAATGACCTCTACCTCTGAAACTAATAATACATTATATGTTAATTAATTGAATTTAAATTTAAATTTTTTTAAAAAAAGAATCTCAAAGGTATATTTGCAAACCTATGTTTATTGTAGCATTATTCAAAATAACCAAGAGGTCAAAGCAGCCTGAAGTCCATCAGCAGATGAATGGATAAAGAAAATGTGATACATACATAGAATGAAATATTTTTCAGCCTCATAAAAAAGGAAGTCTGTCACACGCTTCAACATGGGTAAACCGTGAAAGCATTATGCTAAGTGAAATAAGCCAGTCACGAAAAGATAAATACTTTACAATTCTACTTATATGAGGTATCTAAAATGGTCAAATCCTCAGAAACACAAAGTAGAATAGTGGTTGCCAGGTGCTGGGGAAGAAGGAAAAGGGGAGTTGTTCAATAGATAAAGACTTTCAGTTTCACAAAATGAAAAAATTCTAGAGATCTATTGTACAGCAATGTGCATATAGTTAATCTACTGTACACTTCAAAATGGTTAAGATGGTAAATTTTATCTTATGTATTTAAGCCCAGTAAAAAATAAATAATAAATAGCATGGAAGCACAATGATATATTGATAATGTACACTTCTTTAGAAGTGAGTTTATATGATGCAGCTTAAATGGTTTTGCATGTGACCTGGCTTCCTGCAAAGGAGTCAAAGAAACAAGAATACCATTATTTTTGAGCAGGCATCGTAGAGATTTATCTCATTCTTTACCAATTGATGCAATCATAAAAAATAAAACAGCAAGCATGGGTTGTGGACTTTTTAGTTCAAGATGTCCAATAAAAATATATTCTAGCAATTTTTAGACACGTAAAGCTAGAATTTAGGTCAGGGTCACAGATCACCCATATATAGTGGTGAAAGGAAAGTGATGGGAGTGGCGGATATAAATAGAGAAGAGCAGAGAGCTAAGGAACCAGACTTGGGAGACATTCAAAACATGTGGCTCAAATAAAACAAGAGCTAGAGCCAGAGAAAGAAAGCTTAAGAGGTCACAGAGGATATTCAGTCACAGAATTTAGCCTTAGCAAAAGATTGTGAGTACATTCCAAGTACCACCAAAGAAGAAATACTTTTCCACTAAAACAAGAGGTTTCAGCCTCTTGTTGCTAGGTTATTTTAGTTTAAAATAATAGTCAATTCTCTTATGACATCTTTTATTCTGTATTTTATAAAGTATCATTGATGTTCCACAAATAATATCCTCGGAAAAAAACAAAACAAAACCTAAATCCAATTCTAAAGCACAGCTTGATGCAAGTGTTGGAGAATTAAAAAAAAAAAAAAGGCAATTAAAAAGAACTGATTACTAAAAATCACACAAACCTGAAACACAGAAAAAGGGAAATGTATTTGGAAAGTGGAAAGACATTCATGCTTTAGAAAAATTGAATAAAGAGGCGATTTCCATCTAATTGTTGTATACTCAATTTGCCAATGATGACAATTTGCATGTTTAACTGAAAAGAAAATAGCAAACAGCAACCGAATGTAAATGAACGTTTTTGGTTGTTTCTTTTAATGGGCAGGTAAAACAGTTACACAAAACCAAATATTGAACACAGAAAAAATAACTATCAGCATTCAATCTACTGTTCAGCCAGTAATTGTGGGAGTTGCCCCTAAATACGTACATATATATACAAATACTTTGTGAAAAGCTATGCAAAATGTGATGTGTATGGGAGAGAATAAAACCTTAAGGTTTTAGTTCTAAGCTGTGTGACCATTTTGACTAAAGTTTAACTTTAGCCAAAATTTGCCTTTTCTCAAGTGCATAGTGAAGATATAACTGATTGGAAAGTCCAATGTTAAATCATTAGTGCTGAGTTGTAATGCCAAGAAACAAAACAAACAAACAAAAAATGGAACGTAAGTAGGAATAAGAAACTCGACCAAAGTGATTGAGGCAGGCTTGAGAGCGGATAATTGGTATAAAAAAATTTAATTTAGACACAGGATAAAATTTGTATTACCCTGTATCCCCAGGATCTCTGATCAGGTTGTATGCTGTAGGTGGAATGCTATGAGGACTCTGCCAAGTAGGGACTCAGGGAGGAAAAATGACCTTTATTGAGATATAGAGATGCGAGTATCAAATGGATAAAATGAACAGATGCGACTGGGATTAAAGAGTATGGAGTTGGAGAGCGCCTGGGTGGCTCAGTTGGTTAAGTGACTGCCTTCAGCTCAGGTCATGATCTCTGAGTCCCGGGATCGAGCCCCGCATCGGGCTCCTTGCTCAGCGGGGAGTCTGCTTCTCCCTCTGGCCCTCTCCCCTCTCCTTTCTCATGCTCTCTCCCACTCTCTCTCTCAAATAAATAAATAAAATCTTAAAAAAAAAAAAGAAAGAATATGGAGTTGGTCTCTGTTCCTTTGCAGAAGTTCACACTCTTCCAGCCCTATTTTGATAACATTCATAGGTCTGGATGCACCAGCCCTTCCTTTGATGTGACAGACGTTGGGGTCTAACTATCTTTGTGGTGGCAGCCATGTAATATTGTGGGCCAGGTGTACCATCTGCCCCTTCAATAATCACAACTGTGCCAGCACCAGCCACATCCCTGGAACAATGACAGGTCCAAGCCTTGTGGTTACAGCCATCCTACATGACATGTCCTGTGGCCTCACCCACCTCAGGCTTCTACTTGGATTGCTTACTTTCAACATCAGATGGAGCTGATTTCAATAGCATTTTGCAAGAAGTTAACCAACAGACAGTTGGTCTTAGAGAACTGAATCATTACCAGGACGGAATCAGAAGTAAAGGGAGACTTGATTCTACAAGAAACAAATGTCATTTGGGTAAAAACACCTATGCCTCAGGGCTAGTTCCACAATGAGAAAAAGAGGAATTGAATAACATGCAGAGGATGACCCAGCTTGTAAGTGATGAATCAAGCCAGGTGCCTGAGTCTGATACCTGATTCTTTAAGCATGGAATTGGGCAGCAAGTTCAGGTTCAGGGCTTTTCACAGCATGCCGGGCTCACCTCTGCCATGCCCCTGTCACACATTATTTTTTTATCTATCTTTCCTGCTAAAAGTAAACTCCTAAAGACAGAGGCTGTTATATCTTTTCATCAGGTCAAGTAATAAATAACTCTTTTTTGTAGGTGGTGATGGTTTTTTTACTAGGTTACTCATTTCAATCCATTCTTTCCTCAGTCTGCAGGGTTCTAGCACAGTTTGTTCTATCCTCAGCCATGTCCATTTTGGAGATAACTAACTTCTATGTTCATGGTGAAATTCTTAGCTATACAACAGCCTTGATGCCCATACCTGTGGCATCATCCTCCAAATGGAAGAAATACTGATTTCCATCCAGTGCCTATATTCCAGAAATACGCTGTGTTAGGAAATCAAGATCACTACACTCCATTGTCATAGTCCATATATCTCTGTATTTTTAAAAATCACATGGTCTTTTTAAAGTCAACAGATACATAGCAATTACAATGTGCTGTTTCTATTAACTTATATAATCCACAACAACCCTTTATGACAGATACCATTATTTACACTCCATTTTAAAGAGAGAAAAGGGGAGACAAAGGGATCAGTTGACAGAGGAGGTATTTCAACCCAGATTGTCAACCTCCTGTCTATGCTCTCAACTCCTGCCCTATGTAGGTATATTTCTCCACAATACATAAATTCCAGCTGCCATTTGGACCGCAAGCCTCTTCAGGGAAGGGGTTATAGTGTATTCGAATAGAACACTGAAGATAAAGTGCTGTGACACTGAATAACTGTGTGACCTTTGATGAGTCACTTAGCCCCTCTGGGTTGATTATAATATTTGAAGATCCCCAAGAGTCTCTCTTCAATGAGTATTTACAACACATGAGACACTCTCTAGGAAACATGTAGCATATTTGAGGCCCTCAGTACATTTA
Source organism: Phoca vitulina (assembly GCF_004348235.1). Classification (NCBI taxonomy): domain Eukaryota; kingdom Metazoa; phylum Chordata; class Mammalia; order Carnivora; family Phocidae; genus Phoca; species Phoca vitulina. The sequence goes on from NW_022589714.1 coordinate 35,449,511, forward strand.
GTTTTTCCCAACTCCAAAATTCTATGACACATTGAAATATTGCATTATTCTTGCAGACCAAAGAGTGGAAGGATAAAATAGACTTTAGTAAATACAAGTTATGCAGTGAATACATTTCTGGGGGTTCCTGGATCCAATTCCAACTTGTGGGTTGGGGGGGTGGGAGGGCGTGGCACTTCCCACAGAACACCAAGCAATTCTCAGACACCAGCAGTGCGTCCTAGACTTCAGTTCAGTTCTAACACCATCTACCTGGAGATGATGTCAAATCCCACAAGGTGTGGGTTCAGTCTTACAAGACCGCACTTCCTTCATATGTATTATCAGCCCAAGCTCTTACCTGTGCTTCTGACCCTTCAGTTACAAATTAGAGGTTCCAAAGACTTCCTCCTGAGTTGGACTCCAACTCAGGATGCCATTTGCAAGCCCAGGTTGTTCCGATACTTCTTTTTTTTAATTAGTTATTATTAAGGTGTTTATTTAAATTCCAGTTAGTTTACATACAGTGTTATATTAGTTTCAGGTGTACAATATGGTGATTCAACAATTCTACCCAGTGCTCATCCCAAGTACAGTCTTTAATCCCCATCACGTATTTCACCCACCCACCTCCTTCTGGTAACCATTAGTTTGTTCTCTATAGTTAAGATTCTGTTTCTTGGTTTGCCACCCTCTCTCTTTTTTTTCACTTTGTTTTGTTTCTTAAATTCCACATATGAGTGAAATCATATGGTATTTGTCTTTCTCTGATTTATTTCACTTAGCATAATTCTCTCTGCCTCCACCCATGTCATCATTCTGACTGACAGACTATAAATTAGAGGTTCCACAACCTCCTCCTTGGGTTCAATTAATTTGCTAGACAAGCTCACAGAACCCAGAGAAACATTTTACTTACTAGACCACAAGTTTACCACAAAAGGACATAACTTAGGAAGAGCCAGATAGAAAAGATGGATAGGGCACTACATGGGAAAGGGTACTTAGCATCAATGAGATCTCCAGACACATCACTCTCCCAGTGTAATAACACTCCAGCCAGTCTTAAAGGTTAACTTGCTTCAAGGTAACATACTCCTTCCTTGCTGACCTGAGGTCCTTGATCTGTAACAGAATTAATTTACTTTCTTTGAGATTTGCAGACCAGTGGACTTGGGGAATGAAGGACCAGAATGCTCCCAGGCCACAGAGGCCAGCAACTCTATTTGAAACTGCCTTGGCTTTCTGATTAGCCCAGCAATCTTTTAGCAAAATGCTTTTCTTTTTCAAGGTCACACAGATAACTTTACTGACCTCCTTTTTGTGTCCCTAGACCTTGCCCTCCTTTGAAGAAAGAACAGAGTACTCTTGCACAACCAGACTTGGGTACCAAGGAACCAGACTTTCTTGTATGACCACCCCACCCCAGGGACTAAGGAACTAGAACTTCTTGCACAACCTCCCAACACCAAGATAACTCTGTAGCTGGTATCATGGAGTCTACAGGTAATCATGAAGTGCCATAGACCGTTGCACTCCCTTAACTGATTAAACCCCTTTAAAAAAAATCTCTGCGCCAGGGAGAAACCTCAGAGTTGGCCCTTGGACAAGAGTACTCTTTCTCTGCAGGTGGTCAACCTCCTGAATAAAATTCATATTCCCTTCCAATCAAAACTAGTCTAGTGAGTATTGTTATTTCGAGCAATGGGCAACTGAACTTGGGTTTGGGTAACACCAGCACCTCCACGTGTTCACCAACCTGGAAGCTCTCAGAACCCTGTCCTTTTGGGTTTTTATGAAGCTTCATTACATAGGCATGGTTGATTAAACCAGTGATCACTGGCTGATTAAACCTCCAGTTCCTACCCCTTCTGGGAGATCAGGGAGTGGGACTGAAATTTTGAACCATCTAATCTCATGGTTGGTTCTTCAGTGATGGGTGACCAGTCCCCATCCTCAGGTGATCTAGGGGCATTCTAAAAGTCACATTATCATAACAAAAGACATCACATCTTTAACCTGCCATCACTTAAGATATTCCAAGGGTTTTAGGACCTCTGTTCCAGAAAGGGGACAAAGACCAACTATATATTTCTCATTACAAATCATAATATCATGATTTTTAAGATGGAGCATTAGGTACAAAAAAGAATATGTCAACTCAAACTTTTGATATCCTTGATGTCAAGGGTTTATTTTTTATCATTGCCTTCTCAGTGCCTGAGCTGATGCCATGAGCATTGTAGATGATCAGTAATTATTTCTTGAGTGAATGAACAAAAGGTAAAATTGGGACTGTTTTTTATTGTTTTTAACAATTACCACTTTGAATCATGTGGGCAATTGGAAGAACATTTTGAATAACAAAGACTTTTAAAAAAGAAAAAATATAAGAACAACAGGAAAATTAGGGTAGGATAAAAACCATGCATCAGAAAAATTCCATTTCCTTTTTTTTTTAAGACTTATTTTTTTTTGTGGGGGGGTGTAGAGAGAGAGAGTGAATCTCAAGCAGACTTCCTGCTGAGTGTAAAACCCATGTAGGGCTCAATGGTAGGACCCTGAGATCATGACCTGAGCCAAAATCAAGAGTCAGACGCTTAACTGACTGAGCCACTCAGGTGTCCCAACTTTTTTAAAAATAAGTGTAAAAAATGAGCTTTTTCTTATAAATGTGCATGCCCTTCATCTTATTGAAGGGGAGCAGAATATGTCACTCCAAATATGACACTTTGGTATATTGATTACTTTGAATTAAGTTACTTGAGAAGCAGTCAGTACAAAAAGATTACTCTAAAAGTCCTTAGTCCTCCTGAGAGCAGGAAATAACTCCCATGTGCAAGGTAGCCTCTCTTTACTAGGAGGAAGTGGGACATCTTCATCATAAGCAATTTAAGTCCCAGAAGACTGCATAAACAAAATTTGTTACTTCCTTACTAATTTCCTACCTCAAGCTCAAACTTCTTTGTCACGATTTTTCACAAATATGTTGTTTCTTTGTCTAAGTACAAAAAAGCATAAAACCTGCCTGCTCTGTTCACTTTTTCGATTCTCATATTTTTAATGAGGCTACTGTATGTATAGAATTTTTTTTTAATCTGTCTATGTTATAAAACAGAAATCTTGGGCACCTGGGTGGCTCAGTCAGTTAAGCATTTGCATTCGGCTCAGGTCATAGTCCCAGGGTACTGGGATCAAGCCCAGAGTAGGGCTCCCTGCTCAGTGAAGAGACTGCTTCTCCCTCTCCCTGCCCCCTGCTCGTGCTCTATCTCTCTCCCTCTCTCTCTCTCTCTCTCAAATAAATAAATAAAATCTTTTAAAAAAACCTAATAAAATTTTCTTTTTAAAGTTAGTGTCCATTCCATTGGATATAAGCACATTCACATGCAATGAAAAGTGGCCAAAGAATCTGCTATAGGATAAGTTAGAAACTATTGAGGGCCAAGTTACAGAGAAAATTTCAAGCCTCAATATTCTCTTTATTGATCTGTAGGTGAGATGGTGATCATTATAAAATTGCTTAACATTCCAAAAAGTATGGCTCAGTTGTAATATCAGGTAATACATGGATAAACAAAAAGATCTTTCTCAAAAAGTAGTTGTGAAATTTTCATAAGTTAATCCATGTAAAGTGCCAGCCACAGTAAGAGCTCAATAAAAATGTGCTACTACAACAACTAGTTATCTGTTGGGTGACCAAGATGAGGGAGAACTATATGGGATGCCAGCCATGAGAAAATCTGCCTCCAAGTAATTAACTTGGTACAGTGTCGTGGTTCTTCATCTGCAAAGACTATTTGGTGGTAAAAATAAATTATAGGTGATGGACTTCACAAGACTTAGAACACTGACTTATTGGCCATTTCAGAATTTGATATGTTATTGGAGAAACATCTTAACAAGGTAGAGCAAATGAAGTAAGGAAAAAATGAAATACAATTTTTTGACATATGCAATAGATTTCTTGCCCTGAGATGGGGGATGGTGAAGCAGGCGGTAAAAATGCAGAAGATATCCAATACTCAAATGTTGAATGGGGAATAATGTTTCCCAGACAAGGTGTTGGGAAATGACAGCAACTGTCATGCTCCTTCCTTTATCTCCAGACAATGGTAAAAGCAGGAGGCTTTAGAGATCTAGCCTGAAATACTTTCACCACATTGCATGACTTTGGGCAAGCTACTCAAACTCAAGAGGCCTCAGTTTCTTTATTCATAAAAGGGTAATAGTAGCAGCAGTGGTAGTAGTAATGCATGTATGCATTAAAGGATTGCAGCTACCATTAGAAATACTGGAGGTGAGGGACACCTGGGTGGCTCAGTCAGTTAAGCATCTGACTCTTGATTTCGCCTCAGGTCATGGTCTCAGGGTTGTGAGATTGAGCCCCATGACCAGCTCCAGGTTGAGCATGGAGCCTGCTTAAGATTCTCTCTCTCTTTCTCCCTCTACCCCTCCCTGTTCATGCTTTCTCTTGAAAAAAGAAAGAAAGAAAGAAAGAAAGAAAGAAAGAAAGAAAGAAAGAAAGAAAGAAAGAAAGAAAGAAAGAAAGAAAAGAAGAAAGAAAGAGAGAGGAAGGAAGGAAGGAAGGAGAAAAGAAAGGAAGAAAGAAAGGACGGAAGGAAGAAAGACTGTAGGTGAAGTGCTTACAATCTCCAAAGACTAATAAATTGTAGTTATTGTGTTATACTGAAAGCTGAGGTTCTAGTTCTGGTTCCACTATAAAATAGGTACATGACTTGGGGACAGTCACATTACCTGACTGGACCTCGGTTTTTGCATATAACAGATGAAGTCTGTGATCAATCCTGTAGCGTCTCTGTAGCTAGAAAAATTTCAAAGGATGAGAATTATGGTAGAACAGCTGCTATATCATTCAATATTTAAGAGGCATTTAGATAGTCTTCAAGGACTAAGAAATATGAATTCCAATCCTGAACTACCTTTCCCATAGGGTTCCTAATTTTATCCTATGACACTATGTGTCCACAAACACACATGACTTACACATGCATAAACCAGGGTATACTTTAAGTGTTTTGTGAATACTAGCTCAATAACTAAGAATAATTGGGGCATTCAATATTTAAGGGAGTTCCTTGGGATTTTACCCTGAGTGACAATGAATATGAATATGAATTCATATTGATATACATCAATTATGACTATTGGCATTTGGAAATTTTGAGTAAATCTCAATCTTTACTCAGTAAAGTAAGATTTAAAACTGGCACACATTTAAAAAGGCCCAGTGTATTAATAGTTCTTCTATTTGTGATTTAATAAGAAGATAATAAAAGATAATTAGATTTGTAAATGGTAAATAAGACCCAAACTTAGTTTACCTACCCTGCTTCAAACGCTAGTTGAAGTTTGCTGTTTAGTATTTCTTTATTCACAAATGTTCAGGAAATTTTCACCACATTTTTCCATTTGTGTAATGTCCTATTATTTAATGTAATGGATGAACTCAGGACATGCTGCAGTGTCCCAGCCCACCTCTGGGAAAATCAGTCACTTCTTTAGGAAATTTTACTTACATTCAATAGCTGACCAATTATAACCATCAATATAAAACTAAGTTGGTATTTTAGTGGTTAAATTAGAACTTATTTCAAGAGTGGCTGTTGATAATAGCCATCCCAAGTGAGTGCAATGATTCAATCAGTGATAAGGTCAAAAAACATTACACTTTAAAATGCTGAGTTCTAGTTTATACATAGACTTATAATATGCTATCAAACGTGTATTTATCTCATTATCTAGGATATGTTTCCTGTTATTTTCATATGTAATTCTGTCTAATATTACATGGTGATTATGGATCTCCTCTATCTGAGGATAGATCCTTATCTTTTTATTCTTTGTTATCATGTCACTGCATTTGAAGCAGCTTACCCAGCACCTAGCAACAGTGTAAGCATTCAGAAAAAAAAAAAAATCCTGATGACATGGATTTTATCTTCTAAATCTTGACTTCTTAAGAGAATTGCTAAGTTATTCCATGCTTCTAGTAAGAAACACAGTGAAACCATCTCCCAAAGATGAAAAGCCATTTTTCACTTTTTAAAACCCTTGAGACTGCCTATATACTGCCTAAGAAAACATCTTGCTATAGTGAACTATTCTTGAATTCAACTTTAAAAGCAATTATGTATAGGGAGACATCATGTATACATCGACACAAAGCCATGGCATTTTTAGACTTTACATAGAGAACCCCTTTTATAGCAGTTTTAAGGATCTTCAGGGCTCCTTGTTGGCAGCTGGAGTTCTGTTTTTAGAAGGTGTTGGTGATTCTGATGGTCTGCCCCTGCTGGCTTTCCATACTGAAGACAAGGTTAAATGAAAGGCTGAGGAGAAAAACAAGTCAGTCCAAAAGTTGAAAAACACAGAAAACTTAGGCAAGTATTTAGAGAGAGTAGTACTTAACAGACAGACGTCCAAATCAGAGACCAGTCTTGTCATCAGGCCCTGATACTAGATCTGTGATGTTAAGGGATTTATTTATATTCTATAAAATTTAGTTAACTTATCAGTAACACAAATTAATATTACCTTCCTCATTGGATTACTGTTAGATATGATAATATATATGATAGATATGATAATATATGCAGATTTATTTACTCTGCATTTTTTTTTTAGATAAAGAAAGAAAGGAACATTGATGTTAGTAATTCCAGAGAGAATTTTCTCGAGTGACCATACTTTCACGGGAAGCCTTTCATCATTTGAATTCCGATCTTCACTATGTATACACCAGGGTATAGAAAGCTGTGAAACCTCTCTGCCCTACATTTGGTCCCCTTCAAGATTTACATCAGAGGCTGAATGAAAGCCCAGAGTGCTTACCTACTAGATATATGGATGACAAAACACTGATATAACGAATTCACTGGAAGGCAAAATCAACAGGCCAGACAAATGGCACCCAAAAAAGTTGAAATCTAACAGGAATTGAGGTAAATGTCCATATTTGGTTCCTATCCAAAAAAAAAAAAAAAAATGAACCACGCACGTGCAAGAAAGAGAAGATGGGTTCGTGTGAAAATCCCAGGGTGCATGAATTAACCATAAGCTCTCTCTATGGAGACATCACTACTATTACTACGTTAGTGGGGCCTGAAACCTCATCATAGAATTGTTGCTGCTGTTTACCATGCCATGGAAGCTATTTGTCCTGCCCTATCTACCCACTTCTACTTCTATTTTATAGATTAGGATGTGTGAGTGTTTTATGTATATAAGAGGTTGCGTTAGATGCTTTTCCTCTTCCGAAATATCACCTAAGCTGGAGGAGCAAGAACTTGAAAAAGTACCAGAAAGAGTCAAAGAAACGTATGTTTGAATTCATGTACTTATATACACACAGAGATCCGGCTTCTGTATTTACTAGCTTTGTGCCTTGGCCAAGTTATGGAACTTCTCTGAGCCTCAGTTTTCCCCTCTGTAAAATGGAGGTGATGATACCTAGCCTATAGTACTTTTGTGACTATTCTACTGATGTATTTCAAGTTTTCAGTAGGTACTTTACAACACTTAACTACCTTCCCACGCCCTCACAGAAGGTAGCTGCTGAGAATATAAAATGATTTACTTGCAATTCCCCTTTATTGAGTGATTTATTTTTTTTCTATCATACCCATAATTCTTCCAGCTCTGTCCATTATATTTGGTGATTTAATGATTCTATTTAAGGTCATTATTTTCAAAATCAGGGATGTACATTGTCCTTATCACAGGAAGAAACACCTTAAGGTTAACACACCTTGAAGTCTTGAATCTCACTGTGAGCGCCACATTGAAATGGCAAATAATCAGTGTACGGAGAAGATTGATCATGATAGTGAAAGATATAGACCCTAGATATAGAACAGTTGAAAAACTAAAAAATAGCCTAATTGGGAAATTAAAATGCAGGATGCAGAGAGACATAAAGATTGTCTTCAAATACTCTCAGGGATGTCATACAGAAAGGTCAGTCTATTGTTGCAAAAGGCAGAAGTAGAAACCAAGACTGAGCATTACCAAAGCACTGCTTTGGGTTCACCCTAAATAGGAATTATTTACCATAAATAAGAATTTAGGGGCGCCTGGGTGGCTCAGTCGGTTGTCTGCCTTCAGCTCAGGTCATGATCCCAGTGTCCTGGAATTGAGCCCCATGTCGGGCTCCCTGCTCAGCAGGCAGGGGAGCCTGCTTCCCGCTCTCCCTCTGGCCCTGCTCATGCTCTCTCTCTCAAATAAATAAATAAAAAAGAAATTAGAGCTGACAAAGCTGAGGAACTAAATGACAATGTGTCAGATCTGCTGCAGAGATGTTTCTGCATTGGCTTGAAGGTGACAGTATTCACTTCTCACCTACCATATGTGAATATACAGATATGAAAATAGTCCATTTCCAATTATAAGACTGTGGGAGTCTGTTATTCTATGACGGATGACACGGAGACTCTTGAGACTTGTAAAAAGGGTAACTGAAGGCAATTACACAATCTCTTTGGATCCCTAGAAACATGTACTTGTAAGGGATGTGGCTATGCCTCAAGTACCTTACCTCTGAAACAGCAGGACCCCAGCCCTCTCTCAAAGTGTCTCCAAATTATATCTGAGTACCCAGCAGCATGCCTCACTTACACGGAGTCAAACCTATCAGCAGCAGATACCAAGTGTCTGTATACACATCTGATCCGTGTACACGTCTGTATGCACATCTACCAAGCAAATCAGAGTATCCCGACAGCACTCACTGCCAGCCACGGTGACACCATGTCCATGAATACTACACTGGGGGGTTTCTGATGCTGGGTTCCATGTCTCTGGCTTCCATGAAGAAACAAGGCCAATTTCCACACCTCTAGACCCTTCTTTGTCTACTGAAATGCGGCTATGCCCAGGCCCAGAATCTCTCAAAGTCCCAATTTAACAACATCAGTCTCTGCCTCTGTCGCTCAGTCTCTAACCTGCCTGTCTAAAGCCAAGCCAAGGGGCCAACTGGGAATAGTCTGCACATCCCCTTCATCCTTCTTCTCTCTCCCTCTCTCATCCCTTTTTAATCCCCTGAGTCTCTATAAACCACCTAAGACAAATTCTGTTCCTAGTTCTCAGTCACTAAACCAAAACATCAATGCATACAACCAAATAAATTTGGCTGGGTGTAGATTTATGTTGGGAATGGGAGCAGGCAGTATGTCAGTGGTAATATTTAGAAAAGGGGAAATTATTGTTTATTTCAGCAGCAACTAGCCCAAATGCCCTGTTCCACATTTTTTTAAAGAGGAAGGCAGATTGTAAACCCTTTTAAGATAACTTCAAATACGCTAGCATTATAATTCTAAAAAGAGTTTTCTTTCATGCATTATAGAAATAGGCCATTAAATCTGCATGTCTAAAGGAACTTTTCATTAATCGCTTTCCTTAAACACAATTAGTATGGTCAGCCCATGTAACTGTCAGAAAAAGGAGGACACAGTAAATGATCCATCTTTGTGTCATTGTGTGAATTAGAGAGGAATAAAGAAGTCTTTTTTAACAGCTATACCTATATTCTAATCTAGCTTTATAATATGAAACAGCAAATTGCACTGACCCCTTTTTAAGGCCCTTATCTGCTTCATCTCCAGATGCAGGAGTATTCTGGTCTTAAATAGAGACTGATTTAAGAGTCTCCCTAGAGGAAAAAACTGGAGATAAAATAGTTGATATTCTTATAACAAAGGAACAGTATACCCCAGAAATAAAAATTACATATTTTCTGATGCCAGTTCTGTGTCTAATTAGTACCATAATTTTGGAAACTTATTTTACATTTCTGAGCTTCAATTTCATACTCTATAAAGCTAAGGTATTGGATGCCTGACATTCCCTCTAGTTCTAAAAAAAAAAAAAAGAAAAGAAAAAGAAAAAAAAAAGTTTATTATTCTAAGCCACAAAGCATTTTGGGGGGTTTATATACAGAAACATTTTGATTTCTATGTTTCTTTTTGTAGAGAAAGAGGGATACTTTTTTTATCTCTCATCTTCCTACTCCCATGAAGTTAATTAAACTCAGTAAAACATTTATTATGTTTAGCCAAATGTTTTCAGTGTCTAGAGTATTGCTTTGACAATTACATGATAAAATACATTGTTGCCATAATTTTTAAAAAGTAGAGCCCCTTCTTTCTACCAGGTTTATCAGAGTAGGTGTTCAGTGGCTAGTCCAAAGACAAGATTTCCAAGAACAGAGAAGAATTCAGATTTAAGAAACACAGTTTCTACTTAAATATTCCACTGACTAGCTGTATGAGCTGGGGCAATGACCTTAATTACTATCTCCCAAAATCTCCATCCATGAGTTACGACTAAGTTTTTTCTGTCTTACTAGCAGACTTGCTTTAAAGATCAAATGAAATATTTATTTAGCCAACCTTAAATACTGTTTACTTCTAAACAGTATGGAATCATGTTTAAAATGATGTTATTTATAAAGCAAATAGTGTCCCACCCAAACCTTTAAATGGTGTTCACTTTATGAGAACGTTATTTGAAATGTTTTGCAAACATCAACTCCTTTAATTTTCAAAACAACCTGGTGAGTTGGACTATTATTATCCACAATTTATAAATGAGAAAACTGAAACTTGGAAAGGTTAAGCAACTTATCCAACTTTTCACAGCTTATCAGTAGCTGAACTAGGGTTTTAACACAATCAGTCTGGATCTGGACTCCATTCCTGTAATGCCTGTCTTATGCTGTTCTCGCTTTGAAAACTCGGACATGTTGTACAAATGTTGGGCACTGTTATTATTATTGTTACTACTTCTACTGTCATTATCATTATCATTATTATTATTACTTCTTGTCTCGTTTGTTCTTCCGGAACTGAGAGGGCAACAAATTGAAGGTTTACAATAGTGTGTCAGGGGTGTACTCCAAGCCTTAGCATAAGGCATAGGTGATTTTTTAGGATATTTGAGGAACAAAAATCAAGTAATTAAACTGATTAATTATATAAAGCTTTGATTTTATATTAAAGTAATCACAAACATTTTTAGAGAATAAAACAAAATTCACAAAACTTTTATGACAAAGCATGAAATTTCAATAACCTTCAAGTATAAAGCAGACAGCTGTATCCTCATTAGGGGCACATACTGACGGATAAGGACAACAACTCCATGGATTACACATGGTCAACACCTCATTAAGGAGTCAAACAATACCAATTGATAATTATAATGCATTCCTAGGTTATTTCTGGGACTTCTTATATGGTAACTGCAAGACAGTGTCATGATTCTCATATATTTTTCCATTTCCTATTACTTTATTTCCTCTTAGATCTTGACTTGCTATAGGGGATGCCTGGAAATTGTATCAAGGTCACCAGGACCAAAATCCCCATGTCACAGCCTGATGGATCAAGTTGTGTCCTCACTGGAAACTGCACTCTGCTGGCTGCAGGAAACTGGGCATATGACTGGCTGACCTGGGAATACAAAAGCTAAGCCTTCAGTTCATGCCCCAGTTTGGAAAACTGCTGAAAGGCCATCCCAGTTGGAGAGCTAATAGGGGCTAAGGCCTCAGTTCTATCCCCATACTTGACTAGCTTCTGACTTTGCCCTGTTCTGTCTTCCCCACTTCCTTAAAAACATCTACAGAGCATATTCCCCAAAAAGCTTCTGTATGCAACTTCATGTCTCAGAGACTGCTTCCAGGGAACCCAGTCTAAGGATTTGATTATTCAGCTCCTGTGGTTTGGACTTAATTGATTAGTTAACCAAGGTTAAAAAAAAAAAGTCCAGAGTGCTGAAGGCAGAGTTAAATGATAACAAAATCATCAAGCTTTCAAGTATCAAGGTGGGTGGGGAAACAAATATCAAAGTCAAAGTTTTCACCAAACATCAAGATTAGGAACTAAAAACAAAGGCAAGGATGGTGCAACTTAACTCAAGTGGACAGTCTCACTGGTCCAGGGGTTATTTTCAAAGAGTAGGGACAGTCTTATGTTAAAAGTGCAACTCAGAGACTGACAGTTCTGAAGCTAGTAATCAATAATCAATACATACAAAAGGATTCAACAACAAAATAACAATATGACAGTTCAAAGAAGCAAAGAAAAAAATCCACTAGACATTGTCTTCATTTTTATCTTGTTACTGATCATTTGTTGTCTAAATAGGCTTCATTCTCACTCTTTGCTTTTATGGATTTTTTTCATCTTTATCCAATAAAAAAACAAAACACTGAAAGTTTTCTGAAAATTCTTCTTATGTCAGAGTAAAATATAAAAATTATCTTCATGAAAGGTATACAGTAATAAGGAATTCCAGTCCACAGTGTAAGTGAAATGAAATCACATAGAGAGATAAATGAGTAGGGAAGTTGCTTTTGCCCTGAGGGTATTTGCAAATATTGTCACATTTGAATTTTGATGTTGATGGCCAACCAGAGCAAAGGGGACAAAAATCAAAACTGAGGATCCACAGTGATGGGGATTCTAGCAGAACTACTTTTCAAAAATAATCTGAAACTTGAAAGGGCAACATCCTCAAAGTAAAAGTGGATCTGAAGTGAATCAGCCTTCAAACTGCTGTGTAGGTTATAGTTCCTACTGCAGGAGTAGTTCAACCCACCTCGGGCTCTGAACTTGCTTTAAGGTAGCTTTGGACAGATAAAACCCCCAGGCATTTGGGGGAAGGTAACACACATCTCTGGGGGAAGGTACATTCATGCTGGGCCTTGAGTGTCATGGACGGTGCACTTCCAAGAGAAGCACAGGAATAGATGCGAGAACCAGAGGAAGCAATGGTCTGCAGAACAGAACTGCAGTCTTCAGGTGTTAGAATCATTAGACAAAGATAGTGTTACTGACAATGACTCTCCTTGACCAAACCACGGTCAGGCTCCACTGAGCCTTGCTTCTGACTAGGCCTCAGCCTTATCCCTCACCTTGTCTTTGGCCTGATGAGTGTTAGCAAGAATCCTGCTGATTCAGAGAGTCCCACACTCTTTTTGTGTGTGTGTGTGATTTTTTTTTTCATTTTTTTAATTTAAATTCAATTAATAACATATAACGTATTATTGGTTTCAGAGGTAGAGGTCAGTGATTCATCAGTCTTATACAATACCCAGTGCTCATTACATCATGTGCCTTCCTTAATGCCCATCACCCAGTTACCCCATCCCCCCCACACCCCTCCCTTCCAGCAACCCTCAGTTTGTTTCCTATAGTTAAGAGTCTCTATGATCCAATTCCTCATCTTCCACTTTTAATGGATAAGCTCTTGAACTGCCGGTAGGAGGAATCATGTTAGGTCAGTTTAGCAAGAATGTTCCTACCCTTGACGTCTCCTTGAAGTACTTTTCCATCCATGGACCCCTTCGCTTTAGGAAACAAACTGAGGGTTGCTGGAGGGGAGGTGTGTGGGGGGATGGGGGAACTGGGTGATGGGCATTAAGGAGGGCACATGACGGAATGAGCACTGGGTGTTATATGCAACTGATGGATCACTAAACTCTACCTCTGAAACTAATAATACACTATATGTTAATTGATTGAATTTAAATAAAAATTTTTTTTTAAAATGAATTTCTATAGAATGTATAGAAATTATTACATTACAAACTCCAAGAGCTGTCATGGCTCCTTTTTGAATCCTTATTAACAGCAGTAATCAGAGAGAAGAGAACAGCAGAATGACAGAACATATCATTTTTCCACTTAGAAGTGGCTTGCTTCAAGGGTCTTCACCAAAAAAGATTTCTCAAAGTATATTTTTACTCACAATGTATGTAAAATTTCTCGTTGTGATTGTTTTCGTTATTTTCTTTTAATCAAGTAAAGAGGACTTTAACAAGGAAAGCTCTTGGTCATCAATACACTTGAAGGAAAAGCAGAGGGCACGGGAAGTCAGTGAAAGGAAAGTGACGTCTATGGAGAAAACATTATGAGTCAGAACAATGTACTGTAGGCACTGCAATTATTTGCCTTTTTATGCGGGTAACAACACAATGTACTTGTAAAAAATACTGTCTCTTCCATATCCATTCTAGTATTTACAGAAATTTAGTTAAGGCTGCACAATAATAATAATAAGTACCATTTATAAGGTGCTTCTGTGTAACTGGCTCTATATTGGACTTTCTGAAATACATGATTCCATTTCACCCCAATAGGGTAGATCTCACTAACTCTTCTAGAAGATACAGAAACTTAGGCCCAAGCTTGCACTTCTAGTCAGTAGAGGAGCTAGAATTGAATTAAAATTCTGGTTTGTGTGACTTCAAAGTACATCCTCATAATCATTATGCTCTGTTTCCTTTCATGTTTGAGAAACCATGGGTGCCACACCAGACAGGGATTTAAAAAATATGCTTCAATAATAGTTTCTAGTCCTATTTATTAAGCAGTGCACTATTCCTATACATTACCCTAATTTAAAAAAAAATAACAGCTTATAATTAATTAATAGTTGACCAACTGATTTCATTTTATCAGTCAAATTGCATTCACCAGTTTAGATAAGTTTATGGATGCATTGATTCTTTAATCAACATTATTGCTTCATAAATATTTCATATTAGAAAGATCATAAATACTGCCAACCCAAATCTTTTAGTACTTATTTTAAAAAATTTGGAAAGTTAAGCTTGCACTTCTGAATTTGGAAATCTGGAAAGAGCCTGTGGTTGCTGTTCTTGTTTTTGTGCTTCATCAACTACCATTATCCTATTTCAAACTGAGGCCCAGAAGAGAGGGCTATCTATAAAGGCACACTTGGGACAGGTCCTGAGAAATTACAAAGATGGTGGTCACTTCTCTCCTTTGCCACCTATTTATGGAATGAAATAAAATGAGAAAATTGAATAAATTTAAAAAATTGTGACAACTTCGATAAAACACTTTTATGAACAGCCCTTATTGGAAAACAAGTTCATAAAATTCATTTAGAAGTTAGGGATTTGGATCTCTGAGCGTACTTCTCCATATCAAAGAAATTCCTGATTTCTGTTGAGCTTCCTAGAGTAGGAGCCTTCAACCTATGTGTAATTAACTCAATGCTGTGGAATTTAGAGTCATGAAGTACTATGCTGGAGTGGAGATGGGGTTGCCTATTTTAGGCTTAAATCAGCTCCCTGGCATTGTTAGGATGGTAAAGACTTTTAGTTCTTGGCAACTGAGGAATCAGCACTGGGAAGGACCAAGCACACTAATGGAAGGACAGTTTGAAGAGCTTTGAAGGGTCGTTAAAAGGTTCGAGAACTGAGACAAGCTAATTACCAAGTTCAAAATCCTCCAACTGACATGTCTAATATCAATTCCTGAGGGGAGACTGGGCTGATGAGACTGAGGTTCACATCATCCTATTGACAGAAGGAAAGAAACTGTGAGGTGGATTAAGGGTCCCACAACAGCTCTCCCTGTACCTGTATGAGTCTCTCCTCACAGTCTGTAACAGAAGCCCTAACAGAAGCCACCTTAGCTTTTTGTTTACTAACCTCTCTTTCCCTTCAGTGGCAATGTTCACACATGATCTTCCAGTCTGAATTAGAAAGCTTCCAGAGATGAGAAAAGCATTGCTTCATGGTATGTACCTTTCGTTCATTCATTCATTCATTCTCCCTCAACAAACGCTTGATCTCCTTGATGATTAAAGTTGCCATGAGATATAAAGACACCAGACTAACATTCCATCATTTAAGAAGTTTACATAATCATATCAATGATAAAACATATAGCAAAATAATTAAATTTCAGTTAAAGGTGGTAAGTATCTTTTACGGGCTGAATTGTCCCTCCAAACTTCGTATGTTGAAGCCCCAACACCTGACCCCTTCTAATGTGACTGTGTGTGGAGACAGGGTCTTTAAAGAAGTAAAATGAGGTATTGAGGCAGGAGAGCTAATTCAGTATTACTGGTGTCCTTATAAGAAAAGATGATTAGGACACAGACACACCCAGAAGGAAGACCATGTGAAGACAGAAGATGGTACTCATCTACAAGCCAAGAGAGAGAGGCCTTCAGAAGAAACCAACCTTACTGACACCTTGATCTTGGACTTGTATCTTCCAGAACTCCTAGGAGATAAGTTTCTGTTGTTTAAGCCCACTCAGTCTGTGGTAACTTTGTTATGACAGCCCCAACAAACTAACAGTGTCTCTGCCCAGATACGATACTGATAGAATTAAAGAAGATAAAAAGATCACTTCACACACACAAACACACATACACACACACACACACACACAAACACACACACACAGGAATTGAGTTTAAGTGAGTCTTCAGAATCCATCTCTTATTTTGAAATATTGGAACATTGGTTCACCTCCTTAAATCCTTCCTATTCAGTGTTCTTGATCACATTTGTGAATTTTTTTATTACACTAGAATATAATCTTTTCATGTCTGAAAACTGAACACCATTTAAGGGTCTAGGTGTTCACTTTCTATCTTCTCTCATGTACTGAGTTACAATTCCCCCTGACACCCTTTCTTTACATCTTTTTGTTAAAGAAAACAAAAGAAAATAATAGTTGAGTATGTGTGTTGTTTCTGTCGGGTTAATAAAAGTGTGCATCTTCCCTAAACAGTTCCTTCTCTTGTTCAGCTTATTCATGTCTGTTTTAACAAAAACATATATATTTTTTATTGTCTTGAATTTTTTTTCCATAGATCTCAAGACAGTCTGGGCTTGGGCTATCCTGACCATATTGCTACGGACCTGTCTACTCTGTTTCAGGACTTCCATTCCCACTCTCAGGTTAGTGATCTCAGTGACCTCTCTGTGTCAATCCCTCCTGTTTTTTTTATGTGTTATTTTCGGTGCTGATAACAGAGGGTTCTGTGTAGAGTCAAATTGTTCTCTTTTCTTTTTCTCTTGCATACAATTATCAAAATTTTGTCAGAATTCTACTCTAGAAGATCCCATCATTCTTTTATATCAAAATTTATTTCAATTTGATTATGTAATTATAAAATTAATGTAGGCTCACTGTAAAATTGTTTTTCAATAATGCAGAAGTTTAGAGGGGAGAAAAGGATAAATTACCCCTGTGCCCATACCAATTCCAATTCTATATCCAGAGGTAGCTGTCATTCATACTTTGATGGTTCAATATCATTTTCTAGACATTTACTGGGAAAGCCATCAAGAGGACCTGACCACTAGTTACCTGCCAGCTGACCAGGGCAATTGGAGGCTTCTCAACACCCGCGGTCCTTGGAACATACATTCTATCCACCATTCCCACTGTGGGGGCTATTCCAAGAATACAGCCTGGAGAGTAAGGTGTTACTGAGATGATCCAGACTGAGGATGTGCTGAGCCCAGTTAAGGCCTCCATATAATCTTTTGAGATTCAGGTAGGCGAATGTAGAGATCTACTCATCTTGCAGCCACCCAAGACAAGCTTTGTATGTAAGTGCCCTTGCTTACTGAATCTGCCACCTTCCAATCTGGAGTGGTCTGTCTGCCTCTTTCCTCAGCCTCTCCTCGCCCTTCAGGTTTGGGGGCCAGTCTTGAATGTCACCAGGGAAACTCCTGAGGTTTTGAACCAATAGCATTTAAATATGGCACTTGATGTTTAAACACCAGAAGTTTTTAAGACTTTACAGTCTGTTCTTTGATCATCATTTTATAAACAAGAGTGCCATAATATTTCAAGGAACGACAGTACACAATGCTATTGTGTTATATCATGCATTACACTTGGTGATGATGCTACAAATGACCAGTAGGTATTGCTAGGGAATCCTTGTCCTCTGTGACACAGCCAGAGGAGTGGAACCTAAGGAAGGGGTTGCATTATTGTCCCAGCATTGTTGCTGGCATGGCATAAGCTGTCCAGGATTTACAGTCATTTATATATTTAGAAGAATTAAAGCTCTTTTTAAACCACTGAATTGTCCAAGTGTGTATTATATATTCAAATCTTTCTTCTATTATAGTGCACCATGGATTTGAAATAGCTAAATGTCGAAAATAGCATTAAACCAAAACATGGAAAATGTTGACGGTGGATAAATGGTACATAAAAGGGTATCATTTTTTGGCCTTTTAAAATCTAACATATCCACTGTGGAATTGTTTTTATGTCAGTACATCCAATTCTCCCTCACACTATTTAATAGCTGCATGATAATGCTTAGCTTGTCTATCTGTTGTGGTCTGAATGGGAAATGTGTGGAGGCAGGGTTAAGGGAACCAGCAAGGGAGGGTAAAGCATCCAGGTTTTAGCAAGAGAAGAAAGTAGTCACCACCTTGAGGCCCGAGGAAATAGGAAGAGAATTTTCTTTGTTATTGGAACCTAGAGAGCTGTGGCCGTGGGTGGAGGAGGTGGGTAGGATGGAGTGGGGGTTGCTTGTCCAGACTTAACCAATGAGGTCTGGTCATAATTAGGGATGCAATTACTAGTATGGCAGAGAAGTATACTGCAATGCCCTTCCACTCTCTAATCCTGTTGGTGCTGCTGTGGGCTGTGACAAACTAAAAGCCAGAGGATAAAGAAATCCCCAAGTCAGCTTCCTAGGAATCAGAACAGGGCAGAAAATGGATATAGAAGGGCAATCACAGAAAAAGAGCATTATATATATTTAGGAATCATTTTAAATGTGTTGATTGATGAACTGCTATGTATCAGGCATTGTTTTAGGCCAAGGGGTTACAGTAATGAGTGAAACAGACCAACGTGCTGCTTTCAAAGAGCTTAGAATTCTAGGGGGGATAATAATAAAGCTAACACATATCTAGTGTTTATCAGGTGCCAGATGTTCTAAGTGCTTTACGTATATTACCTCATTAAATAAATCAATAGCATAAACTTGTTAATCATTCTATAATAATGGAACATTATAGGTTGTGTCCGATTTTCTTTTCTTTTCTTTTTGCTATTACCAACAACGACAAAATAAATTTTCTTGAGCATCCATCTTTGTGCACACATATAAGTAATTCTGTGGAAAAGATACCTAGACATAAAAACTGTGGAGTCAAAGGAAAGCAATTTTTTTAACTTAATAGACCCAGTCAAATGATTCTCCAGAAAACTGTACCAATTCACATACTCACCCATGAGAGTGCCACTTTCCCCGTGCAAAATCCCACTGTTAGCTCACACTTCCCAATCATCCAAGCAGGAAATGGGATGCTTGTTGTTTTAATATGTGTTCTCCTGATTACCTGTAACGTTGAGCATGTCTTTTTATATTTACTAGCAATTACTACAAATTGTCATGAATTACTTGTCATAATTGGATTGCTTGCCTTTTAAAAAATTATTAACATTTTGAGGACTGGCGGAGCAAGATGGCAGAGGAGTAGGAGACCTGGATTTCGTCTCCTCTCAGGAATTCAGCTGGATAGGGATCAAACCATTCTGAACACCTACAAACTCAACAGGAGATCGAAAAAAAGAATAGCAACAATTCTCTGAACAGAAAAGCGACCACTTTCTGGAAGGTAGGACGTGCGGAGAAATGAATCCGAGGCGATATTCGGGAGGAGAGACGGCAGGGGAGGGGCCTCCGTCGGCCGCTTCTGGCGAGTGATAGAGCCACGGAGCACAAAATCGGAACTTTTAGAAGTCTGCTCCGCTGAGGGACGTCACTCTGGTGGCTAAGTGGGGGGTGGAACCCTCGCGGGACAGTGTGGTCTCAGGACCCTCGGGGTCACAGAAAGACCGGGGGTGCCTGAGTGCGGCAGAGCTCCCAGGGATCGGAGCAGGGAAGCTGGCTGCAGAGACGGAGCCCAGGCGCGGGCTCTCAGCTCAGGGTTGCCATAAACCGTGATCCGCGGCACAGTCGGGCCACTGCTCCTCCAGCAGGGACCCAACAAGCGGCAGATCCGGGGAGACTCACCTTCTTCCCCCCGGGAGGAGAGGCACGGGAGCGCACTGCAGGGATCTGCTGGGTTTGGAGACTCCACCCGGGGTCGGGTGCCAGAGATAGAAATGCGCGGTCACAGGCCGGGTGAGCGCGGAGTGCGGCCAGAGACCGGGGAGACGGGAGTGACTGAGGGCTTTTCTCTGGGGGCTCACTGAGGAGTGGGGCCCCGGGTTCTCGGCTCCTCCGGGACGGAGACTGGGAGGCCGCCATTTTCACTCTCCGCCTCCAAAGCTGTACGGAAAGCTTGCAGGGAACAAAAGCTCCCGAGAGCAAACCCGAGCAGATTACTTAGCCCGGACCGGGCAAGGGCGGGGCAATTCCGCCTCCGGCAAAGACATTTGGGAACCACGGCAACAGGCCCCTCCCCCAGAAGATCAGCGAGAACAGCCAGCCAAGACCAAGTTTACCGATCGATGAGAATGGCAGAACTCCAGCGCTAGGGGAATACTGCACATAGAATTCATGGCTTTTTTACCATGATTCTTTAGTCTTTCAAAATTAATTATTTTTTTTAACTGTCTTTTTTTCTTTTTTCTTTTTTTGAATTTTTCTTTTTCCCTTTTTCATCTTATCAATCCCTTTTTTAAAAAAAACATTTTTATTTTTCATTTTTAGAGTCATATTCTATCCCTTCATAGTAGTTACCCGTATTTTTGGCATATATATGTAAGTTGTTCTCTGTTTAAAATTTTGAGATAGTTTTTTCTAACAGATCAAAATATACTCTAAATCTCTAGTGTATGGTTTTTTCCTACTCCCCTGCCTGATCACATTCTCTCCCTTTTTTCTTTTTCTTTTTTTTAAGTCCTCTTCTTTCTTTTTTCAAACAACTTATCAATTCCTTTTATAAAATTTTTTATAATTTCCATCTTTACAGTCATATTCCATCCCTTCATCATATTAACCCTTATTTTTGTACATATATAAGTTTTGCTTTCTTTAAAATTTTGGGAGGCACTTTCTTTTAACAGACCAAAATACACCCAAAATCTAGTGGGTGGCACTGATCTATAAACCAGCCTGATCATATTTGATCACATTCTGTTTTTGTTTTGTTTTGTTTTGTTCTGTTTTTATCTTTATCTTTTTCTTTTTCTTTTTTCTTTTTTTCTTTCTTTTTCTTTTTTCTCTCTTTCCCTTTCTTTTCCCACTGCTTCAGGTCTTTTCTGATTTGTTTAGAGTATATTTTCTGGGGACGTTGTTACCCTGCTAGCATTTTGTTCTCTCATTAATCTATTCTCCTCTGCACAAAATGACAAGATGGAAAAAATCACCTCAACAAAAAGAACAAGAGGTAGTACCGACTGCCAGGGACCTACTCAATAGGGACATTAGTACAATGTCAGATCTAGAGTTCAGAATCATCACTTTAAAGATACTAGCTGGGCTTGAAAAAAGCATGGAAGTTATTAGAGAAACCCTTTCTGGAGAAGTAAAAGAACTAAAATCTAACCAAGTAGAAATCAAAAAGGCTATTAATGAGGTGCAATCGAATATGGGGGCGCTAACTGCTAGGATAAATGAGGCAGAAGAGAGAATCAGTGAGATAGAAGACCAAATGATGGAAAATAAAGAGGCTGAGAAAAAGAGAGATAAACAACTACTGGATCACGAGGGCAGAATTCGAGAGATAAACGATACCATAAGACGAAACAACATTAGAATAATTGGGATCCCAGAAGAAGAAGAAAGAGAGAGAGGGGCAGAAGGTATAATGGAGCAAATTATAGCAGAGAACTTCCCTAATTTGGGGAAGGAAACAGGCATCAAAATCCAGGAGGCACAGAGAACCCCTCTCAAAATCAATAAAAATAGGTCAACACCCCGACATCTAATAGTAAAACTTACGAGTCTCAGAGACAAAGAGAAAATCCTGAAAGCAGCTCGGGAGAAGAGATATGTAACCTACAATGGTAGAAACATTAGACTGGAAACAGACTTATCCACAGAGACCTGGCAGGCCAGAAAGGACTGGCAGGACATATTCAGAGCACTAAATGAGAAAAATATGCAGCCAAGAATACTATATCCAGCTAGGCTGTCATTGAAAATTGAAGGAGAGATAAAAAGCTTCCAGGACAAACAAAAACTAAAGGAATTTGCAAACACGAAACCAGCCCTACACGAAATCTTGAAAGGGGTCCTCTAAGCAAAGAGAGAGCCTAAAAGCAACATAGACCAGAAAGGAACACAAACAATATACAGTAACAGTCACTTTACAGGCAATACAATGGCACTAAATTCCTATCTTTCAATAGTTACCCTGAATGTAAATGGGCTAAATGCCCCAATCAAAAGACACAGGCTATCAGATTGGATTAAAAAACAAGACCCATCGATATGCTGTCTGCAAGAGACTCATTTTAGAACCAAAGACACCCCCAGATTGAAAGTGAGGGGGTGGAAAACCATTTACCATGCTAATGGACACCAAACGAAAGCTGGGGTGGCAATCCTTATATCAGACAAATTAGATTTTAAACCAAAGACTGTAATAAGAGATGAGGAAGGACACTATATCCTACTTAAAGGGTCTATCCAACAAGAAGATCTAACAATTGTAAATACCTATGCCCCTAACATGGGAGCAGCCAATTATATAAGCCAATTAATAACAAAAGCAAAGAAACACATCGACAACAATACAATAATAGTGGGGGACTTTAACACCCCCCTCACTGAAATGGACAGATCGTCTAAGCAAAAGATCAACAAGGAAATAAAGACTTTAAATGACACACTGGACCAAATGGACTTCACAGACATATTCAGAACATTCCATCCCAAAGCAACGGAATACACATTTTTCTCTAGTGCCCATGGAACATTCTCCAGAATAGATCACATCCTAGGTCATAAATCAGGTCTCAACCGGTACCAAAAGATTGGGATCATTCCCTGCATATTTTCAGACCACAATGCTTTGAAACTAGAACTCAATCACAAGAGGAAAGTCGGAAAGAACTCAAATACATGGAGGCTAAAGAGCATCCTACTGAAGAATGAATGGGTCAACCAGGAAATTAAAGAGAATTAAAAAAATTCATGGAAACCAATGAAAATGAAAACACAACTATTCAAAATCTTTGGGATACGGCAAAGGCAGTCCTAAGAGGAAAGTATATAGCAATACAAGCCTTTCTCAAGAAACAAGAAAGGTCTCAAGTACACAACCTAACCCTACACCTAAAGGAGCTGGGGAAAGAACAGCAAATAAAGCCTAAACCCAGCAGGAGAAGAGAAATAATAAAGATCAGAGCAGAAATCAATGAAATAGAAACCAAAAGAACAGTAGAACAGATCAACGAAATGAGGAGCTTGTTCTTTGAAAGAATTAACAAAATTGATAAACCCCTGGCCAGACTTATCAAAAAGAAAAGAGAAATGACCCAAATCAACAAAATCATGAATGAAAGAGGAGAGATCACAACCAACACCAAAGAAATACAAACAATTATAAGAACATATCATGAGCAACTCTATGCCAGCAAATTAGATAACCTGGAAGAAATGGATGCATTCCTAGAGATGTATCAACTACCACAACTGAACCAGGAAGAAATAGAAAACCTGAACAGACCTATAACCACTAAGGAAATTGAAGCAGTCATCAAAAATCTCCCAAAACACAAAAGCCCAGGGCCAGATGGCTTCCCAGGGGAATTCTACCAAACATTTCAAGAAGAATTAATACCTATTCTTCTGAAACTGTTCCAAAAAATAGAAATGGAAGGAAAACTTCCAAACTCATTTTATGAGGCCACCATTACCTTGATCCCAAAACCAGACAAAGACCCCATCCAAAAGGAGAATTACAGACCAATATCCCTGATGAACATGGATGCAAAAATTCTCACCAAAATACTAGCCAATAGGATCCAACAGTACATTAAAAGGATTATTCACCACGACCAAGTGGGATTTATCCCTGGGCTGCAAGGTTGGTTCAACATCCGCAAATCAATCAACGTGATACAATACATTAACAAAAGAAAGAACAAGAATCATATGATCCTCTCAATAGATGCAGAAAAAGCATTTGACAAAGTACAGCATCCTTTCTTGATCAAAACTCTTCAGAGTATAGGCATAGAGGGTACATACCTCAAGATCATAAAAGCCATCTATGAAAAGCCTACAGCGAATATCATTCTCAATGGGGAAAAACTGAGAGCTTTCCCCCTAAGGTCAGGAACACAGCAGGGATGTCCACTATCACCACTGCTATTCAACATAGTATTGGAAGTCCTAGCCACAGGAATCAGACAACAAAAAGAAATAAAAGGCATCCAAATCGGCAAAGAAGAAGTCAAACTCTCACTCTTTGCAGATGATATGATACTTTATGTGGAAAATCCCAAAGACTCCACCCCAAAACTGCTAGAACTCATACAGGAATTCAGTAAAGTGGCAAGATATAAAATCAACGCACAGAAGTCAGTGGCATTCCTATACACCAACAACAAGTCAGAAGAAAGAGAAATTAAGGAGTCGATCCCATTTACAATTGCACCCAAAACCATAAGATACCTAGGAATAAATCTAACCAAAGAGGCAAAGGATCTGTACTCAGAAAACTATAAAATACTCATGAAAGAAATTGAGGAAGACACAAAGAAATGGAAAAACGTCCCATGCTCATGGATTGGAAGAACAAATATTGTGAAGATGTCAATGCTACCTAGAGCAATCTACACATTCAATGCAATCCCCATCAAAATACCATCCACTTTTTTCAAAGAAATGGAACAAATAATCCTAAAATTTGTATGGAACCAGAAAAGACCCCTCATAGCCAGAGGAATGTTGAAAAAGAAAAGCAAAGCTGGCGGCATCACAATTCCAGACTTCCAGCTCTACTACAAAGCTGTCATCATCAAGACAGTATGGTACTGGCACAAAAACAGGCACATAGATCAATGGAACAGAATAGAGAGCCCAGAAATGGACCCTCAACTCTATGGTCAACTAATCTTTGACAAAGCAGGAAAGAATGTCCAATGGAAAAAAGACAGTCTCTTCAACAAATGGTGTTGGGAAAATTGGACAGCCACATGCAGAAGAATTAAACTGGACCATTTACTTACACCACACACAAAAATAGACTCCAAATGGTTGAAAGACCTCAATGTGAGACAGGAGTCCATCAAAATCCTAAAGGAGAACACAGGCAGCAACCTCTTCGACCTCAGCCGCAGCAACTTCTTCCTAGAAACATCGCCAAAGGCAAGGGAAGCGAGGGCAAAAATGAACTGTTGGGACTTCATCAAGATAAAAAGCTTTTGCAAAGCAAAGGAAACAGTCAACAAAACCAAAAGACAACTGACAGAATGGGAGAAGATATTTGCAAATGACATATCAGATAAAGGGCTAGTATCCAAAATCTATAAAGAACTCATCAAACTCAACACCAAAAGAACAAAGAATCCAATCAAGAAATGGGCAGAAGACATGAACAGACATTTTTCCAAAGAAGACATCCAAACGGCCAACAGACACATGAAAAAGTGTTCAATATCGCTCGGCATCAGGGAAATCCAAATCCAAACCTCAATGAGATACCACCTCACACCAGTCAGAATGGCTAAAATTAACAAGTCAGGAAATGACAGATGTTGGCGGGGATGTGGAGAAAGGGGAAGCCTCCTCCACTGTTGGTGGGAATGTAAGCTGGTGCAGCCACTCTGGAAAACGGTATGGAGGTTCCTCAAAAAGTTGAAAATAGAGCTACCATATGATCTAGCAATTGCACTACTGGGTATTTACCCCAAAGATACAAAAGTAGGGATCCGAAAGGGTACGTGCATCCCGATGTTTATAGCAGCAATGTCCACAATAGCCAAACTGTGGAAAGAGCCAAGATGTCCATCAACAGATGAATGGATAAAGAAGATGTGGTATATATATACAATGGAATATTATGCAGCCATCAAAAGGAATAAGATCTTGCCATTTGCAACGACGTGGATGGAACTGGAGGGTATTATGCTGAGCGAAATAAGTCAAACAGAGAAAGACATATATCATATGACCTCACTGATATGAGGAATTCTTAATCTCAGGAAACAAACTGAGGGTTGCTGGAGTGGGTGGGGTGGGAGGGATGGGGTGACTGGGTGATGGACACTGGGGAGGGTATGTGTTCTGGTAAGTGCTGTGAATTGTGCAAGACTGTTGAATCTCAGATCTGTACCTCTGAAACAAATAATGCAATATATGTTAAGAAAGAAAAAAAGAAGAAGAATGTAGCAGGAGGGGAAGAATGAAGGGGGGGAAATCGGAGGGGGAGAAGAACCATGAGAGACGATGGACTCTGAAAAACAAACTGAGGGTTCTAGAGGGGAGGGGGTTGGGTGGATGGGTTAGCCTGGTGATGGGTATTGAGGAGGGCACGTTCTGCATGGAGCACTGGGTGTTATGCACAAACAATGAATCATGGAACACTATATCTAAAACTAATGATGTAATGTATGGGGATTAACATAACAATAAAAAAATTTTTTAAAAAATTATTAACATTTTAAAAATATACTAAGGTTAATAAACTTTTATATGTTTTTTTTTCTTTTACAAATATTTTCTTCCCATGTGGTGCTTGTCTTCTCACTTTATTTAAGGTATCTTGCATTCTACAGTACACGTTAATGTTTGTTAAGTTACATTTCTCAATCTTTTCTTCCATGTCGTTGAGCTTATAGCATATTAGGAGGCCTTTTGCTATCCCAAGGGAATAAAGACATATTATATTCTCTCTCTCTTTTTTTTTCTAACAACTCTGTGAACTTCTAAATACAGATATTTGATTTATATGGAGTTTCCTTTTGCATATGATGAGTGGGAGGATTATAAAATTAATCTTTCCCATATGGGTATCCAATTGCTACGCACTATTTAGTAAATAGCAAGTCTTTCCCCTCAATTATTTGAAATACCATTTCTACTAAAAACTAAACATAATTTCTTAATGATGAATCATATTTGCAGTTCTGAGATAAATATGCTTGGTTATGTTATGTTAGTCTTTTAGCACAGTAAAGGACTTAATTTGCTGATTTAAAAAATTGTACTTGTGTTCATATGTGATTAGGTTTATGTGATAGTCTTACATTATTAGACTAGCGCTAGAGTAGCCTTGTGATAAGTAAGAAAGCTTTAATCTTTTTCTCCACTTTGAAACAACCTAACCAACAGGAATTAGCTCTTAAGTGCCTGATAGGATTTGATTGAACTCACAAGCTAAACAGATGTCGTCATTTAAAGCAGTGCTGCTTTACTTAATTTTTCTTTATCTGTTTTTTTTTTTTTAGTTGGTTTCTTAAGGTATGTTGTTTGTTCTTCAGACATTCTTTTTGACACTCATATCTTCCTAGAAAATGATTAGTTCATCTAGATTTTCAGATATGTTGCTATGTGTATGTAATGTTTTCTTATTTTTCATTCCTCAACATCTGTACTTATATCCTGTTTCTTTTTCCTAATGTTGATTTTTAGTAAATTTTCTTTCCTGTTAATCAGACTTGCTAGACTTTTTAATATTTTATTCATTAATCATTTTAAAATTTACTTTTTGGCACTTAAAATCACATATACTTTTTAAAAAATTATCTGTATTATGAAGCCTGAATTTATCATTGTTCATTCCACCTCTCTATGTTCTTCTTGGAATTGTTTTCTAATATCTCAAATTAAAGGCTTAATATATTTATTTTTTTTATCTCATTTTCTAATAAATGCACTTAAGGCTATAACTGGTCCTCTAAGAACCAACTGGGGAGTGAGAATAAGTTGTTATGCAAATACTTTCATCCCTGCTTGTCTCAGAAGATCTTGAAATGGAAGTTTGGGCTGGCACTCGGGAACACTACAAACTGCATTTCAAGGTTAGGCAGCAGAACCACAGTGCAGAATTTTCAAGGGAAGTATTTATGAAACTTTAGACAACTCTTAAATGCCTCACACATATCTAGGGTATAATGATCAAGAGTTGAATTTGGAGAAAATTGTTGAGGAGGATTTCTCTAGACCGAACTCTGCTCTGAGTCACAATTCCTCTGACTCCCACAGGAAAGAAGAGGGGGGAGTGTGCCACTGCTCAGCCCCCCATCACTAGAAGGGGAGTTGGAGGTGGCTACTCAAAGTTTAACCTGCGGACCCTTCAGTTTGGGGACAGGAGCTGTACACTGGGGTCTGAGTCAACATACTGGCTAAATTGACCTCTGTGGGAGCAAAGTAGTAATTTGAAGTTTGGTAGGAAACTGCTCTTTCAAAGTCTTGGGGGAAAGACTTGCAATTTCCATGAACCAGACATCTATAGAAAGGCAGCATGGCCCCCCTCAGATTTGTCATCCACCCATCCCAGCTAATTAGAGGCATCAATTAGCCAGGAAAAGAAAAGGAGTAGAAGAAATACCAGGGGGAAAAAAACAACAAGCTTCCTTTGCTTAGATGTTTGCGTGCAGTAGCTCTTGGCATGGAGAGGGAGAGATGTCATAAATCAAGGTTAGAGTTTTTAACAATTACATAAGACTGAACACTTTAATGGCTGAACTGAGACTGTGTTTGACAAAATTAACAGGAATTATTTCTTTAGGGCAAATAATGGGGCTACCCAGTTAACCTGAGCCAGGAAAAGGGGGAAAATAGGCCCACTGAAGACCTGCAAAAGGCCAATGAGATGCAAAATAGAGTCTGTTTATGACTACATCCCATGAGTCATGTTTGTTCACATTGTGGTTACACTGCATGATCTGACAATTTTTGAAAGGAAGTGTTAACGTCTCCCATTTTGGCTATGTCTTCATATACTAGTCCTTACATGTTTGCTCTGGTTTGCTTTGCATATTTTAAACTTATGTGACTAGAAAAATAAAGACTCCTGAAGGCTGGAAGTTCTTAAAATATACCTGTGTCATAATAAAATAGGTCTCTTTATCCAAAAAAAAAAAAAAATCTTCACATTAAGTTCTATTTTTTTTCTATATTAATGTCACAGTAGTTTTTAAAGTAAGTTTTTTCTTGATATTTTTTCCATCCTGCATTTTAAAACTTTGTGTCATTTTGTTTGGGATTGCTTCTTGAAAACATTTAAGTAATGTTGTTTGCCTTGTCTATTTGCTTTTATCCTGGGTTTCTCTATTTAACTTTTGTTACCCAGTCCAATGGTATCTGTCTCATAGGAAAATGTAATCTTTTGTATTTATTTTGAGTACTTTTGATGTATTTTTATTTATTTATTTCAGTATAATGAAATTTAAACCTGGTAAATTATTTTAGGTTATTAATTTATCATGGGAACTTATTACCTCAGTTGTTTTTTTCCTGAGCTTCTGGTCAGGATTCTCTATTCCAAGTGATAAATACACAATTCAAAATAGCATAAGAAAAAAATATACACGTGTGTTTATGTATAGGCTTAAACAAGAAAAATACAGAACAGCAAAAGGGAAGCTGGCCTCAGTGTTGACAGAATATCAGGGCTTAACCAGTACCAGGTAATCTCCCCACATTTTTATTACCAAGCTCAATGTCCTCTCTTTGTTGGCATCTTTCTCTCAGGCTTCTCCTCCATGTTGCTCCTACTCGAACAGCGATAACTTAGGCTCCTCTTCTTGTAACTCAGAGTCTGAAGAGGGAAGAAGAGTCCTTTCCTATCTTGTCCTCAGTAAGACAAAGTGCAGGAAAGGATTCAGACTGACTTAGTTTTGATCAGATCCCTACAGTCAGACCAATGATTTTTGCTTGGGATTTGGGTCACTGTGACTGGAGATCTGAGATTCTGTTCATGGAAGGAAGGGGAAGGAATTACGGTGCAGACAGACATGCTACTGCCACTAGGCCCCACTCTTGTGGGTGAGTCTGATTGTCTCTAGCAGTTTAGACATTTTGTAATCTATACTCATTAGCTTTGTGACTTATATTACTATTTAATACATATTTTAATTAAGCTTTATATTTACATCTAATTTTTTCCAGTATCTATATCCAAATTTTAAATGCAGCAGAATGTTTAACATGATTTCACATTCCCTCATCCACCTGCCATGTTGATACCACGTGAGGATTAAAAGTTCCAGGTTATTTTCAACTTTATAAGCTATGTTCCGATAATTATTTGTTTTAGCTATGCTCTTCCTGGCCCATTTATCCTTAATAATAGTAATTTTGTCTGCATGCACCTTGCTGTTGAAAACTCTAAATCCAGCATGTGGTGTTGAACTTCGCTAATGCGGCCACTAAAAGAAATTGTTCATGGGGCATTTCCATGGAGGTTATTAGTAGAAAATCTACTTATGCAGACACTTGTTTGCATAGTAACATACACTTAACACTCTGGAGTACATTAAATCTATGTATAAGCAAATTGTATTCTAAGGTCTGGATCAGAATGCCTACTTCAGAAAGCTCTACTCACAGCATAGTCTCGGAGCAAATGTTCAAGCTAGCTGCTAGCCTAAAAGAATTATAACTTAGATTCCAAAAAGCCAGGAAGCCATATCATACTTTTAAAATTTTTTTACTGTGGTAAGATATACATGACATAAATTTACCATTTTAACCCTTTTTAAGTATACAATTCAGTGGCATTAGTTATATTCACAATGTTGTGCAAATATCACGCCATTTATTTCCCAAACTGTTCCTCACCCCAAAGAGAAACTGTAACCATTTAGGAATAATTTCCCATCCCTTCTCCCCTAATCCCTGATATCCCCTATTCTACTATTTCTCTCTATGAATTTGCCTATCTAGATATTTTATATAATTGCAATCATACAATTATTTGTCCTTTTGTATCTGGCTTATTTCATATATTAAATATATAACATACACACACACATATATAAAACATATATTATTTCCAAGATTCATCCAAACTGTGGTATATTTAAGAACCTTATTCCTTTTTATGGCTGAAAAATATTATATTGTACATATATACCACATTTTATTGACCATTCATCTGTTGAGGGGCAATTGAGTTTTTCCCACCTCTTGGCTATTGTGAGTAATTTTCCTATGAACATGAATGTACAAGTATATTTGAGTCCCTAGTTTAATTCTTTGGGGTATACACCTAAGAGTGGAATTGTTAGGTCATATGGTAATTCAACATTTAGTTTTTTGAGGAATAAACTTTTTATAAAACCAAATGAACATGGGTTGATGCTTCAAATTATAGAACCTAACAGAATTTTCAAAAATATTCAGAATATAGGGGTGCCTTGGGACACCTGGGTGACTCAGTCAGTTAAGTGGCTGCCTTTGGCTCAGGTCATGATCCCAGGTGCTGGGATCGAGGCCCACATTGGGCTCCTTGCTCAGCAGGGAGCCTGCTTCTCCCTCTGCCTGCTTCTCCCCCTGTTTGTGCTCTCTCTCTCTCTCTCTCTGACAAATAAATAAATAAAATCTTTTAAAAAAAGAATATAGGGGTGCCTGGCTGGCTCAGTTGGAAAAGCATGCAACTCTTGATCTCAGGGTCATGGGTTTGAGCCCTATGTTGGGTGTAGAGATTACTTAAATAAGTAAACTTCAAAAAAATTCAGAATATGGAATGTATGACCAATTAGAAGGACATGGGAGGAGAGATTCAAGTATTAGATGAGGATTTAACCAGATGATTCTTGAAATATTTAATAACCTGAAGAACTATGATAACATACTATTATGTCTCATACTGTACTCATTTTATCTATCAATAAAATAAATCAAGTATAAGAAAAATCACCATAGCGTCTTAATCAGAAGAGTACAATAGGCAGGTACAATCTGAAGAGATGCATCACGTACCATCAGAGTGTAACAGAGGTGCTCTGGGCCTAGAAAAATAAATCCCCAAACAAAGCAAAGAAACTAAACTAAAAGGATATACTTGAAAACCTTGGATAATACAGTAATATTGACTAATAAGATAATACTAGCACAACAGGAGAAGAGTTTTATTTTTTTTTAAGATTTTATTTATTTATGAGAGTGAGAGCAAGCACAGAGGGAGAGGGAGAAGCAGACTCCTTGCTGAGCAAGAACCCCGATACGGGACTTGATCCCAGGACCCTGGGATCATGACCTGAGCCAAAGGCAGATGCTTACCAGACTGAGCCACTAAGGTGCCCCAGAAGAAGAGTTTTAAAGGAAACAAATAGACTTCTACCAAGACGAAAATTGGGTTAGAAATACATATAGAAGATGTAGTGACATAATGAATTTAAGTGGTGGACTAATATATATCAACCTTAATAAGACTTGAGGTGTATAAATATACAAATATAAGACAAGCCTTATCAGGTGAAAGTTGTGGGAACTCAGCTTCAGACCCAACTCCAGAGGCAATCGTCATATTCAAGCCTCCACCCCATACCATAGAATCTTGGTGTATCTTGGAAACTATAAAGTATCTTTGAGATACTTTGTACACCTGAGATCCTATGATGCTATGCTGTTATGTTTAACTATAAATTTATTTCACTTATCAATACAATGCATTTAGATTAAGAAGGAAAAAAAAAAAACATGATGGTGCCATACACCAACCACTAGGCAGCTTTAACTCAGGAATTTAGGATCTGGACCTTTCAGACAATTTCCCAAATGAACCCCTAACTGTAAGTCATCACTGGAGAATACCTGCTCAGAATACCTGTGTTGTTTCAGCACTAAAAGAAACCCATTGGAATTAACACAGATCACAGATCAAAACTGTCATTTAAATATAACATCAGTGAGCAGTAAAACCCCAATATAGAGAAACTAGCTTGTGTTCTAGGTATTATTATATCTATATATTGGTATTCCCTACATATTAAATGTCTTTTTCGGAGGAGGAAATCTTTTGTGTTCATTATTTCTATGATTATTAAAACATCTCTTTGGATAGATTTCAGTAAAACCATACTACCCTAGGACTTTAGAAGATGAAAGACTCTTGAAGTTCCCTGGTCTGCACTTTACCATCAGGGAGAATGAAGCTCAGAGACACTAAAGGATTTGTCTCAGAATTCCAGTGAGGTAGTGGCAGAAGTTGCTCAGAGATTCCGGGACTCAGAGACTCTGTCCTAAACCTCCTGTCATAATTGTTTTTCCTTTTTTGTGAATCCATGAATGCATCGCTTGAATTATAGTGAAGAAAACATGACTGGAAGGAAGTGGTTTGCTCTTGGGTCCTGGGATAACTGGTCAAGACTGTACTTGCTATTTGTTTTCTACATCTCCACTGCCATGGTCCCCCTTTTCAGCTAACCTCATTCTCGTATGTGTCTCATGTTCACGTAGCCTGTGCAGTCAGTGCCCAGAACCCAGGACACGGAGCAGAAAAGGAGACAAGGTTGGGTTACTTCCATGGACACAGGAAGTATGAACAGTCATGATGCCAAGTTCCAGAAGAGTAGAAACTCCAGGGGTGTCTAGAAGACCTGCTTCTGCTGGAGGCCCCTTACCACATGCCCAGCCACACTCGTGACTCCTGATGCTGAAAGCAGGTACCCCTTTAAGGAATGAAATGGTGCCAACCGGTGACCATAGCCAGGGATCCTGCAGTTTGAGAAGGCTTCTCCGAGTGTGCATTAGAAATCTGGATCAAGTCTGCATCAGCCATGCCAAAGTTATTACTGTCAGGAAGGAAGCAGCTTCTCAAATGAAAAGAAGATAAATAAGCTTCTTTGTCATACCAGTTCCAGACAAAAATAGCTGAAATGCTACTTAATATGAAGCAAATTGCTGTAGAGGTACAGAGCTTGTTCTCATTTTAAGGAATCTGCATCTAGGTATTTAAGTCTTCAAAAAGAACATGAGATACAATATGCTCTTCATTGAGCATCTTAAGTGATTTAATTTTTTTCTGGTATAATACTTAATTTTATTTCCAAACTTTAGTTATATTTTAGAGTTGATGGCAATTCATATTTCCATCATTTGAATCTTCTTTTTCCCATAGCCACTCAAATAGATTGAGGACAGTTCTAGAGTTTCTCGAAACCAAGAAAGGATTTGTGTTGAAAAGATCACTCTGGGCAAGCACCAGGTGGCAATAAATAGCATCAAGCATAAGTGTAATTTGGCCAGGGGAAACATCAATTTCATCATCATAAAATTCCAGTTACTTCACCTTACTCTTTAGTCTGTACTTTTTTCACTTTTTTTTTCCTTTGAAGTAAAAGCAACTCTTTTGTTTGCTATTTTGTACCTTGCATCAAAATTTCAGTACTTCTTTGGATGCCTGGGTGGCTCAGTCAGTCAAGCAGCTGCCTTTGGCTCAGGTCATGATCCCAGGATCCTGGGATCAAGCCCCATATTGGGCTCCTTGCTCAGTGGGGAGCCTGCTTCTCCCCTGCCTGCCACTCCCCCGCTTGTGCTCTCTCTCCTTCTCTCTCTCTCTTTCTGTCAAATAATAATAAAAAAAAAATCCAGTACTTCCAGCTGCAACTGTTTTATGGCATGAAACCATGACTTTAATGATACTTAAAGATATCCTCAGTGCTTGTTTGCTCCTGCTCTTTTTTCCTGATGTCTACAAATTCCAGTTTGGGTGATTGTGGCTGGCAGCCTTAAAAAGAAATACAGGTCATGCTCACAGAGGTCCTAAGACCTGGCTGCTCTGGTGTGACAGATCATGGGCAGGCTACTAACCAAGGACTTAAATTGCTAACCTAGCCTCTTCTCTGCTCACCACTACTTCTCCTTCTGAAATTGGTGTTAAGAGTTACCTGCCCCTTCTCCCACCCTGGATCACGACTTGGCCAAATTCACCCTATTCACATATATCTAGAAAGATGAACTACCCTTAACTTCTCTATTTATGATCTCTTTGATTTTTCCTTCCCCCAGCAAACCTAAACTGGGCCATACACCTGTGTTCACTCTTATAATCACTTCCTATTAAGGGCCTATCTTCCTGACTAGTTTATAAGCCTTTAGAAGGCAAGAGCTCTGCACTACTCATCTTCCTATGCTCTAAGGTATTAGACACAGAGTAAGTGCTCAGAGAAACTTGTTCAGTTAAATAATTCAAAGACCCAAGGTGGACTTCTTAAAGTGGGTTAAATGATATCTTGGGATATTTCTTAGTGTATTATTGACTTTTTCATTAGTGATTTATTAATTGCAAAGGAATGAGCATAATATTTAGAGTTGCACGGATTTGAGTTTAAATTACAAATCGATCATTCATCTATATATGGTATGATTTAAACTTCTTGGGTGGGACGCCTGGGTCACTCAGTCAGTTAAGTGTCTGCCTTTGGCTCAGGTCATAATCCCAGGGTCCTGGGATTGAGTCTGCATTGGGCTCCCTGCTCAGTGGGGAGCCTGCTTTTCCCTCTGCCTGCTGTTTCCCCTGCTCGTGCTCTCTCTCTAATAAATAAATAAAATCTTAAAAAAAATAAACTTTTTGGGTATCGGTTTCCTTGTCTTATCTTTCAAATGGGATACTGATGCTTCTTTTATAAGATTTTTATAGGGATTAAATTGACATAAAACTGTTAATCATTATATTTGTCACATATCATCTTAACTTCTCTATCTTAACAAGAAAATACAACTATTTCCATCTTTAGTAAGATTGCATTCAGGAAAGGTTTTGGACTTTGGTTAATGATCAAACACATTTACAAAACTGTAGAGCTAATGGAACCTTAAAAATTAGGAAATCCAGTGGTTTGCAAGCTTTCATAGCTATGAGGTGCTCTGTTCAAGCAAAATCCTTCTAGATGATCCAAAACCAAAAATTAGGTCAGATGTTGAAGCAATGGTGGAGATAGTTGAGTCATATCTCATCACATTTCTTTTCTCCAATTCAGTGAGCATCAATGAAGGAAATTGCTGATTTTCTAAGATTCTTCAAATGCATTTTTTAAATCTAGTGGACGGTCCAGCACCCTCCTCTTATAGATGAAAAGAATCAGAGACAGCCTATTATACCTTCAAAGCCACATAGCTCACTAATGTCAGAGCTGTGGCAAGAGCTAGATTCCCTGATTTTCAATGTGGGGCTTTATTCCACTCAACATAGAGCTGCACACATATTCAGTATGAACAGGAAAATTGGTCCCATATTGATCTGCCAGTCCCAGCATGTCCAGGTAACAAGAAAAACAATATCTTATTTTTATTGAGGGTTTACTGTATATCAAACACCATGCTATGTGTTTCAAAAATCACTGTTTCATCTAAGCATTGCAACAACCCTACGATTTGAATATCATTATCCCCATTTGACAATGGAGAATTTGAGTATTAGAGAGGTCCAATAATTTGCTGAAAGTTACCCAGCAAGAATCTCTCACGATCTGTGCTAAACTCAGTCCTTTCTAACACCAAAATCCACACTGAAACAACAACATTGTATTTAGGAAACTAAGAAAATAGATATAAATATTGTTTCCATAAGTAATCTTAGAAAATTTCAAGGCCAAGCAAAGATACTGACTCCAGTCAGGGTCATCATTCATTCAGTTACAAGTTTCCCACTGCATGCAATTGAAAAAGATCTATTAATTATTTTGCTTTGCTTTAATAAGCCATTTTCTTGATTAAAAAGCCATTCATACCATTCCTTTTTAAACTGTGCTTGTATTTCTCAAGCACATTGAAATTTTACAAGTGTTTATTTCCTAAGAGGAAACTAA
Source organism: Phoca vitulina (assembly GCF_004348235.1). Taxonomy (NCBI): domain Eukaryota; kingdom Metazoa; phylum Chordata; class Mammalia; order Carnivora; family Phocidae; genus Phoca; species Phoca vitulina. Next base: position 35,485,975 of record NW_022589714.1, read on the forward strand.
ATTTAGTCAATATTTTTCTAAGAAAACAGTCTTTGATTCATGGCAAGTCACTACTATTAAACTTTTAAATTAAAAAACAAAGAAGTATAATAATAACTAGTTGTTAAAAATGAATCTAGACTTACATTGCAAAAGCAATTTTAACAGGAAATAAAATTATGAATATTTTTGTGACACTCTTGTATCAATTCTTGTTTATATAACTCCAAAAGTATCCATCGTAAAAGTCAAATATTTAATCGAGAAATTGTTTCTTCACTGATTTTTTCTAGTATATTCACTTGTTTTTTACCTGTCTGTGCAAAATATAGTTATTCTACTTTTATATTGATTACAAACTTTCATTCTTAGAAACTCTACAGGTTCATTTTGGTCTAAATTCTCCAAGGTAGCATGGAAGGCCCGTCTCAATATTGCCCTAAACTGTCCTCAGATTCATCATTCAAAATCTTCCCACACTTAACCTCTCCTCCAAGAACAATGAATTTTAAGATATCTCCCAAGTACTATGTCCTGTATGTCTGTATGTTTTGCACATATTTCTTCATGGAATTTTTACAGTCCTTTCTCTGTTGAACCCTTTCTTCAAAAACAACTGAGATGTTACTTACTCCACCCTCAGATATTTAGATCTTTCCTCCTTTACTATACTTCTACTGTAGTCTGTTCACAACATGATTATAAAATTTAGAATATCTTACACTTGATTTGCATCTGTATCTATCTATCTACTTACCTCTCTGTCTATAGGGAGAGAGGAAAATACACGCATCCAGAGAGAAAGGAACACATCCTATTTATCTTTGTATCCCCACAGGCTTGCACAGTACCAACAAAAGTATTCTAAATATTTCTAAATAATTTCATCTTTTTTTAAGTCTGTGAAGTGTGGCATAGATATTTTCATTTCCATTTTGCACGTCATAAGATGAGATAAAGTTCCAAAATCACAGAGTAAGTCAGAGCCATAGCTGGAATCAGAGAACAGGCATCCTGAAAAAGAGGTCCAGAGCCTTCCCGCTCTACCAATGAATTGCAAAAATACTCTATTTTTATAGAGATATAAAAGTCATATTTCTTTTTTAAAAAATCACTAGTAATTTCCCCTGTTCCACAGGAAGAAGAGATATCCTGTGTCAGATAGGCATATGTTCTTAGGTGCAATCCAAGGAAGGTTTTGCCAAATTACTATATATTCTGGGTGCAAATAGATTTTCTGTCATTCATGTTATCTCTTTTTTTAAACTACTTTATTGAGGTATAATTGGCATACAAGAAAATGCATATGTACAAAGTGGACAATTTGATAACTTATGACACATGCACACTCCTATTAAACTATACATCAAGAGAGTGAATATCCATAACATCCAAAAGTTTCATTATGCCCCTTTATAATCTATCCTATACTGCCCCCATCCCCAAGCTACCTCAAGCATATCTGTTTTCTGTCCCTGTAGATTAGTTGGCGTTTTCTAGAGTTTTACATAAATGGAATCATAAAGTATGTACTCTTTTGTGGCAGGGGAGGGGAGGTTTGGCTTCTCTCACCCAATATAATTATTTTGAGACTCATCTATGCTGTTATGCATATCAATAATAATTCCTAAAGTCACTATTTGCTCTAATCTGCTATGATTTCAAGGGGGACATACCCCATTTATCTTAAACTATTACCATCGTTGACTCAGATTTATTGCATTACCTAACTCTTCCTCATTTTCTTAGGCCATCAATCAGATCTCTTCTATTGTATTGTCCTTTGAGATATACATTTCTAGATTCAATCATAGCTCTTAGAAAATAAGGCTTTAAAAAGCTAGCCCAAAGAATTTAGAGAGGTGAAGTCATTTTATGGTCTGTTCAAATCCATATGTCATCTAATGTTCTGTCAATGCTGTTCTTAGTTGATTGTATTACACAACATGAAGTGGGGCCTTTGCAGACTTCCTGTCTCAATATTTCCAAATAAATACTACCTGATCTCAGTATTTCTCCATTTTCCCTGTAATGTAAGCCTATTTCCCCTTTCTTCATTTTATCCATCCATCCAGCAGTAAATTCTCCCCAGATGCTCCAAATAAGTTCCCTCCAGTAGAACTTCCTCATTGTCAATAGTCATGATTCATATCTTCATTTACTTGCATTACTTCCCACAAATTAGTCCTTTGGCTGTACCATAATACTGCCATGCATCCCTGAGACTCTCTCCTCTTTGTCTTTGTCTTTCAGGAAAGAAAGAACATGATGCTTCTGAGAAAATATATTTCTTTTTTATTTTTTTAAAGATTTTTATTTATTTATTTGACAGAAAGAGACACAGCGAGAGAGGGAACACAAGCAGGGGGAGTGGGAGAGGAAGAAACAGGCTTCCCGCGGAGTGGGGAGCCCGATGCAGGACTCGATCCCAGGACTCAGGGATCATGACCTGAGCCGAAGGCAGATGCTTAATGACTGAGACACCCAGGCGCCCCAAATATATTCCTTTTTATCTGGAATGTCCCCTCCCTATCAATCTCATTTTTACCAACCATTTTTTTCTAGCCTCACTTTGAATTCTTTCCCCAGTCTCTCCAAACCCACCCATTTCAAAGTCTTATGCTTTCCATGTGCTCCCATAGCACTTCATTTGCACCACTATTTAGTCTCATTAACTTTGTGGTAGGGTTAAGTATACATAAGATATCTTCCTATTGCCTGTGAACTCTCAAGTGGCAGCTTTGAATCTCTGAAAATGCCTTTCACCCATGGGATCAATATTATCTCAGTAGCTTTTGTGTCATTGTCCCTTCTTTGAACAGGTGCAAAATGTTCCATGGCGATCTTCCCACCACTTCTCCTTGTGGATCAGCAGGTCTCTTTCTGGGTCAATTTCCTTATTCTCCTTCCAAACTCCTTCATCCTTTACTTTTTAAAGATTTTTATTTTTTTAAGTAATCTCTGCACCCAATGTGGGGCTCGAACTTACAACCCCAAGATCAAGAGTTGTATGCTTTACCGACTGAGTCAGCCATGCGCCCTGAAATTCCTTCATCCTTTAAAGTGGCAGATGATTAATATATGGAGGTGAGAAAAGGGGGTAACAATCTTGTAAAGGGGGGGTTGGATCTATCTAGGATTAAAGATAGGAGAAGAGGTTGTCAGATTCAGTAAAGAGAGATTCATTTCTAGCAATTTTTTCCATTCTACACCGTCAAATTAAATGAGTAGAAATAACTTTGTTTCTTCTGCTCACTTGTATACAACTTTAAATTATCACTCATTACTGACACATCATTTTATTAACCCATCTCTACCCAATTCTCTACCCCCTTAGGGCTGCCTTTAAAAAGATGGACTGAATTTCCTCCCAAAGCTAGAGTAAATAAAATTTAAAGTTTAATTCATACAATAATTTAAAATGCATTCTATGGCTTGGAATCATCCACCTACTGCTTTCACATTTTAAAGAAGAGAACTACTTGGGTAAGTCACTTCACCTTTTGGGATTTCAATTTTTTCACCTGAAAATGAAGTGATTTGAAGTGAATGATCTCTGAAGTTCTCTTCATCTCCAAGTCTTCATGAATCTGTGACTCTATAACATGTGCCTTGCAGGAATTCTGTAAGAATAAATGTTTGTGAAATAATTTGAGACTCAAGGATGAAAGGTTTTATGCTAGTGCCAGAACTATTTTTATTAAATGAAGCATGCCAGGGAAATCTGTTGTGCCTTGGGATAGCTGCTGCCAGTGTCCCCAGCTCTGCCTGTGCCCAACACATTTCAGGAAGGGGAAAAGGGAACAAGAATCCCACTAATGGGGCCAGAAATCATGGTGAGTGGATAGTCCATATATTCCTGAAATTCAAACAAGGAAGTGGTAACAGGCACATAAACACTAATGTTTACAGAAAAGAGTCCATGAAAGGATTTTGCTTTGGTGGCCCTATTAGAGCCCATTCACAAGCCAGGGATGAGGATTGGTGCTGTCTCTGGGCACCTGCCTGCATGATGTATCCCCAAAGACTTCCCCTTCATGCTGAACCTTTCCTTGCCTGACTCCTTCTGCCCATCAAAGCAAACTTGTCTGATGACCGCATTCCAACCACCCAAGAAACTGAAGGGATTACTGAATCATTGAGTTAGAATTCAAGACAACTTAACCTTATTAATTCATTGTTTTTCATATTTCTCATATCAATAAACTAAGCCTCAGAGCAGTCAGTGGACTATCAAAAATCACAATTTATACATAGTTATACCAGGGCTGAGTAGCAGACCTGTGACTCCTAATCAATGCTACTTTCATCACCGCTTATTATCTTATAAATTAATTCTAGTCTCAATGCAAACTGATGGAGGTGTAATGAATTCCCTGGCTGCGTGTTGATGAAGCCAGCAGTGCTTTACTCCAAAAGATTAAGAGAAGTGGATAATCTAGCACTTGGCAAGGCCAGCAAAGGAGGTATCATACACCAACCCTGGAAAGGCTGGCACGAACTCCACCACACCATCTGGAGAAGGTAAAGGACCCATAGTCAGTAGACTTAGCCCATCAGTGAACTATTATTTTCATTCCTCTCTAGGTTTTGTTTTCCATATATATGAAATGGCACGATTAGATTTAAAATCATCAAATTCACAGACCTGTACCTCTGAAACAAATAATACATTGTATGGTAAAAAAAAAAAAAAAGAAGATAGTAGGAAGGGAAAAATGAAGGGGGAAAAATCAGAGGGGGAGATGAACCATGAGAGACTATGGACTCTGAAAAACAAACTGAGGGTTCTAGAAGGGAGGGGGATGGGCGGATGGGTCAGCCTGGTGATGGGTATTAAAGAGGGCATGTACTGCATGGAGCACTGGGTGTTATGCGCAAACAATGAATCATGGAACACTACATCAAAACCTAATGATGTAATGTATGGCGATTAACATAACATAATAAAATAAAAAAATTTTAAAATAAATAATAAAACAAAAAATAAATAAAATCATCAAATTCAGAGAGTCCTTTTTGTTCACAGTAGATGAACATCCACAATTTTAAGACAGGAGATATGTATGGAATATATTAGAGTTAGTTGTCTAGCAAGATTTTTTTAAATGTTTTATTTATTTATGAGAGAGAGAGAGAGAGCAGGGGAAGGAGAAGAGGGAGAGGGACAAGAAGACTCCACGCTGAATGTGGATCCCAATGAGGGGCTCGATCTCAGGACCCTGAAATCATGACCTGAGCCAAAACCAAGAGTCAATTGCTTAACCGACTGAGCCACCCAGGTGCCCCACTAATGAGATATGATTCTGCATTCAAGCCAGTCTGAGGACCTCATGTAGCAGTGTTCCACAGCAATGCTCCTCAAACTCTAGCATGCATCAGAATCACCTGCAGGGCTTGATTAAACACAGATTCCAGGGCCCTGCCCCAGACTCTCTGCAGAGATTCTGATTCAGGAGGTCTAGGGTGGAGCCTGAGAATTTGTACATCTCACAAGCTCCCAGGTAATGTTTGGCTGACTAATTGAGGTCCATATTTTGAGTACCACTGCTCTACACTCTGAAGCATGTCTTGCATAGTTTCATTGTTATTATTGCCATCACCAGATGTTGAATAATGAAAAAAAAAAATAATGCTTTTTGTTTTAGGTAAAGGAGAGTAAAAGCTACCGAAATTTTAAAAGATAAAAGTGAGGGGTGGCGCCTGGGTGGCTCAGTCGTTAAGCATCTGCCTTCAGCTCAGGTCATGATCCCAGGGTCCTGGGATCGAGCCCTGCATCGGGCTCCCTGCTCCGCAGGAAGCCTGCTTCTCCCTCTCCCACTCCCCTTGCTTGTGTTCCCTCTCTCGCTGTGTCTCTCTCTGTCAAATAAATAAACAAAATCTTTAAAAAAATAATAAATAAATAAAAATAAAAGATTAAAGTGAGTAACTAAAATGTGTTTAAATATAAAGATGCTGTCTATCCACATTTTCCTTCACCAATTGTCCTAAATTATAGTACTTTTGCCCAGATTTACCTTGCTGTTGGATACTGTCAACCCAAAAGGAGATGGTAAGCTTTCCTAATACAGGCACTATCAGAAATTGCTTATTGCAGAATTTTCAAGAAAATTTTAATAGAAAAATTGGTTATCCTAGACACTTGTTTATATGGTGAGTGTACAACTGAAAACTTGGTGTGAATTAAAGCTGTGGAAAATTGACTCTTTTTAAATACTATGGGAGAATGCTCTTTTAAAGGATGGCTAAACACATGTTGTGGACATTTCTGTCAAGAATAAATATGCAGCCATCAAAAGGAATGAGATCTTGCCATTTACAACGACATGAATGGAACTGGAGGGTGTTATGCTGAGCGAAATAAGTCAATCAGAGAAAGACATGTATCATATGACCTCACTGATATGAGGAATTCTTAATCTCAGGAAACAAACTGAGGGTTGCTGGAGTCGGGGGTGGGGTGGGAGGGATGGGGTGGCTGGGTGATAGACATTGGGGAGGGTATGTGCTATGGTGAGCGCTGTGAATTGTGCAAGACTGTTGAATCACAGATCTGTACCTCTGAAACAAATAATGCAATATATGTTAAGAAAAAAAAAAGAAGAAGAAGATAGCAGGAGAGGAAGAATGAAGGGGGGGAAATCGGAGGGGGAGATGAACCATGAGAGACAATGGACTCTGAAAAACAAACTGAGGGTTCTAGAGGGGAGGGGGGTGGGAGGATGGGTTAGCCTGGTGATGGGTATTAAAGAGGGCACATTCTGCATGGAGCACTGGGTGTTATGCACAAACAATGAATCATGGAACACTACATCAAAAACTAATGATGTAATGTATGGTGATTAACATAACAATAAAAAATTTTTAAAAATTTTTAATGAAAAGGAACTATTAAAAAAAAAAAAGAATAAAGCAGTCAAAGCCAAGACTGAAGTGGGAGTTGAAGAATATTCCACATGAGTTCTTTTAGCAATTCAAACATTTACGGGATTCCAGTTAGGTACCAATGCCCATTCTACATTATGAGTTATTGTCTGCATAATTGTGCGGCCGGCCCCATGCCTGGAGGGATGATGACGGATAGGAATTCTGCAGCCCCTGGCAACCTGATTTTCTCATAGAATAGTTTTTTTTCCCCTTCTGAGATTTTGGGTTCTTTTGCAGCCTGGTGTAGAAAAATTGTAGGTTTTCACATCAGGCAGATCTCAGTTCAAATCCAAGCGCAGATAATTATTATAAGATGACCTCTCTGAGCCTGCTACAAAATGGCACTAAAAAATACTTACTTGGTGGGGTTGCCATGAGGATTAAAGACAATGTAAGTTAAGTAGCCTTTGAAGATAGCAGCTATTTTCTATGAAGGAACAATATTTTCATAAGCTTCCCTGGAAATGACTTACCCTCCAATCAAATATCCAATGATCAGGCAAAAACAGCTCTTGTTAATTTATAAATATTGACAGAAAAGATAATAGATGGGTAATAACTATAAGATTTGTGTGCATTTCTGAATGCATGTCGTTCATAAATAAGTTTGCAATTTCTAACTAACATTGAACTACCTATTTCAACCTTAAACAGACAATAATTATTTTTTATAATAACAGGAAAGTTCTGAATACTTATTAACTAAATCAAAGTTTAATATAGTACAAAGTATTAAATGGACTAAAATTTATGAAATAGCTCAGAGAAACTATAGAAAAGCAGTGACAAAACATTAAAGGATATCTAAAATTGACTTTTCAACAAAAACCACTTCTGTATCAAAGAAGGCAGATGGACAATATTTAAAAAAGAAAACAGATAAAGATGAAAAGCAAAGCAGTCATGTGGTAGTGCAGGATGTGAACAATTAACAGGCTATAATCAACATGGGAGGCATAAGATGGAACACATGTGAGACGTAAGATTTCAATTTATACATGGGGAATAAGAATTTTTAATGCAATTGATAAATGCATTGAATGTTCTCATGATGAAAAGATTTTTCTCAACCTGCTGAATGAGAAATATCTACTCTATGTGCAGTGCTGATGAAGGGAATTCAAATTTAAGAACAAAAAGAAATTACAAAATCTCATACAAGAGTACATTTCAACAATGGGGGCTATGACAGTGAGTGCCAAAATTATACCAATAATCTATATGTTCATTCTCACTGAATTCCAATCATGTCTTATATAAATATGATTATTAGATGTCTTTACTATGACTGATTAAATACATTAATGTGTTAATATTTTATTACAAATCATTAGAATCTGTTAAAACAAAAAGTTCAACCTGGGTATACCTAGTGGTGATTCTTCTTTGTTTTATGGAAACTGACTTATAGACTTTATATAACCAATCCACCACTTAATTAGTGACAATTAACTTTCCAGAGTTTTCAGAGTCCAGTATTATGGAAAGTATTAAATAAATAATATTTAGAGCATCCTTAAAACCATGTCTGTCCCAGAATAAGTACATTGTAAATTATTCTGCTTTCATTAATATTTAGTTAATATCGGTCTTCTTGGGAATTTCTACCTTATCTGGCCTTGCTACTATTGATTTCCTCCCATTATGGCATCAGTATACCTCTGTCTCCAACATGGGCAAGATTGCACCAGAATGATAGCTACCCACATTTTTTTAAGCCAGAGATTTGGGCAAAACCTATGTATTGGGAGGAAAGACTTTACTTTGTGAAATATGTACATTTTCACTACACTGAAACTATAGTCTTCACTACACTGAAACTATAGTCTTTTAGTCCCTCAAACACTTAATGATATTCTTAAAAAGATATGTTGGACTTCACTGAATTTTTTATCACAGCTTTGAATATTATTTCAAGTCATCTTCAACAACTCATATTCACATTTACACAATCATTCAGACTTATGAGTCTTCATTTCATGCACTGATTCTGTTTGATCCATTCTGTGGTCATCTTTAATACAATCGAATGATAGTCCTTAAACAGAGGGCAAAAAGTCAATTGCTTTTATGAAGAAAGGAAGCACTGTAAACTATAAATCATCCATTGTAGAACATAGAGTTTTCACAAAATAGTTTTTCTTAAATCAAATCAACATATTTGTTGAGGAGCTAACCTATGCTAAATGAGGCAATCAATCAATATTGAATGGAGAGGCCCACCCTTCCAACTGGGGGACATGGAAGTGCTATCAATGGAGACCTCTGAAAAATAAAAAGAGTATTGTTTCATATTTTATCTGATCAACTAAACACTGAATTATACCCTGTAAAATTTCTTATAAGAAACGACAAGTCATCCAAGACCCTGAGTTTTCTGTTGATGGTCTTGCAACCTAACATACCCACTCAAAAGATCATTTTGATTCTGAAATAATTATTATACACTCAACTTATTGCAATCAACTGGATTGCATACTACAAAATAGTATTTATATTTTAACCAAGAAGTTACATCAATATGTTCTGTCTATTATACATTTTATCTGAGATTTAACTTCAGAAGAGGCTACCAAATAACAGTTCCAATGACAGTAGAAATAATTGTCATTATAATTGACCCTTGTCTTGGATGCCTAACTAATTAATAATTGAGAGCTGAAGGAAATGATAGATCACTTAATAGCAGGCTAATTCTTTTTAGATAGTTGTGACTTTTTCATTTGCCTTATCTGCTTTCTCTTCAGAAGCATGATACAGGCTTTGAGGCAAGATAGACCTGAATTTGAATCCAGGCTCTGCCATCTAGTGGCTTTGAGACCTTAAGAAAGTAACGTATCTTCTTGGAGCCTCAATTCTTCTGGAAAGGTAGAACAATTGATACTGCCCACCCAGGACTTTTGTGAGGGTTAAGCAAAACAGTATATGCAAAGGTCCTGGCTCTTAATAAGGGTCCCATAAATGTTACTTATGATTAACATCATTAACAAATGCAGTGTTACATCACTACATAAAGACAGGCTTAGAGGGGAACAGGGAGGGCTCTAGGAGTAGGTGGGTCAATGATGGAAGTGGAATTGGCAGCAGCTACCAGGTCTCTCATTCCAATGCTTTAAATACTAAGCTGCTCCATCTCTGCTTAAAGCCCCATTTTGGAACAAACAGCTCTTTTATTTTTATGATATCATTTTGAAAATGATATCAAAATAAAGACTTAGACATTAATGTAAATAAATTTTCCTTATTTGTACTTTTAGAGAAGATGAATAAAAATGACAGGGCAAATTTTGTCATTTGTGCAAATGATAAAAAACAAAAGTCACATAGTAACCACAGAGAATCACGGTGGGAATGATTATTTCTAGATGTGTGATGTTTTTCTCCACAGACATTCTCACATTCTTGATTTGAAGCTTTTCCCCCCACTTAAGTAAGAAAACATAAGGGGAAAACATCCAAATGTCATTTTTCATTTACATTATTCTAGTGCCCCCTATTCATACTAGACACAGAATTTAGTTTATTAGTTTGTTTGTAAGCAGATGTGCCCTGAGAAAGAAGTGAACATGTCTTTTCCTTTCACCTCCATAATACCCATTCTTCCCTACTATTTCCCACTGAAGTAAATCACAAAAAGACAGATGGTGAATATTTCATGGTTTCAGCTTACCTAAATATTTTGATTTTTTTATTAAAACATATTCTTCTAGTATGGGGGGTCTGCAAACTCCAGCACAAAAGCCAAATCCAGACTTCTTTCTGTTTTTATATAGATTATGAGCTAAGAATGAGTTTTTCCTTTTTAAACTGCTGAAGTAAAATCAAAAGAAAAGTAGTAATCTATGCCATGTGAAAATTATATGAGACTTAAATGTTAGTGTTCCTAATTAAAGTTTTATTAGAACATAGCCAGGCTCATTCATTTACCCATTGCCTGGGGCTGCTTTTGTGCTCCAACAACAGAGCTGAGTAGTTGTGACACAGACCATAGGTTGCATGCTCACTGCTTTGCACAGCTGCTTGGTTCACTACAAATCACAGTTATAATTCTACAATATTTCTGGTGCTATGCCTATCGCTGCACCACAACATTTGTTTTATTACTCATGTATGTGATGTAAAAAGAAGAATAATTCAGTCTTAAGGTACAGTAGAGTGTGGATTATTTCATTATCAAATTAGATGGCAAAATATCTTTGTATTAAGCAACGACACTATCACAATGTTAAATAAGTGTTGATATTTCCATACTACGCATTTACATCTCCCAACTCATGGGAAAACAACAATCGGGAAAAAAGTAGAAGCATTTAAATAAAATGTCTCATTACAACAGAATTTCTTCACAAAAATAAAAAACAAAAATGAGGCTGCAACTAAATTTCTGAGCAGCTCATTTATTAGCCAAACAAGAGAACGCATTTACCGATTTTGACTTATCAATTAAAGAAATGTAGCCAGAGAAAGTAGTTAAGATTGTCAACTATTTGGCAAGAACAGTTGCTCAAAGAGTTGAAAACATTGGAAGCAACATCAATAGTCAATTAAAAACAAGGCAAATTATCTTGAGTGGTTTTCCTTGGCTCTTCATTAGTCAAAAGATATTGACAATACTGGTTAGTTGTTGCTTATTAGTGAAGTCAATGATGCATTTGGAGTGACTGAAAAGTGACCTTTGTGAATAATCTGTGTGGAGTAAGTACAGGTGGAAATAGTTTCAAAGAAGTTGAGAAAACACTCATACACAACAACCTGAAGTGGAATCTGCTAAGATGTGTTAAACCTGATAGTGGTAAAAATATGTGTGAAGCAGAAAAAAGGCTTCCCCCCTCCCAACAAATTCACAAAGCTTATGAAAAGGTAAGGTGTTTAAAGCCTATGGTTATTCATTGTATCATTCATCTGCAGGTCCTCTGCCGAAAGTATTTGAATCTATGTTGTCGAACCAGTTGTGTCAATAATGAACTTCATTTACTCTTGTGGATTTAACCATTGTCACTTGGGTGATTTTGAATTTAGGACCAAGAATTTAATTTTTTTTCAGCCACTATCATCAAACATTGAGCAGCTTTGAAATTCACATTTGCTGTGGACTTGATAATGTTCCTTAAGAAACAGGCAGAGTGCTTACCTTCGTAATGTGTACTTCAGTGTAATCATTTCCATAACACTGATTTTGGTTGAATAGCAAGTAATAACAAAGTACTTTATAAGACCAGTGCTGTCAAAAGTTAAAACAATAAGCTGGATCTCCATTTTTACACAAATTGTAAAGTGGGCTAAACCACAGTTCCGAGCTAAAACTATAGTCACAGCAGCACTTTTTTAACCTTCATGAATGGGCAAAGGATATATACATATTTTATAATCCATTGAATCGTGCAACCAAGAAGCTTCTGCCATACCTTCAATTGGACATGATTCCTCTGCAATATAATGACATGTTAAAAAGCAAATATCAAGACGAGAACCTAACAGAATCCATAAATTTCTTCCAAGAGATTGAATATATTCTATTAAAATACTACATTTGTGGAAGGTTATCAGTATCAGTACCTCTCTGTAGGAAAAGACATTTCATAGATGAAATATACACAAAATCTCATTACAGATCAACATTAACAGATGGACATTTGTAATCAATTTTGATGATCAAGAACACTAAATTTGAAACCCCAAAGTATGAATTTTCTATCGCTGCTATAACAAATGACCACAACTAGTAGCTTAAAACAATACCCACTTATTACTTCACAGCCTTATGAGTCAGAAGTCTGAGTTACAGCATAGCTCACCTGGATTCACAGCTGAAAATCTCACAAGGCCAAAATCAAGGTGCCAGCAAAGCTGTGTTCCTTTCTGTAAGCTCTGGAAATGCTTCCACTTCTAAGCTCATTCAGACTGTTGGACAATCGCAGTTCCTTTGGTTATAAAACTGGGGCCCTCATTTCCTTTATTTCTGTCAGCCAGGGGCCAATCTGGGACTCCTCGATACTTCCCACATTCTTTCTCATGCTTTCCATGTGGCCCCTCCACCAGCCACAGGTTTGCTCTCTTTCATGCTTTCAATCTCTATTTCTCCTTCCCCGGCATCTCCCTGACTTCAGCCTAAAAGCATCCTCTCTGTTTTTAAGAGCTTGTTTAATTAGAATAGGCCCACGTGGATAAACCAAGCTGCTATCCCTATATTAACATCCATAACCTCAATTATATCTGCAACTTCCCTTCTACTATATAGCATAAAGGACATAAGGATTAGGATGTTGACATATTCATGGGTCATTCATTATTCTGCCTACCATATCCAATTGAGCAAAATGTTATTACCCAAAAAATAAATTCATTCTTTTCATTAGCAGCTTCATGTTATAAAAATTGTATGTTACTATTATTATTATTATTTTGAATTACATTAATTAAAAATGTATGGAAATGTGGATTTGTCTCTTGTTATACAAATACCTGTCTAATATTCTCAATTTTGCCTTTTGGCCCATAAGCCTAAAATATTTACTATCTGACCCATTATAGAAAAATTTGCTGATTTATGTTGTGGTAGAAAAATAAATTTGTGCAGACTTTCTGGAAGTTTAACAAAATGTTTCACAAATTAAAATGAAAATGAACAAACAAACACATTTAAGAAAAATTGTGCCAGGAAATTTTGTCTAGGAAACAAAGTATGTGTGTGCTCAAATTTAGCAACAGTTTTGTTTATTCAGCATCATTTACAAAGGGAGAAATTTGTAGTTAAGCCAAGTATGTACCAATAGGGGGATGGTTAAATAAATTTGAGTAAATCCATTTAGCACTAAAATTATATTATGATAAATGTAAATGGTAGCTATTTTTATTGCCATTGATTATATACATTTTAATATTTTTAATAATGTACATTTACTGTATTATAAAGATGTAACTATAATTAAAAGTTGTTTTATAAAACAAATTGACTTAATTTGGTGGGAACATTAAGGAAGCAATAAAAAGAGACTTTAGTCTACTGTGGTTAATCCTGAAATAGAGCTCTATAAATATGGTTTAAAGATATGGAGAAATCTTCAAGAAGAAATGATGGGGGTTGTCCCTCGGGAGTGGGACTGAGAGCAGGAAGATATGGAACAGGGATTCTTGCTTTTCATCATAGGGTCTATGCACTAATTGATTTTACTTTGATAAAAGTGTAAAAATATGGAATTACATATGTGTATGTGGTTTATTTTATTTTTTTAGGAGTTATTTATTTACTTTACAGAGAGAAAGTGAGCATGAGTTGGGGGGGGGGGGACAGAAGGAGAGGGAGACAAGCAGACTCCCAGCTCAGCAAGGAGCCCCACACTGGGACTCAATCCCCTGACCCTGAGATCATGACCCGAGCAGAAACCAAGAGTTGGAGGCTTAAACCAACTGAGCCACCCAAGCGCCCCAGATTTTACTTTGGTAGAAGTGTAAAAATATGGAATTTGCACACGTGTATATGTATATGTGGTTTATTTTTTTAAAGAAATATATGCTGGAGGCTGTCTTTTGATCAGGAAAGCATTATACTTCATAAAACTAGAAATGACTAAAAAATTGAGAGAACTAATTACTAAGTTTGCTCCCTTGACCAAACAGGCCAGAGCTTAAATGAATGAAATGTAAATTGAATGAAATCTCACAGGACCTGAAAACAATATTTTGTATATCATGTTTTTCCTTTTAAGTCTCCTGTTCTAATGTCTTCCTTTTACATTCATTTCCTGAAGAGAAGACCTTTGAATTCTGCTGGTTATACAAAGCCTTCCCTTCCTACTAAGAGAAGGGAAATCTTTAAGCAAAGGCCCTTTTTCTCCTGGGGCAAATCTGACATAGGCAAGTGGAGTATTTTCCCTGGATACATGAATAGGCGAAGTAAGAAAAGTCAATAGATAGACAGTTTTTTATAACAAGGAAATATCCAAGATAGGCTAAGAACACAAATGCAGAGCAGCCTGAATATCTGAATGAAGAGGGGCTTTGAAGTAGGCAGGCCTGCTTTAAAATTCCAGTCATTCCTAATCCTCTGAACCTCAGTTCTGGTATCTGTAATAGTGAGTAAGAGATATTTATGTCAAGGATTCCTTAGTAATTTATGAATTAATGAATATAAAATAATAAGCATAATATTTAGCTTACAGTAAACATTCAACAAAGCTATTTCTCTGCCTATTATTGTAAATTTCTCCCTCCAAACTATATCCCTTCTAGTGTCTATAATCATATGAATAATATCTAAATATATCTATATATATTTAGATATAGCTTTTAAATATATGCAAATTAATTTAAGTTAATTATCTATGTTTTACTTTCAAGTAATTATGTACTTCCTTTATTTTAGCTCTTTTGAAAGCAAGAATCACATCTAATAATTCCTATATAACCCCATATAATATGCATCCTGCTTCTATTAATGTATTTGAATATTTACATTCAGTATCCCACTGAATCCACACAATCGCCTGCAAGGTGTGAGCTTTTCTTACCCCACGGTTACAGATGAGAAGGCTAAAGTGTACAGTGGTTAAATAAGTTGGCCAAGCTAATACCACTCGAAGGTGACAGAGTAGGGAGTTGACGGACTTGAACCTGGATGTGTCTGTGTCCAGAGTCCAGATATCTGTTATGCTCTATTGCCATCACCCCTAAAAGAGAGCAGAAATGTTTCTGTCATTGCTTTCTTGCTTATCTTTAAAGGTGCATTCAGGGGGTACACTACCTGTTTTTAGCATACACATCCACATTGACTCCATCACCAGATCATTTCTCTTTTCACTTGTAGGTAACTCACGAATACTTCCATCTTCCACCATCCCTGTCCGTAGGACCCTGGTCCAGGCTGCTCTTGTCATGGCTCGGACAACTGTTTCAGCCTCCTGTAAGATCAACCAGTCTTCACTCTTAACACCTTCCAGTTCATTCTCTACACCGCAGCCCAGCTGTATTCTAAAACCCAATCTGGGGCGCCTGGGTGGCTCAGATGGTTAAGCGTCTGCCTTCGGCTCCGGTCATGATCCCAGGGTCCTGGGATCGAGTCCCGCATCGGGCTTCCTGCTCCTTGGGAGCCTGCTTCTCCCTCTGTTTCTCTCTGTCTCTCATGAATAAATAAATAAAATCTTTAAAAATAATAAAAAAAATAAAAAAAATAAAACCCAATCTGTTCTTGTAACACTTCAGTAGCTCCACATACCTCTGACGAAAACCCTCCAACTCTTTGACTCCCCCGACCATATAAGCTCCATGAAAGTAGCAGCCCTGTACAACTGGCATAGGAGGGGTTTGCCCATTTTGGTTATTCAGGAAGTCTCTGTTTGGTCAGCATGTTGAAGGAACCAGGTTTCCAGGCTTCTTTAATTCATGTACTTATTCATTCTTTCAGCCTCATCTTCTGCTATTCCTGCCCTTGAATATACTCTCCAGCTTTAATAAACTTTGTTTAGACCTTGAAAATCATCAAAAAGAATCTGTAATAGTAATCTTCTCAAAAAGAGAAACAGTTCTCAGAAACGCACAGAACTGAGAATGGGAAAGATAAACTCCAAGATGCAGACAATCTGATAATACCAGGAGGGCTGAGGCTGGTGACAGGGCAGCTAGAAGGGCCAAGGAGATGCTTAGGAACAACAACAATAAAAGGACAGTAGACACAAGGCAAACAGGAGTCATCAACCACAAGGACTAAACCTATAGCTCAAAAGTAATTTGTTGTGTTTTACCTTCAGCGACATTTATACTTCTATCTTCCTTAGTTTTTATTTATTCTTTTTAATATGTCTCTCACTTTGGGAGAGCCATTCTGGGATGAGTCAGGTAGCTATTACGTTATTGTGTGTTTATTGTATGTGAGGTTTCCTGCTAGAAACTGAAGGTACGAGACCAGAGGGTAACAGGCATTGCCCTCATGAAGACTGCAGTCTGTGTAGGAGGGAGACATAGATTATTTCAATACAACAGAATAAAGACTGCCCTAAGTTTCACAACTGCTCAGCAAAGGAGGGCTGCTTTGCCAAAGACAAAGGCCCACAGAAAGATTTCATGACAGTTTCTATAAATGCCTATTGATTTTGCCTATGTCAACAAGATAATTAAATCTCCAGATGTTTAGTCTACATGTGTTCTAGAGATGTGTTGTTTATGTATAAATGTGAATGGTCATAGGCAGCTTTTTTTTACTTTTTCCATTTGAATATTAACTCATTTTGTTTATACCGATTTTCCTGGCTAAAAGGCTGAAAATTTCCCAAAGGTCACAGTGGAATCCCTCACCTTGCAGGCTGAAGACCAAATTTTTGAATGTCAAACACACTTATAAATAGTCTGAGTTTGTCTGTTGTCTAATGCCATTTCACTTCTATATATATATATTTTTTTGAAGAAGCCTGTTTTCCTCAGCAAGAGAACTCTATTTGCAATTAAGTTGTATGCAGGCCCTGTTACATCAGGGGTCAGGCCCTTCCATTTCTCTCCCCTCGATTTTGATACCATTCTGGGTGGGGGTAAGGGGGTCATCATGGGGCCAGGCATAATCATGGGAGCGGAACAGCTCAGTCTTCCGTATTGTGATTCCATACTGACTGCAAACCTACCCCAATCTTTTCAGCAATATGCAGCACTGGATATGCAGGATATAAAGTTACTCAGAAATCGCAGTTGCAAGTATTGAGAGCAGTGGTATAGCAAGTGTGGGAGAGGGTAGGGCAGTAGGAGCACTCTACCTCATGTGTAGGCAGTAAGGGCGCTGGCTGTAGAAAATTTAAAGAAATGATAAAACTGACTAAAATTTGGTTTGCTTTGTGTTATCACCATGCATTGTCATTTTAACAATGTCAGTGGTATAATCCTCCTCCCTGCTGGGATAGATCGTGATTTTATGTGACCCTTCTGCCTCCTCCCCAAGTTCTCTTCTTGGTACTTTTTTTTTTTTTTTAAGATTTTATTTATTTGACAGAGAGAGACACAGCAAGAGCAGGAACACAAGCAGGGGGAGTGGGAGAGGGAGAAGCAGGGAGCCCGATGCAGGGCTCGATCCCAGGACCCAGGGATCATGACCTGAGCCGAAGGCAGACGCTTAAGGACTGAGCCACGCAGGCGCCCCTCTTATTGGTACTTATATATCTCTTTCTCTCTGACCGTGCAGGGCAAAGACAGAGCTAGGGAGTGTTATCTTCTGTTGCTCTCTGTAATGATATCAATGTTGGTATCTGATGATGCAGCAATAAATGTGGAGTTGTAACACGGGGCGACATCCCTAATGATTTCCCACTAGAGTAGCTCTTCCATAGTGAATCTGATGCTCACTTCCACTCAACGATTGGCTTCATAAAATTCTTTCTTTTCCAGGATCTGATGGGAGAACTGCCTTGTCAAGAAATAGGATGCATTTTCACGGTCAGACCTGAAATTAATGAGCAACTTGTCTTTTAGGAGCAGGTTTCTCTCTGGGTGCCGTAACACCACTAAAATCCCAGGTTGATAACCACCAACTCAATTTGATTATGAGCACCACACTTTTTGGAAAATGTGTAACTTTATAACAAACAATATGAGAGAAGTATACTACTGAGTTCAACCAGAAGAGAGAAATATGTTTTTCAGAGTAATTTCAAGAAGACCTTGCTAGGAACATTTAAAAAAAAAAGAGAGAGAGAGAGAGAATTACTACTGGAAAGAGGCAAGAAGGGAAGACAAAAGGGAAGGAACAAAACTGGGGGAAATCCTTCAGGGTTTTTTTTGTACAGCCAACGGATTGATCTGTATTACATTTGGATTTACGAAAAAAATTAAAAGGTGATTTTAAAAAAAGAAGTAAGATCTAGGGATGTCTGGGTGGCTCAGTCAGTTAAGCATCTGCCTTCAGCTCAGGTCATGATCCCAGGGTCCTGGGATGGAGCCCCACGTCGGGCTCCTTGCTCAGCAGGGAACCTGCTTCTCCCTCTGCTTGCTGCTCCCCTTGCTTGTGTTCTCTCTCTTTCTGTCAAATAAATAAATAAAATCTTTTTAAAAAAAGTATGATCTACTTCTTCCCAAATTAGAAAATTTTTATTTAAGGGCGCCTGGGTGGCTCAGTCGTTAAGCGTCTGCCTTCCGCTCGGGTCGTGGTCCCAGGGTTCTGGAGTCGAGTCCCGCGTCGGGCTCCCTGCTCCATGGGAAGCCTGCTTCTCCCTCTCCCGCTCCCCCTGCTTGTGTTCCCTCTCTTGCTGTGTCTCTCTCTGTCAAATAAATAAGTAAAATCTTTAAAAAAAAAGAAAATTTTTATTTAAATGATTGAAAATGGAATGTGTACAAAGCAACATGTCATCTTTGTGCATTGTCCAATAAGTCTCTGCACGGAGCTGTATTTTGGCAGGCAGTCTTTCATCTTCAGTCCAGCTATTCCCCCGTGGCCACAATATTCCAAGTATTTTTCCAGCCTCTCTATCTTTTCCCAGACTAACACCAAAGCTCGCATTCTCCTGTGTGCTGGGCCACTCCCAACCCTCAGGGACTTTCTGTTTGATATTGTGCAAAGAGTAAACAGGAAAGCAAGGCAGGGACTCCAGCAGGGAATGGAAGTTTGCTCTTGTTAAAATGTAGCAAACCTAGCAAATGAACCCCATGAACTCAACTTCCAGAAGATTATGGAATCATAGCGGAAGGGCAAGGTAATGATCACTTAGTCCAATTTTATTACTTTCCATGAGTTTACAGATGTAAATCTAAGGCATATTGACCTGGAATGACTGAACCAAAGTGATACAGAGGTGAAGCAAGAGGAGAACCTAACTAAAAGTTAAGAGAAAGGAAAACCTTGATGTTTGAAATCTTCTCTAGAACTTAATCTTAAATTCCACCATAGGAAAATACTAGTTCTGGCAAAAATTTGGTACTGAGGATTTACTTATAAATGGTATAATAATGGATGCCTACATTTATCTGTTTCTTTTTCGGATACACTATTTTACGATTGGAAAGAGAATGGTGTTTATTTTCTGTTTTAAGCACATAGGGTGCAACAACATGACAAGGAGACTGAACTTCTAAGCCACATTTGATGCACAGTCTTATTTATGATGAATTTTTGGTTATCAATTAATGCAAATCCTATCTAAACTTCCTATTGCTTTTATTAAATAAAGATGCTTTCATAAACTCCTCAACCATTTCCAGTCTGTCATTTCCTACCCATACAGAAATGGCGATTGGAGATAGTGGATTTTCCCAAAGAATATTTGTACCCTATGGAAATAAAGGTAATTTTTAAAATATCAAATATCACTGGACTTCTGCTGCGTCATATTATAAAGCTATTAACATAAATGGATTACAAATCAAAAAAACAATTCCTTTGTCAGATAATGAGTCTATTTTCCATTCAGAAAAGTATGGTCTCCAGAAACTAATTTGCTCTAAGCCGAAAAACTCAATATCCAAGGTTAATGTCAGCTGCCCAACATCCAAACATCCCTGCCATAACATTATGCTTCTTCCTAAAGAAACTTTTGTTCAAAACAAAATAAAACAAAACAAACTAACAAAGTAAACCCCACATAAATTCCCACATGACAATGTTCTCAGAGAGGAGGCTGGCTCCATTCCCAGCCCCACAGTGAGTCCAGATTGGTCTAAGCCAATTATTGTGTTACGTTCCTCTCACCAGTGATTGATTTAGATGGCATGAGAAATAAGACTGAAGAGGAAATCCGTGGGGGGTCTTCTGGGGAAGGCTTCTTCACTCTTAGAAGAGATGCACAGAAAGAAGCAACTGCTTCTTCTCCTGGATCTTGTTTTGTCTGGTTGTGTGGTCTGTGGACAAGAACGAGCACAAAGCTCAGGCTCTGGGGATAGGCAAAGCAGAATGAGAAAGAGGACTTAGGTTCTTAATGACTCCCCTGAACCTCTAAATTAACAAGCTCTATAACTATCATTCTTCCGAACATTGTGTTGTATTAGATAAGAAATGTCCTTACAGTTTAAAACAGTTGCAGCTGGAAACACCCAAAATGATCAAGACCAAAACTGCCTTTCAAACTGTACTCTCCAATGTGCCTTTCCTAGATACAACAGGCCTGACTAAGAGTATGGGTGGTGCAATGCAAACTCCTTAAAACTACCACAGAAGAAGTTCAAAGAACATTTTCTTGAAGCCCCAAAGCTAGCATTGCTTGAGATGGCTGTGGTAGAATGAGTTCTGTGTGAAACTGCATTATTCAGCCTCTCTTGTGACGAAACTCTAATCTTAGGATGTAAGAGGACGTGATGTATGCTATTCCAGACTGAGTCAAAAACACCTCCCCGGTGGGCTCCTCTAGGATGGTTCCCTCTTGTAGCTGGCTGGCTAGGAAATGACCTCAGGAATGTCCTTGGAAGCCAGGAGTTAAAGGTGGATGAATGACTTGTGGAACTGAGGTCTATATTTTCCTGCTAAGCAGGAAGATCCATAATGGACTGTTCACCTTGAACAAGATAGAAACTTGTATTGTGTTATACCGCTAACATTTAGAGGTTTATTTGTTGCAATCGCTAGCATTACAGCATTAGTTAATACAACAAGAATTGCAGTGTTTTGGTGAATGGTGATATGGATGAATTGACAAGTGGGTAAAGAACATAATCCAAGTTCATAAATAAGGAAACAGGATCAGAGAGTCAGGTGTCTTGCCCAAAACACCCAGGAAGTAACTTGTGTAATTGGCCTAGAACTCAGCCATTCTGAGTGCAAATTCATGTTTTTCTGGTGTCCTATCCTGCAAAAGGCCAAGTGGATAAATTCCAACTTGGTTCCAAGTCTTGAAAACTGATATTGACCAACACATATCAGAAAAGACACTACCCATATGTACCAAACAGCACAGATTTTTGTGTTCTTACTGATTGGGCTCTAAATGCACGGCTTTCAGCTTTATATTAAGCTTTATTTTAAATCAGGTTTGCTAGAATTATCATGTGATTGATATCCAGTGATATTTTAGTGCAAATTAACTTCCTCTAGGTTAATCTGGAATATTGCTAACATTTCTCTTCTTTTGAACATATACTTCATCTTTCTAATGAAGCCATAATAGTATTTGACATTAGCTTTTTATAGTATCAAAATTAAGGAACCATGCTTTTCTTCTTTCCCCTATTTTTTTCCAATAAAAATATGTTTTCATTATAGAAAAGCAATTTAAAAATCACCTGAAGTGAAAGGTTACAGGCAAGCATGGAAAAGAGGCTTCAATGATCCATGTGGCAACAGATTAGAGTCAGAGGACATAAGTATAAACCCATGTTTAGCTTAATATAGATATGGAGAGCCATATAAAGAACTTTTTATAGATACACACATGCACAGATTAGTATATAGACAGTCCCCAATTTACAACAGCTCAACATATGATTTTTCAACTTCATGATGCTGTGCATTCATTCAGTAGAAACCAGACTTTGAATTTTGCTAGCCACAGGCAGTAAGAATCTCTGGTGATGCTGGGCAACGGCAGTGAGCCCAAATCCCCGTCAGCCATGCAATTAGGAGGGTGAACAACTGATGCACTTACAACCATTCTGTTGTTCACTTTCAGTACCATATTCAATCAATTTACATGTGATATCCAACACTGTATTATAAAATAGGCTTTATGTTGGGACACCTGGGTAGCTCAGTCGGTTGAGAGCCTGACTCTTGACTTCAGCTCAGGTCATGATCTCAGGGTTGTGAGATTGAGCCCTGTGGTCGGGCTCCATATGGAGCCTGCTTAAGATTCTCTCTCACCCCCTCACTCTGCACCCCCGCCCTCCATACACATGTGCACTCACTCTGTCTAAAAAAAGAAAATAGGCTTTATGTTAAATGATTTTGTCCAACTGTAGGCCAATGTAAGTGTTCTCAACATGTTAAGGTAGGCTAGACTAAGCTATAATTTTGGTAGTTTAGGGGTATTAAATGCATTTTGAACTTACAATATTTTCAACTTACTGTGGGTTATTAGGACATAACCCTAGAGTAAGTTAAGGAAGATCTGTACAGCCGTGTATTTCCTTGATGTCAGTCGAGAAGGCTTAGAAGTGATGGCACCACCACAGCAAGCAGCACAGTTAGCACCAGATCTTTGCTTCTAATACCACCGTCTAACGGAACAAACCAGGGCTTCTTAGAGAAATGGCTGATACTGCGGCAGGAAAGATACAAGACAAGCCTGGAGTATCTTACAGTGCAAGTACGGGATACTTTTTTTTTTTAAGGACCCAATAATAATAATGGGTTATGTCAAAGGGAGACAGAAGCCAATGGACAGAGTTGGAACAATTTGAGCAATAAAGTAAATGGAGTGGTATTGAATTATAACCCAAACACAACAGAAATATTTATAAATACCCATGAATCCATACTGATATAAAAACATTGAGGGGCGCCCGGGTGGGCCAGTCAGTTAAGCATCTGCCTTCACCTCAGGTCATGATCTCGGGGTCCTGGGACTGAACCCCATGTTGTTGGACTCCCTGCCCAGTGGGGAGTCTGCTTCTCCCTCTCCCTCCACCCCTCCCCCCACTCATGCTCGCTTGTGCTCTCTCTCTCTCTCAAATAAATAAATAAAATATTTTTTTAAAAAACATCAAATAAATAGAGTGGAATGGAATAGAATGGAATAGAATAGAATAGAATAGAATAGAATAATTAGAATAGAATAGAATAGAATTGAAATCCCATATAGAAGCGTGGGCTGGGTGGAGAGCCATCAAGAATATTATAAAAGCTATTCTTGCCCACAGTGGGGATGCAAACTGAACGGTCACCAAGGTCACTTTCAGTTTAAAAGGTTGGAGTTTTTCTTTCATCCTGTATGTAACACTACCTTTAAACTATTAGTCTTAAGCATTGCCCCTGTTTTTTAGCTCTCTGCAGTCTCTTTGATTTCCTAACTGAAAAATTGATTCCACTAGCAAAAATAAAAAGCATCTATTAAGAGGATGAGTCCTTCAGCTTGTTTGTATGCATAGATGGGCACATCGCTAAGTATGTGATGAAGAACAGGTCCTTTCACTATGATTAAGAAAGTGTGAATGAATCATCTCTTGAAACTCAATCTTCTCTACGAAGTCAATGCAAAAAGAACAGAAGCTTTGGAAGGCAGGTCTCCAGTTCCCAACCAAATTGAGAACTTGTCTTCAAGACTTCTTCATATTCTTTCCAGAACATTGGGCCTTGTGAAAGGTCCCATCAGTAAAAAATAAAATACACACACACATGCTTATTAATATTAAAGCTTTTGAAGTTGATGGGATCTGCAGGTGAGAGTTTCTCACCTTCACAGTGGTAGGTACTGAGGGATGAATTGTACCTGGTGGGAGTTTTCTTCCCTCTGTGGTGAAGTAAACTCACAGTTTTACACATCAAATGACTCCAGTGTGTTTCCCCCTAGACAACTAGTCCTCTTTATTCAGGCAAAAACTGTGTGATGGGAGTCCCAAAATGTTTGTTTCTGGAATTCGACTCACAAGAGAAAATTAGATAGCCTCTTGGTCCACTTCCTATCAGAGTAAACCTGATGCAAGGGCGAATGGGGGAAGGGAACTGAAACCAGCTTTAAGAACTTTTTGTCCTAAACTTCACAAGCACAGAAAGTGAATGTAACATTTTATGGGAAACCACACATTGCCTGTGGATCTTCACTACCAACACGCAAGACACACACACATATACACACACAGCCCCCAAGCCATAGGCGACTGCTACTGGCAAATGCCTCCTCTCCAATCACCACAGCTAGGAAAGATTTCCTAGAGCCCCAACGCACCACCGACAGACGGAGTCTCTGGCAGCCCTGGGCTGCAGCCCACTAGTCTGTGGAATGACAGCGTGGAAGGTGTTGCAAGGAAATCCCTTGCATGCTTTGTGGTATGTTAAAAATGCAGCATCATCCTCTTTGCTCCCTTTTCTTCAGCAGAAAAACAGAATTCGAGGGCACAGGGAAACTGGAGGGGCAAAAAGGCGACTTGCCTCCAGGAGCCCTCGAGCTCCCTCCCTCCACGCCCCCCCCCCACGCCCCGCGCCTCAGGCTCTAATTGCCAGCGCTCCAATGGGCCAGCAGCACCTTCACCCGTTTCCTCTTCCATTCACTATAGCAAGGAGGGAAGAGGGAAAACAAAACTCTAAAAATAACTGCCCGCATCTTAAAAAAAGAAAAGCTTAGCTCCCCCCCACCACCGCTCCCTCCCTTCTAGTCTCTCTCCTCGCCGCCCCCCCCCCCCGCCCCTTATGGGGCACATGCCTGCTTCTTACAACACCGAGGCACATGGTTCCAGTTAGGCACCGAACCCCATCAGGACGGAGAGGAAATCCACATCTGTGGGACGCTCCGCACGGAACCACCTCCAGAGAGGGAGGCCGGGGGACTGCAGCACGGAGATGAAGGGCTAGACCGAGGGAACGCTGCTCATGCGGTGAGAGGGGCGCGGGAGGAGGCAAGAGCGCGGGGAGGCAGGGGAGGGGTGGGCCCCGCGGGCCCCCACGCGCGCTGTCGATATTTGCCCGCCTTGCTGCAACTTGCTGCAGTGTTTGAAAGAGTAGTAGGAGCGCATGGAGGTGGGGCCGGGGAAAGACCAGGCGGAGTGGTTGGGGGTGAACGCGGAGGGGGTGGGGAGGCGGCGGTGTGGGGAAGGGGGCTGGCCCGGAGGGGGTGGGATGGGGGAGTGGGGGGTAGCCCGGCGCTTACACATGTCACATGTGCTTTTTAAGACGGCCGGGAGCGCCTGCGAGCTGGATCTGGTGGAGGATGCTGCGGCAGGTGCTTCGCAGAGGGCTCCAGTCGTTCTGCCACAGGCTGGGCTTGTGCGTGAGCCGGCACCCGGTCTTTTTCCTCACCGTGCCCGCAGTCCTGACCATCACCTTCGGCCTCAGCGCGCTCAACCGCTTCCAGCCCGAGGGCGACCTGGAGCGCCTGGTCGCTCCCAGCCACAGCCTGGCCAAGATCGAGCGCAGCCTGGCCAGCAGCCTTTTCCCCCTGGACCAGTCCAAAAGCCAGCTCTATTCGGACTTACACACTCCTGGGAGGTATGGCAGGGTGATCCTCCTCTCCCCACCCGGGGACAATATTTTGCTCCAGGCTGAGGGGATCCTGCAGACCCACCGAGCCGTGCTGGAAATGAAGGTGAACCACAAGGGCTATAATTATACTTTTTCCCATCTGTGTGTGTTGAAAAATCAGGATAAGAAATGCGTGCTGGATGATATTATTTCAGTGCTAGAGGATCTCAGGCAGGCTGCCGTCTCCAATAAGACAACAGCCAGGGTGCAAGTGAGGTATCCCAACACTAAATTAAAGGTATGCTCCTCCTGCATGCTTCTGCCAATTAAAGAGGCAGCACTTCATTTCTTGCCCTAAACAAGCAAAGAAAATGCAGAGGTCTCATCCTTAAGACTCAGAAGCTAATGCTTCTTTCATTTCTTGGGTGGGGGTGGGGGGGAAGATGGGCAACTGAGTGAAGAAAACAGGCAATGAATGGTATGACTAGATATTAAGAAATTCAAAGCCAAACAAAACAAATGCCAAAAATGAAAAAAAAAATGGAAAAAAAGTTGTTTCTGAGACCCTGCAATTACATCTTTGTTCAGGGTTAATAAATCAGTGAATGGAAGGGGGAGGGGGAATCCTGAACAATTTGGGGGATTTCTTTTCATTGTGGGGCTCGATGTATTTCTTATTACTGATTACACATCCACCTGGTGCCATATCCATCTATTTACATCTTCGGCCTGGCTTGATTTTGACATGCAGAGATTTTGTGTTTTGGTGCCTTGTGAGTGTGTGTCTGGAAGCAGTGGATATGAATGTAGTAGGGATTCCAGGAATTATGTGTAAGGGTGTTAGCATAGCAAAAGAAGCAAAAATTTTCTGTGTGTAAAAACGGGGATATGCAGCTAACTGCTGTACTAGTTCCTGAGTCCTGTTATCTTCCTTTTCCATGACAAAATCCAGACCAAACCAAGATTATTATAACAGCCCAATAGCAGAAAGAAGAAAAGAAAGAAAGAAAGAAAGAAAGAAAGAAAGAAAGAAAGACAAAAAATTCTACAGTCAACAAAAATTACAAAAAAAAAAAGATTATTTCAGCATTAAAATTATTGTGCTGTTTAAACTCTCAATTCAAATTTTGTTCCTCAAATGAGATTTCTAAGCTCATTCTACACTGTCAGGATTGAGCTGCTGCAGGCAATGAGGCATGCAGTCTCCAGGTGACTGAAGTTTCAGGGACAAATGTGACTTCCAAAAGAGTCACTGCACCATTTGTATGCTCAACCCTGTGCATGTTCAGAACCAAGAACTCCTAAGACAGGTGTTTCCCAAGAAGGAGGAATTTTCTTTCTTCTCATGTATATAAGGCTATATACGTGCTTCCATAGAGATAATGGGATAGGAAGGACCTCAGTGTGGATAAATGGATGGCCTAATATAGTAAATCATTAATACTTCTGTTTATGGATTTGATATAGTCAGCATCTATACATGATTTAAAAAGAACTTTCTCAGGGGTTTTTTTGTTGTTGTTAAAAGGCTCTTTTTTGTGCATTGAGGGAGGACTTAATGCACTTAGAAACTAGGGATACCTCAGGAAACCTCATAACCTGCCTCCTTTTAACATGTTGTCCTTGTTTAAATGCATCCAGAGGCTGACAGGGTTTCAGCTTTACAAAGCTGAGCAGTCCGCTGGGGTTTACTGAAACTAGACAGATCATTCATCAGCTTGAAATCTAGGTAAGGGCTTGCCTGCTTCACACTTATTGAAGGAAGCGTGTTGAATATATGTGGTTGGGCAGCATGCTTTTTGTTACCTGACTCCTTTACCATCAACACTATCACTTGCTACAGAAAAGGATGCAGTGGAGAGGTGATCTTCCTAGTCTACAGTCTGTTACCTGAGTCCGTAGCTATGCCAAACATCTGGTGTAAAGAAAGGTTTGAAACTGTTACATATTTAAGCTTCAATTTGTTTTCCCTATGGAGGCAAGTTTGCAGATTATTCACATGCATTATTAGTTGGGTCCCTTATTTCCTTTATCCAGCAGTACTCTCCAGGTGTAAGAGCTTTGTCCAGTCAGCCACTATCCCAATATTTTGCTTACCTGGCAATATCACGATGACATTTACAGTATAAACCCCTGAGGTCTTGGATTCACTCATTTAATAATTGGTTGTGCTCCTATGATTTACTAGGGGCTCTTCTAGGCCCACAAGACAGAATTTGGGGTAAGAAAAAAAGGTTCTTATTCTCATGGGGCTTAAAAGTAATATATGTCAGTATCTTCACCCAGAGTTATCTGCGAGCAGGGACTCTGCAATTTCTGGGTTCCTCACTGAGCCAACACCACACTAGGCCTATAACTGGTGCTCCATCTAAACTTTTTGGCTGATTGGTTGGTAGATCTACATCTTGGTAGGAGTCAGTAGGTAATCAAAGAAGAATGGAGTAATTGATTACAAAGGTCAGTGTAGTAATAGTAAAATTATTCTATTAACCATAAAAAGAACAGGAGAATTACACATTGGCTCTATCAACTGTAGACCCTATTCTGCTACATTCTAATGTCAATGCCTCGTCCAGTGTGTTGGCTTGACTCTCTGCATGGCATCAGTGGGAGTTGTAGAAGCTGTTTGGGAAAATGAATCCTTTGAGTCTCTTTTGAGAGCAGTAGGCCCTCTCAAGCATCCAGAGATAATCTCACCCATGTTAATGTAATATAATATATAATTTGTGCAGTACCACGGATACCTAGAATTTTATCCAAGTGTCTCCAAGGACTCCTAGGTTAAGAGCTTGGCACAGAGCAAAATGAGATGGCCTTTTGTTTGGATTATATGTTATTTGGAAATGATTTTGATTCACATGTGGCAGTGATTCTCAGAGGGTGTCCCTGTGATGCTGATGTGTAGTAAAGTTTGAGAACTTCTGGTGTATGCAATTCGAGGGGAAATTTTATGCTTACATTTTATGGCTCTCTAACTCATTCTGCTTTCCTCTCTCATACTTGGATCACCACCCTTCCCAACTCAATATGGAAAATTTTCATGATGGAAGATGCTATTGATGGGCCAGGGAAGCAGGAGTTGTGGAAAAATGCAAAATAAATAGCACTGGCTGCGTAATGTGAGTAGGAATTGTCAAGCTCTTGACATGAAAGAAGCAGTAGGTCAGTTCTTGGAGATCCTCTGTAGATATGTAAACACTGATTGACAGAAAGAAGTAGCCAGAAACAGTTCTGACAATTGGAAGGGCATCTTCCAAATATTATTAAGACACCCAAATATTCCTGAGCACAGAAGGGTTTAGAACTTCTGATAAACATGATTATCTTGACAAGGTGATCCAGAGAAGCAGGGACATAGAAAGTTGGCTGGCATGGAATTCCAAACAGAGGTTCAAATAAAGCTAGTATGAAAAAAACAGGAGTCAGCTTAGGATACTACAGAAGATATGAAACATACACACATTTTCAAAAACTGTGTAGAAAAGATGCCAAAATCTACAATTCCTACACCTATGTAATATGAACTCTGTAAGTGTACCTGTCATTAAAATATTTATATTATTATATCCATTATTATATCCCTGATTAGACACAAAGGTCATGTCTTATATTCCTTCTATGCATGCTATTTATGTTCCCCCACTCCAACCTAATCTGATTCTTTGTAGGTAGTATTCATATCATTGATTAGCCTATTAATTTGTACATTTGCACTGTGATATCATAAAATTATCACCACTTTTCAAACCTTTGTGGCATGCTTTTATTTTTAAAGGTGTTCTCTACATTCTCTAGATTTCTATAAAGTGTTTTTGGTTTAGAGGCCTTTTTTTTCCACTTAGTAAACCTACATATTGTATAAGTTAATACAATGTGGCCAGACTGAATTTTTAAATTAAATACATAACATATTGCTGAAACCAGGCTCTTGAATAAAATGAATCCGGCACTCAAAATCCTTAAGCAAGGACTGCTCTGGGCTCCAAGAAATGTTTCCATGATTATTCAAGTGGCTCAGGTGTTTGCAGGTGGTATTACTCATTGTAGGCCATCATGCCCTCACTTTTCCATCTGGCTAATTCTAAGAAAGTAACAATTTCCATATCCCCAGTTCTTTATTTTACCATGGTGAAAGGCACAGGTAAAGAAGAAGCAGACAAATGTGGTCCATAGCAAGTGGTGAGGAAGAAATGAAACAGATTTGGTTCCGCTGCAGCCTGTCCTCCCTGTTAAATTTCATTAATATCACACCTATGAACAGATGTTTAACTGAAGTGTCTGTGCTTCAATATACCACACTTAAGAACAGGAGCAAAAAAAGACTTTCCTCTTTCTTAATAAGGAACAGTGTTTCTTTGGGTACATTTCAAGGTTTGGAAGATGTTGCCATTGATTATTTAGTTCCAATCTCAGTGGAAGGGCAACTTAAGCCAACATGGAGAGTGAGGACCAACATTGTTTTAGAAACTTCCAAGAAGGTCATTCTTTAGACCTCTTTCCCTAATTTATCCTAATATCTTATTAGACAACCATGTCAGGATCTTATCTCAGGATATTCTGATTAAACTTACCTTCCTGATTCTATCTCTTAATAGGGGAAAACATTGCTGCCTTATTGAATGTTCTCATTGTGTACTATGTGGTACTGG
The DNA here is from genome assembly GCF_004348235.1 of Phoca vitulina. Classification (NCBI taxonomy): domain Eukaryota; kingdom Metazoa; phylum Chordata; class Mammalia; order Carnivora; family Phocidae; genus Phoca; species Phoca vitulina. The sequence continues at coordinate 35,516,536 of NW_022589714.1, forward strand.
AGTTTTATACACACCATGTTATATTTCCAAGTTTATGAGTCAGGGGAATATTTTTATTCTCATTTGATAGGTAAGGAAAGTAAAGACCAGGAGGTTAAATGACTTCTACGAGGTTCCCAAGGTAGTACATGTTGGAGCTGGGATTTAAATCCAGGTCTGTCTGTACCAAAGTTCATATTCTTAATCACAATACTCTATTAGGTCCTATCATACCCTGCACCATTCTTGGTTACAACAGGCCTTTGTACTAAGACAAATCTAGTGCTGTAATTCCCAAGCCATCTCAAATCCACACTAAAAGACCACTGCTGATCTTTCACAATAGTGCCCCTGCTCACTCAGAGTCACCAGTCCATAAGGTGGAGAAATGAAGCCTCATTTCTCTTACTCACCCATAAGGGAATGAAACTTCCAGTCTGGACAAACTCATACCCTCTGCCTGCCATGGAACCTGCTACAAATTGTTTAGCAAATTTCTCACTGGCACATGATTTCATCTTTAATACCATTTTGCACCAACTCAGAACAAACAATGGTGAGGCTCCAGGATCAACTGCAAGTGGGAAGCCTATAATGTGGCCCCAAGTTTTCAGATAGAGGATTTTGTGCCAGACAAGCTTGGGTGTTTTTGTCTTAAATTGGCATCAGGAAGAATGATTGATGTGATAGCATGGGATAATACAATGCAGACTAAATTGAGAAATGTTCAGAACATCTAAGTTCTAAAGCCAGTTCTTTAAAGATTTGTGTGACAATGGACAAGTCTCATCACCAGTCTGGGCCTCAAGTTCTAGTATTCTTCTGTAACATTCCACTATGTAGTAGATAAATATCATCACAGTGGATTTGGGAATATATATTAGAATATTTTTTCCTGTGGAATAAAGTAGACGTGTTTGGTTAGATGTGAACTATGCTATTGAATGATGTTAATCATAGTTTCCTAGTGAAATTATTGTAAAATCTATTTCCTAGCCATCATGTCAGGATTAGTTAATTAAATTTTTCTGAGTGCTGGTTTAAAAACTGGTCCCCATACAAAGAGAGCAAGGAGAGACCAAAGAAAGAAGCAGGCCACTCTAGATTGGAAGGTGGCAGGTGTAATGAGCCAGAGAACTTACCTACAAGGCTTGTCTTGGGCAGCACCACGATGAGTAGACCTCTATACCTGCCTGCAAGAATCTTAAAAGTCTATATGGAGGCCTAACTGGGTTCAGTCACATATCTGTCCAGATGGTCTCAAAAACACATTGCTCTCTCAGGACTCCATCCTTGAAAACGTCTCCCACTATGAGACTAGTGGACAGAACATACATTCCAAGGCCAGGGAAGGGGATGAAGAGCCTCTGATTGCCCAGGTCCGGCTCGTGGGTCAACTGGCGGTTATGTCCTCTTGATGACCTCCTACAACACTGAGCATCCAAATGGGCAAAAGACTTGCTTGTTATGGGGGTCTATCTCCTTCTCCTTGGCTTTAACAAAGACCTATTCTTAATAAACTAAATAATTTTCATAATTTTTTACTCTACATTTTTGAAAATCAAAATCATTTTGAAAATCTTCTGGTACTTCCCTCAGTGGTGTAGGACTACCAAGAGCTTGGGGTAAGGGTAAGGAAAAGAAGTGAAAGAGACACATCAACATGGTAGAAGCACAGGAAGAACTAAGGCCACTCCCCCCACAACATGAACCACTCCTTTGCCTCTCCTGCCACTTTAAGCAATAATTAGCTCTAACCGTTGTTTTCTTGATCTTTTCTATGACACACATTATTTAACTGAAACAAGATATTACATTTTGCCTTTATATTGTATTTGGAGAGTATTTTCCATTTTAACCCAGTAGCTATTACATCATTATTGGACCACATTGCTTTTAATTCAATTTTAGAGTGATCAACATATGCTCAAACCTATTCTAGATACTTTCAAACACTTCTCTATGTGCTCAGTATAAATATTTTTAAAGAGGAAGTCTGGAAATTCCAAGATTCTAGATTTGCATAAGACAGCTCTAGATTGGACAGCAGGTCTGTTTCTTCCCTGAGTCAAAGAGATCACCCCGGGGGGACCCCTCCCCAGGGTGAAATCCTGGAAGTGACTCATTTCTCTGGATTGTTTCTGCCTGCGTGCTGGTGGATAGGGTTACATTCATCACAGCCCTGGCACACAGCAACATTTAGGCAATGCTTCTGGCTTATAAGGGTGCCAAGTTGCATTGTAAACCACAAAATCAATTTTGTTTTGTTTTCTAAGACCTTGTTCCCCAAAGTGTTGCATATGGACGGGCAGCAGCAATATCACCTGAGAGCTTATCAGAAATGAAAACTCCCCAGGTCACACCTGACTGGAATCTGCATTTTCACAAGGCCCCTAGATGACTCATATGCATCTGAAAGTTTGAGAAGCTCAGGTCTAAGACACAAGGTTGACCTAAGTATTCCTCATTCATGGCTGAGCCTAAAGTAACACATGTCAATTCAGACCAAAAACACCCATAAGAAAATTGAGTAATTGAGCCTGTAGCCATATCATTGAGTCATATGATAGAGACATTGAAGAAATGCCTGGAGAATTAGTGAGCAGCTATTCCACACTGAGAAACACTCGTCCCTATCATCTGTAGTTGGGCCTGTCACGTGGTTAAGCTTAAAGCTGATTACTGTCGTTCAATATTTTCCAAAAATGTTGAAATTAAATCTAACCATCTCTTTAAGAAAAAGCATCAGCAGCATTTTTCTCAAGCCCCTTTGCAGTTATTTCACAAGAGTAGCAACATTAAGGCTTAGTTAGCCTAATTATGTTAATATAATATGAGAACACAAGGTATAGGAACTATCCATAGGAGCAAGAGTATTTGGGAAAATGAAACACGGAATTACCGTGGAGCATATTTTTAAAGTGGCCTTGCAATCCATGCTTTTCTCAGGCAGGATTATTATGGCAGAGCCATTCACTGAAATCAAGGCTTATTCTCTGTCATTCAAGGGAATTCAGGGCCTCTGAAAGGTACCTGAAGAGCAGCGCTCAGAATGAATGAACTCTGTTTAGTTATAAGATTTGTGTTAGAACAGCCAATGTTTTCCCTCCAGAGCTACCCTCCCAACGTGGAGAGGCCTCACCTGGGCCCCTCTGACTTTCCTCCGCTCTCTCAAAGGCTGAAGGCAAAGTACAGGCTCTGGATTCTGGAAAGCCGAAATATGTTCAAAAGGTTCTCATAGCTTCAGACGGTCCTTGAATATTCATGGCAAATGGAGACTTGCCTGGATGGTTCAGATTCAGGCTCAAAGTTTATATTTCCCTTTGAATGTTCAGGTCTGTGCTTTCACCTCACCGGGTTTCTTAATTACATGGAGGGAGAGAGTGTTCGGTTCTGATTGTCACTGCAGGTCATGCTAATATGGGCAAGATGCACATTTGATTCAAAAGCCATTCCTGTGCACACTCATCCAGGTAACAATTGTGTCGGCTGCGTGCCAGGCTCTGTATTGGGCACTGGAGATTCTGTGGGGTACAAAACAGATGTGCATTCGCCGTCCAGGAGCTTGAGCCTTGTAAAAAAGACAAAAATCACATAAATTCATAACTACAGATTATCATGGTGGGAAAAATACATATGCTGTGAGAGTGGGATGAGTGGAATACCAAGTCTTGGAGTGTTGGAAACAGTTTTCTTGAGGAGGTGACTGTGAGCTGAGATCTAAGCTGAGGCAGTTAACATGCATGGGTTGGATGGTAGACACAGAGTACAAAAGGGAGGACATGTACGTTAGAAGCATTGGATGAGAGCCACTGTGGATGGAAGTTTCCAGCGATGATGGGGAGGATGTTGAGGGCCATTGTAAGACTTTCTTGAGGGTTGGTGTAACACAAGTTAGATCCAGGTCTATGGATCTAGACTGTCTGTGTTTAGATCTTTGCCCCATTAGCTCTCTGACTCTGTACAAATTATTTTCACCTCTTTGTAACTCAGCTCCCTCCTCATAGTCCCTATCTCTTAGCATTGAGTAGGTTAAATGAGTTCATGATACCTAAAAGCAGTGCTTCTCAAGCTCTAATTGTTACCTGGGGATCTTGTTAAAAATACAGATTCTGTTTCAGTAGGTCTGGTGTGGGTGACAGTCTGCATTTCTAGCAAGTGATGCTGATGCCACTGGTCCACGAACCACATTGTGAGCAGGAAAGGCATACAGCATTAGAACAGCACCCGGTTCGTTGTAAATTCTTAACAAATGCTGGTGGCTTAACTCCTTGAGTGCTGATACTCTGCCCTTATCCCAATTAGCCCTTTTTGTTTCAACCCTCAAAGCTGAAAAATCTTTCTGCCATATGGTAGTATCCTTATTTCCTTAGTAAGTACAGTATGAAGGATACAGATCCCTCTTTTTTGCACTAAAGACCTTAAGCTGCCTCCAGGGTTATCATTCTGAATGTGACCTCTCTTTGCCAAGGATAGTAAAGAGCAGATAAGGAAAGTGTGGGACCTTGGTTTCTGTGTTCACTGGGTTTGGAAGTATCTTGGAGGTTACATTTTTGTGATATTCTTAGTAGAGTAGCCTTGACCACTCTCTCCCCTAGAGGCATTTGCATCATTCTGGTTCTCCTCCTATGTCTCTGATGGTTCTCTACTTCTTACTGGCTCCCTCTTCTTACTACTCCCATATTTATAATGGCCCCCGTAAAACGCTCTTTTTCATTGTCTATTCTCTCAATATTCTCATTCAAGCCAAGTTTCTATTTTCTTCTACATCTATGATTCTTTGAATGGCATCTCTATTCTGTCATTTGCTCAGGCTCAGAATGTCCATCACCTGTAATTAACTCTTTTTTCCCCTACCTCCAACCAGCCAAGACATATATACACAGTAATAGCTAATTAACTACTGGGTCCTGACACCAGGAGTTCTCCTAGCATGGTCCTTGGACCAACAGCATCCACACCACCTAGGAACTTGTTAGAAATGTGAATCCTCAGACCTCATTCCAGATCTGCTGAAACTTTAAGAGTGGCACCCAACAAGCCCTGTAGGTGACTGATTCCTACTCAAGTGAGAGAACCCTTGTTCTACAATAATGGTGTTCAATCTTGCCTGAGTGTAGGAATCATGAGGGTGGACTTCAAAATACTGATATGTAGGTCTCATCCCCAGAGATTCTGACTTAATTAGTCTGGAAGAGGCATGGGCATCTGGAATTTAAAAATAAATAAATAAATAAATATAAAAACAAAAACCCTCCTCCACTGATTAAAATGAATTACCAAGGTTTCAGACCAAGGTCTCCTTTTCAATTCTTTTTTCCTTTTCTTTCTCCTCTCTCCCCCTTGGGCCTTCATTACCCATTACCTATTTTATTTGCGTGATAATCTAATCTCTCTCCTATAATTTCTCACACTTGGAACATAGTCTGTGTAACAGGACTTGATTATATTTTGTTGATTATATTTTCTTCTAACCAAATCCTACAAGTGCTTCCCATTGCCTAGAGAAGAAGTTACAATCTCCTGACCATGGCCATGGAGAACTTCCCTTGGCCAGGCCCCCAACTTTCCTTCTAGTGTCAAGTTACAGTACATCATATGCTGTCACCAAACCAAAGTAAGCCCACCCTGAAATTTCCTGTTTTCTTACCTCCATTTATACTGTTCCTTTTGCTTGGAATTTCTTTCACACTGTCAAACTCACCCACATTTCTTAAAAGCTGAGGCCCCAAAGCTACTTTTTCCATGGAGTTTCTCTAAGTGCCTCCAAAGGTAGAAAACTCTTCCATGCACTTTAGAGGTACTTCGAAGGCAGTTCCCTTAATCACAGTCTGTTATTACAGATTTGTTGCAAGTCTTTGCTGAAATAAAACTATATGTGCCTCATGAGCCAATAGAGCTGGTAGCCTTCATTAGATAAATTGACTTGCCTGGGAGGAGCTAGCCAATAACAAGATCTGTAGGGCAAGCCCGTGAGGGAAATTCTAAGAGAACAAGGAAAAAAGCCCACCCCAGTGAGTCTGACATTCTTAGGCTGTGTCTAAACCCTAAAGATAGATGGCCACAGAAAGACACTGAGAGCTGTGTCTGTGAGTGGTCCTGAGATATATGAGACACAAAAAATGCAGCTTTGGGCCAAAGAGCCAAGAAGTCATCAGAAGAGGGAGAGAGAGACTTTTTCTCCATCTGTACACAGCACACATGTGACTTTAGCTCAGGAGAGACTGCAGGGAGCACGACATGGCTTGGGCACCTGGTAGGGCTGCCAGATTTAGCAAATAAAAATACGGGGCACCAAGTTAAATTTGAATTTTGGATAAACAAAGGACAATTTTTTAGTATAAGTGTGTCCTATATATATATTGCTTTCTTTACTTATCAGATATTCAGATTTAACTGGGTGTCCAGTATTTTATCTAGCAGCCTCGTATTATGAAAACTCACAGAATTACATCTGAAAACCACAGCCCTGACTTCAGAGAGTCCCAGGGACCAGTACCAGTGCTAACTCACCGTAGTGGTAATCAACCAAGGGGCTGGAGAAGACCAGGAAAAGTCTATTTGGGATGTAGTAAAGATAGCAAAAGGACTCCCAGAGATGCATGGGTGAAAGTTTTCAGGGGCCAGAGTTCCTGTCTCAAAGTGAGGATACAAGCAAGTGAAATTTAAGTTCTTACTATGATCTTATCTGTACATTCTGCCCACAGGAAACCAAGTTATGTTTATTGTTTTAATAGTTCCAAGTGTTTTTTTGCTAGTGAAATTAAAATTGAATGAATAAAAGACACTTATCCAAAGACTACACTGGATAAAGATTCCATTTAGGAGAAATGTCTTTTGTTTTATATTTTATCTATGAGAAGATTAAGAATATTTATACACAAGAGAAAAATTTAATTAAAGAATGTAGATGATGGGTGTAGATTAGTGAAAATTTGTAGCATGGGAATATTAGCAAGCCAAAATTTGAACCCTAGACAGGATAGGTTACCCCTGCCACATATGAAATGTTGCATTAGAAACAAAGATGAAGCATAGTATTACACATGCGTACAACAGCATGAAGGAGTATATGTGCTATTTAGAATCTCTCTTATTTTCCTTCAAGGTTATAAGACTTTTAAGGTCAGTGATCATATCTGGTTCATATTTCTAGCTTTAAAAAAATGCAAGAAAATTCTAGTGTTTCATTTCTCTCTTCCCAGGAACCAGGTCTTGCACAGTGCAGTTTGTGGGGTCATCTCTTTAGGGCCAGTTCCTGGGTGGAAGAGGCAGAGCCTGAGTAATGGAGCATGAGGACAGGGATGGTGGGGCACCAGTTAAGTGCCCCCAGAGACAGACATACACCTGCTAGAGCTCCCAGGGGGCTGAGAAGCTCAGGGTCTGAACTAGTTTAATGACCCCTTTTCATAGATAGAGCATATCTCTCTAAGGGAATGGCACATAAAACTTGTATTAGCAACTTGACTTTTGTTATCATTTCATTCTTTCCAGCCATTTTTTTACATTGGGGATTCTTTTTAAGGAATTGGATCCTTTCTAGGCTGAGAAATTTTAGACTTTTTTTTTTATCAACTAATCACATCTTATCGGTATGTCTCTTACTAAATTCCCAACTTTGTATTTTTAGTTAACTTATCTCAAAAAGTTGTTTATAAACTGATGTTTTCCTACTTGACTTTTTCCTGATAGAAGAATATTTTGTTAATTGATAACTAAATTGATGAGAGATCCTCATTTCTCATCCCCATCTCCCTCAGCTTAGTAACCAGAAAACATATTGATGATGTTAAATATACAGCCTAAAGCAACAAATGTTTTTACTGAGGTGGGTCCTATTTCTTAATGGATTGAGATGGGAAGCGGGGTCCTTATTGATTGAGTCCCTCTTTTAAAATTTTTAAATAATGATGAAGAGGGTAATAAAAAGGAAACAAACAAATCTTTGAATCCAATTTTGTCATTTACTAGCTCTATGACTCAGACATGTTACTTAATGTCTTTGTCCTTCAGTTTTTCTGTTAAAAAATCATGTTATTAATATCCATTCTATAGATTTTCAAAATTTCTGGCACTTGGCAATTTCTTAATAAATTATAGCTATTTTTTGTATCAATCCAACAACATAACAAAACCAAGGAAAGTTTAGGAAACCAAGTGAAAAATCTCTTACAATCTCACTCACCAATTCTATAAACGATTTATTTCTAGTCTTTAACTATATGATACATAGTTGTCATATATGGTATATGTCTTTTTTGATCCTGTGTATTTTCATTTTTTTCATAAGCATTTTCATAATTATAATTTTATCGGTTGCTCAAAAGTTTGGCAAGTGACTGTGACATAATTTATTTAATTGTTCATTTATTGTTATCTTTAGAGTGTTTCTGGGGCAGTGTTTTTGGAACTGATTTTCACTATCTTTAATAGGCATAAGGAAGAAAGCAAAATATTCTGGCTTGTCAACAGAAGCTGTAGGAAAAGAACATTTTCTTACATGATTCTTACATTTTAAATACATTTAAAACACAAAGATGCATTTGTATCTTACAAAAGCAAGATACAAATATAGGTCAAGTTCCAGGGGAGCAGATGTCCCAAGAAAAACCCTGGATACAAATTAGAAGGACCTGATTTATTTATAGACCAACTACGAAATGCTGTAAATTACTTTGTTAAGGACCACATCTAAGATTAAGCTTCTAAGAGTAGCTAGTGGCTTATCCTATTATGAAGTAATTTTACTGCTTTTCACTTGCTATAGCTCAGTGATTCTCAAAAGAAAAAATCCAGGAACTTTCCAATTTTATGATGCCCTGGAACCCCTCCCCAGACCACTGAATTAGAATCTCTGGGGAAAGGGCCTGAGCATTTGTGTTTTCAAAGTCTTTGTATGATTGCTGTGGATAACCAAACTGAGAAACATGGAAGGACCTTAGACCAGAAAGATCCCACCATCCTACCCAACAACTTTGCAAAGGATGAGAGGATAAGGGGGAAATGTTGTTTCCCCTGAATCCCAGCCTCAGGCCCTGTCTGAGATCACAAAGGAAAGAGCATTTGCCTTGATACCAATATCACAGTACCATTTCCCCACCAGGTAAACTGCCTCCATGACAGCTCTTTAACTAAATAAACAACTTCATCCTCTCCTATAATTCCTTAATCTGGTATTGACCGGCCAGAAATATGATGTCTTAATCAATTTGTTATGCTCCAAAGATGTCCTGGATTGCTAGTCATTAGGAAAATATATCCCTTGACACTTTAAAAGGCATGCTTACTTAATACATTTTTGTAAGGAGATTAATGAAGAAAACCTGTAGGCACATGATAAATATTATTATGGTGATAGAGCCAAAGATAATAAATCTTGACAGTTCAAAGAAGTATAATACTAGGACTTGAAATAGACTTCCACTTTTTATTAAGTTGTTATTAGCTCCTTGATTTTCACCAGGATAACCCATTCCTTCGTATCATGAGGCGGTCATTGTTTGCTACCTTGTAACTAATTCATTAATGCTATCCATTGCTAGCCCATCCTTTTGATAAGTGCACAGTGGGAGATAAATATGTGTTGAATGAACGAAAGATTAAGTGAATTAATGATCTTTTTAATTGTCACATTTTGAGTATTAAAAGCATGATATTAAAGAATTTCAAAATATTCCCAGCCTTAGCTTAGCCAAAATTTACTTAATCTTTAGCTAAATCCCATGTCTTGTATCTTTTCACCTGTAAAAATAATATTATACTTCTTTTTTAGATATAAGAGTTCTGGGAAGGTTAACTACTAGTTTTAGCAAGGTTGAGACTTCTAACACATTCATAAACAGATCCTGGCTTCCCCAGATCAGTGTCAAGTCAATTCAGATTAAAACAGTATTAACACCATGTCTAATTAAAGGAAAAGTATGTTCATTAAAGTGCAATGAATATTTAAAGTAGTTCCAGCTACATAGGAGCCATAACAATTTAAGCACCCTTCTTGGGTCAGTGGAGAGCTTTTCCATTAGCAGCCTAGTGGATTCACAAGTCATATACTCCCTTGCTTATTATTTTTAAATGGCAATTATAAATCTCTTGATAGAATGAGGTAAAAAGGATGTTTTCCTAGTCCATATGAATGATGTGATGTGTGCCACTGGCCACTGAAAACTTGACATTGATTATCACAAAAAGAAAGTTAAACATTTGGTACCCCACTCCTGTCATTATATTAAATACCTTATCTTTGGCAAAAAGCAAAAGCATTTGAGAAAGTTGAATCCATACTGATCTTATGTTTGGCAGAGGCATATAAGACAGGGAATTGATTTCTCTTTTATTTACTGTTCTAAAAAATAGTCAGTAATTGTGGCATGCATTTCTAAAGGAATCTGACCTAAGTATCGTATTTTGTGCATATATTTTCATAAGGCTTCATTAAGAGAAATTTTGGAAAGTATTCTACACATTTTGGAAAGCCTCATTGTACATAAATTCTTTCAGTAATCTATTCATTATTTAATATCCCTCTTGAAGAAAATTATTCCTCATATCTCTTAAAACAGGTATTTCTATTTGTTCTTCCTTCAGTGAAGAAGGAGAACGCTGGTGATTATGATCTTCGGTTAGTTTTTTTTTTTTTTAATCATCTTCTACCTGTGACCTTGCAAATGGTCATTATATTCTCGTGGCCTTTTCCTCTCCGGCTACATAATCTCTTATATGTAGACCTCATTCTCCACCTCACAGGCTTTTTGTTTTCAGCAGACTTTTAAGTTTGGGAAATTGATGTGTCTTCTGGGTCTTAAGCACATATGTTCCATTCTTTACAAAGATATGCAAGTATCTTCCGTGCTCCAAACTTCCTTCTCTCTGTATCTGCCTGATCTCAATGAATAGCCTTTCTCAATAGAGATGTATTCCATGCTTACATTCTTTCAGAAATTGCACGAGGCTGCGGTGTTACAGAGATAAGTTACAGATCCTCTTTTCTAAAAACCTAGTCTAGTGAAGAAGGAAGACAACTAAATGGGAAGTAATCAGTACAGTGTGGTAACTTGAATCTTAAAGGTGAGTCAAATGATCCAGAGCTTTGAATAATCCAGCATGGGCTTTATATCAAATTCAGCCTCTTCAGGTGCTCTATTAAAAAAAATTACTCTTTACTGTTGGGAGAAGTCTTTCAGAGATGCTATTTCAATTGGTAATAAACGTTTTCTTTTCAAAATATGTTCATTAAAATTGAGGTCAATGGAAAGCTGCTCTCCATAAGGAAGGAAATATTTTGCTTTGATCAGTTATTCTGAAGGTTATGAAGTCAGCATAAAATCCTAATAATGTTATAGACTTAAAAAATGAATACAAAGCAGGAAAATTTTATGGGTATGGACCAAGAAATATCAAGATGAAAAAGCATGAGGGTTATTAATCACAAACAAGACCTGGCCAGAAGATTGTTGAATAGTGGAACTTTCCATGGCCCCAAAAATCATCCCACCTTCAGGTCTTTCCTCCCTGATGCATAGTAACTGTTAAGATAATCGTGAGATTATTTAACCAGCAAAAATGAAGCATATATACAAGTACAAGACTTGTAGAAATCATGAAGCAACGACTACTAAGATGTTGGAATTGTGAAGCAACCACAGCTAAAATGCTGAACATTTTTAATAATTACAAAGAATAAGGAGTTAATTCTTACTTTTGTTTTGGGTGATATCTGGTTTGATAAATGTCTCTGACTTAGTGCCCACTTGGGTGCTAGCTAAAATCAGCATTTTTATTCCCCATTAAACAAATTAAACACTTTTATATCATTAACAAAAGGTCACGTTAAATCTTTCCAGAACACAATGGGTAAACAATCTGCAAAAGATATCTCTCACTTTCACTGAATGAAGGATGTTCAATGTGTGTTTCTGAGAGTTAATGTTTGTGTAGAAATTGCAGGACTCCAAATCTCCTTGTTGAGAAACATAAAATGGAACTGTGCCTTTTTCCTTTTTCATGAGGATTCTTTGTATTAGCAAAGTGAAATGCAGCATTAAATAATTGCCCGCTGAATTCAATCTTCATAAATAGAAAATCTAGATATACTTATCTGACTCTCCTATAGCAACACTTTTATTTTGCTTTACTTATCTCCGTAATTATTTCAGTTCTCTTGGTTTTTATTATTGTTGTTTGTTTTAATTTGGAGATAGTAAGACCACAGGTTCAAGAAGTCTCTTTCATCTCTGGAGAACTGAATTTTTTGGAGGCCAGGATAGCCCATGGCATGTCTGGTGTAGGTCCCTGGGAGTAGGTCTAGCACATAATGGGGTTGTGCACCGACAGAGACTGAGTAGTTGTCGAAGCCCACTCAGACTGGAGTGGAGCTAGTATTCTTACGGCGGTGCCTACATTCTTACTACTACACTGTTGACCACACATTGACCACACAGGTCCTTCAATCATTAGTTCGGCTGCACATAACATTTCTGAAGTTATTCCTGATGGTTTTCACGGGAAACTCAAGATTAAAAGTGGAAAAGGATTCACTGTATCATCAAATTCATCCTCACCCAGAACTAATAAAAGTATATTCCCTACAGCATTTTTTCCAAAGCAATTTAGGCAGTTTTATTAAGTTCAATTTATGTGCGCCTCACTTAATTGATCGAATTTCTGCCACTTTTCTTGGAATACTCCTCTGAAGCCCTAATAAACCTGACTAATACCATGACATTTCTCTATTATAAAACTATTTCTGTTTATTATGATATTCCATTATTCCTTTTTCTATTAACAACATAGAATGACCCTAAATAATTCTTTTTCTAATAAGTCATGCTGATGCCTAGTTTTTATGAAGACCAGAAGTCAAAGTCCATATCCTGGCTTTGTAGACTAGGAACCATTGTAAATAGAAACATATTTGATATAATTTTTAAATAATCTCTTCCTGCCCCAATTTAGACTGGGGAAAACTGGCAGCCAAAGTCCTTCTAATATTACTTAATAACTACCACTCTGAGGGTACTCAGAATATATGAAGATATTGAATATTCATCCTCATATAATGAATAAACGATTATGGACTTCTCACTATGTGCAAGCTGGTAATAGATTATGTGTCTCGGAATCAGCATCCCTGCCAGTGAGGAATTTACAATTTAGTTGACTTGGTTGGATAAGTTCACAACATAGTTGCCTTGTCACATATGTCCAGTAAGTAAATGAGGTAGTAAATGCCCAGTGAGGTATGCAGACATTACTACTTATAGGAAGGAGTCCAGAGGAACCATGGATCACCTTTGTCTTTCCCTCAGGTTTTTGGGATGAAGTGGGACTTGAGCTAGTTCCAAAAACAAAGGTTGGAATCAGCTGGAGCAGTAGAGGGAGAGCACCTGGGATGGAAGGAGAACCCATCTTTAGAGGGCACCCATTTGGGTGGTAAACCAGCATTTTTTTTCTCAGTAAACAAACAGGGAGAATTATTTTATTTCCTAGAACTGGCCCAGGTAGGCTAATTAGAGTCACAGAAAGCACTCCTTAACAGTTCACTATAGTAGGCAAACATTTAAGAGAACTCAGAAAATGTGTAAGTTCTCTAGGTCAGGGTTGCTTAACCTCGGCGCTGTTGACACCTTGGGGCTGATAACTTTTTGTTGGGGGGACTGCCGTGTGCATTATAGAATGTTTAACATTATCCCTGGCCCCTACCCATGAGACATAGTAGTATCTTGTTCCTCTCCCCAGTTTTGACAACCAAAAACAAATGTGTCCCGACATTGCCAAATGTCCCCTGGGATGCAAAATTGCTCCTCATCGAGAGCCACTTCTCTGGTTCTATGAACACTAAGGGAAAGAGTTCTCAGATTCTCTTCTCCTGTAATGCCAACCATCAGGAAAATTGTCTTTGCACTTAACCTAGATTCCTCCTATTGCATATTATAAACCCTCTTCTTTCGTGGCCTCAGAGTTGTGCTTCCATATCAAGAGTAGTCTGTCTACTTAGCAAGACACTAGGCTATAATCTCTGGAGAATTTCTAAGTGCCCAGGGAAAACCACTAAGAAATGCTCTCTAATATCTCTCCTCCACTTAGGAAAAACTCTCTAGTCTTGTTCACTTGTCAAAATTGTAGTCCTATTTAGATTAGAAACCTATTTCAATTGTAAATCCCACTGGTGGGGGAAGCTCAGCTTTAGGAGAGAACACAGCTGGCGCCTCCTGGATGTTAAATAATTCATCTTCCTCATTTTGGAGAGTCAGAAACAGCCAAGCCGAGATGCTAAATCCTCAAGGTAATATTGCAAAACCTAGTCCCTGGCACAAAGGGGGGAAAGGCCTGCTAAATCACAGAAGCCACCCTTCACAGCTTTAGGAGAAGCTCTAGAGAGAATGCTGTTTGCTCACCTGATTTTTCCCCATTTTCCTAACAGGAAAGATAGGTTGCCCTGAGGGAATTTTATGAAATTCAGTTAAGAAAAATCAGCCTTCCTACATTTTATATAGTTATGCCTGTGTCACTCATGCCTGTAGTTCATTTTTCAAGTGCAGTATTTTGACCCTTCTAAAAAACATTTCCCTCAGAAATCAAAAGGTAAGCATGAAACAGGGGGACCACCTGCTTCATTGCAGTTTGTAGAAAATAGATGACATTTGAACAACTGCTTGACGTTAAATATTTCTCATTAATAGTTCTGTTCTCACACTTGGCTATTTATTGCATAATCTATTTTAGTCCAAATTGTCCTAGTACCTGTCCCAGGCTCATCTTGGATTTTCGTGAGACTTTCAAAGCTGCACTAAATCTCCAGAATGCACAGCTTCTAGAACAGTGTTCCATAGTAGTTCTAACACGTTTTTCAGGGAACTAGTAATCTTAGTACTTTTATTTCTGTGCCCTGAAAGAGGTAACATTCTTAGCAGAAAACCCATTTTACATCTTAATGAGACTCTATTTTTCTTCATATATGATAGGGTCCATATGTGTGCTCCTACACCTGTATGCTCCTCTCAACCAAGTTTCTTGATTGTGGGACTCTAATGAGAATCTATAACGCTCCGTGATTGCAACAATTTTTGTGTTTTAATCTATGCTGCTTGAGTGGTTGACTGCATAAGATATAAGCAATCAAAGCCACCAAATTCCAAATTTTTCCATTGGTCAGGCTCAGTAGTTTTGCTTTAGTTTCACTGAGAGTAAATACAGACAAAGGTAAAAGACGATCGAAGAAGTCTGCATGCAACCATTGCAGTTATCAAGGCAACACAAATTCCTAAATGATCATTTAGTTCTTTATCCAGGGAGATTTTCTCAGGGTACGTACATAGATAAAAATTGAATTTTCCAACTGGAAATTGGCCAGATGTGATTTGTAACAGCTATGTTCTTTGGAAAAAGACATTGTAGTCATTAGAACAGGGGAGACGGGAAGGGAGGGTGTGTTCTATCAAACAAAATCTCAGTTTGGGTTCATTTCTTGAAGTCTTTCCTCATCTCATGAGAACAAAGGGGAAAAAGCCGTTTTGGTGATTGGACCCATGGGTCAGACAACCCAATAATCAGGCTCTGTCTGAATCCAAGACATCCCAAGCAATATTCAGTTTATGACAGTGGTGTCAAAGAAGCTTTTATGAGCATCCACACTATTTTTCCCTTCATGGTGTTTTTCTCCAGAAGTTAGGAATATAACTTGAGCTACTCTAGCTTCCTAATAACACAGCTCACTTTAATGTACCCTAAACAGGAGCACTTAATTCAAACAAGCCTCCATTCTATTATTTTTCAAAGATGTCTTCCTTGGGAAACTTCATTTAATGTGCATTTTATTTGATTTGAAAATTGACAACTTGTATCATAAATCAGATGTGATGCTACATGATAAGATAGGCATTATTTCAAGTCAGAACAGGGGCACCTGGGTGGCTCAGTCAGTTAAGTGTCTGCCTTCAGCTCAAGTCATGATCTCAGGGTCCTGGGATATGGGACATCTGGTGTCTGGCTCCCTGCTCAGCGGGCAGGCTGCTTCTCCCTCTCCCTCTGCTCCTCCCCCCTGCTCGTGCTCCCTCTCTCTCTCTCTCTCAAATAAATAAGCAATCCTTAAAAAAAAATAAAATAAAAGTCAGAACAATTGAGACAGCTGTCCCCATGTAAATATCAGTAAGTTCAGAAGTACACAGTGGAAGGAAAGGGGAAATTGTTGGAGACCTTTAAAACAAGGATCCCTAAAGATAATATCATTAACCCAATTAAAATACTAGTTTATAACTAATCAACCCATCTTACCAATTAAATGTATATTTCCTTAATTTAACATGAAATCATGGTACTGGGAATATGACTAACAATTTTCATCTGCCTGGATTCCATTCAAAAGAGATTGGGTAAGTTCACTCAAAACTTTTTATAGGAATAGGGCTTCCCAACAGAGCCACTTGCATCTGGAATTCTTTTATTTCTGTAAAGGAGCAGCTCCAATAGGAATGAGTAAGATAAACAAATTTAAATGTGGGTGAATATCTGGGAACCAATAACCCAACAGTATGTGATGAAAAGGCCCCAATCATGAGGGAAGAGATTTGGAAATCAGCTAAAGTAAATTAGTTCAGAGATGGCAAGTTTTAGAGTGATGTTCTGATTTGTTCTCCCAAGTAACTTACATTTACTTGTTCCCTGGTATTATTTAATCTGCAAATGTGAGTATTTGCTCTCTAATTTCCCATTTTTCTTAAATGTCTGAGTGGTGTTCAAACAAATTCTGAAATAGTCAGACTGGCTCAGTCACAGCTAAACCAAGACATGCCAACTGCTAAGGATATAGCTAATGTTTCTGCATAAGCTTTGAACACCTCGTTCAGATTTTATTTGGCCATTCATTCATTCAACATACATTTTAGTGAGATTATCCCATATGCCAAAGCCTGTGCTGAACTCTGGGGAAACAAAGGCATGTTATACTCAATCCCTGCCCTCCAAGCCGCAGAATTCAGTGGACAAAAACCCCATCTCTGGCATCAGACAGATCTAGGATAGCATCCTGGCCTTGTCACTTACTAGCTGTGTGATATTGGGATAAATGACATTACCTCTCTAAGACTTGTGGCTTCTTCAATTTAAAATGAGGATAATTATAGGAACTATCCTGTAGATCACTGGAAGGATTGAAATGAGAAACACTTTTCGGTAACTCTACCAAAATAAGCAATGAGTAAATTTAGTGTTTATTCTCTAAAGGGAAGGAATACATTTTAAAAAATAAACACGATTAAATTGTAGGGATCTCTAAAGTGGGGGCACCAAAGATCTCTTACCATCTCAAGAACAAAAAGACTGAAAATGAACCATCCTGTGTGGGTGAAGCCATTGCTGGAATAATCAAACCTGCAATTTTAGAAATATTATAACTATTACAAATATCTTTAAATGAGATCAAGAGAATTCTCTCATTTCTGCTGAGTTAGAAGAGGGAACAGAATTAAACTGCAGTAAATTATTAAGCTTCAGGAAATCTTTCGAATTCTAAAGGTTGTTAGTAAAATTTATCAGCCCAAAAATGTATTTTTAGAAATATGACATGGAGCTTTCTTCTCTGGATGATTTGGATGCAGGGCTGACTGGAACCAGAGGTGTGAAATCTTTAGGATATTCCTCTCCTCCTATGATTGATGTATGGATGATATGCAGAGTTGACAACGTATAATAAACTATCATGGCAGAGATGGAAAGGTTGTAGTAAAAGGTCAGGAGAAATAGGTAGCAGTTCTATTTTTTAAATAAGGAATGGGGCATATTCTGCAGTTATGGAATCATATAGTCTTTTCCAAGTTCTGATGCAGAAATACCAACATATAAATTCTGTTTGCAAATTCTGCTTCGAATTGCGCCCTCCAAATCTTATGCTGCTATTACATTGAAACTTGACAGCATTTCAGTTAATAAAATGCTGTTTGACAGGATTTTGAGGACTTTGTCATTTGGAATGCATGTCAAAAATATTTGGAAATTTAAACCTGAAAATTCCTAAGTTCATTTTCAAAATTCGTAAGTTACTCATTTCAATAAAAAAAAATTCTAAGCACAATAAAACGTAGGAGGGAATAAAATTGGAACATACAGATTCCTGTCTGGCATGTTCTAGACAAGGTGTCAGTAAACTTCTCTGTGAGGCTCCAGACAATGCATACACAAGTGCATACTACTGTGTACCAGTAAAACTTTATTTACAAAAACCAGCAAGGACCAGATTTGGTTGATGGGCTTTAGTTTGCCAGCACTTAGTTTAGTAATTTTTAAGTCATTTTTTTCAAAATAATTAATCACATCTTTCTTCTACTGAGTTTCAGACACCCTCACCTCAAATTTGGCTTATATATCTGTTTTCATTCAATCTTCAGAATGGAACATCTAAAAAAACAAAACAAGAATACAACATCTAGAACTGCACCTAGACTAGGAAGACTCAAATCTATAAAGAACATTAGACAAATGTATTACAGATTTGTATTACAAATTTGGATTCAGTTTAGAAAAGATCCCCGCACTGAAAGAACAGATGAAAAGAGCCTAGCTCCCAAAGAAATGAGGGTATCTTTATGGTGTGTTAAAATATTGTGGCAGCAAGGAGAAAAAATGTTATATTCTTCGTCTTCCATATCTAAAATTGCTGCCTTCATGAAAATGCCTCAGGATGCAAGCACAAAAATTAAAATATTAATGAAAATACATAAAACAGCAACATTAAACTCCCCTTCAGAAAGGTCTCATAAAATAGGACTAATACTGGGCCCTGCAATCAGGCTCAGTCGGGAATAATGAGGTTACCCTTCCTATTCCTTTCCCTCTTCTTCCCTTCAAACCCATGAGTTTTGCGTTCTAGTTCTCCTACATTGAAGACTAAATTTTACTTCAGATTTGGGATAAAAGCCTAAGCCCAAAAACTCTGCTTCTGTCCCTCCCAGGGTTAAATAGCATCTCTCCTTTCTATCCCGAAGCATTCGCTGTAACTGTTACAGTGCATCTGAGAAGCTATATCCCCTCGAGGAGGCAGACAGCCTCACTTTTATAAATACTTGGCATCTGGAAGCACGTTTTTCATTTTTGAATATTGTTAAGAGCTCGGCACCTATTTTTGGTGGCATTTCTTAGAGACATTTTATATAGTGAGAAAAGCAAGCACAGGCATTTATTTGAATTTAAGGAGTGGTAACACTTTGGATTTGAGATCATATCCATGGCATACATGATAAAGCATGCTTTATGGCAAACCTGCAATATAAGGTATTACTTTAATGACTTAAACTAATAATGAAGAACTGTACAGAAAGTGCAAGTGTGTTTGAGGCAAAGCTTTGAAACTAAGATGAACATGGTGAGGAAATAAAATCTTGACATTCCCAGTCCTAGTCTTCTGATTTTGGACATCAGAAAAGGCTGTCTTTCAGCATGAAAAGAATTATTAAATACTACGCGAGGGAATGAATAATATTCCCCTAGCGATTCTGTGAGGTGTATGCCTCAGATTGGCATCTGGACATTACTAATATTGTTATAGATGCTGAAAAGAACAGCTTGGATCAGAAAATTATAATTGTTAGAAAACCACTCTGGGAAGGCTTGGGATTGATATGGAAATTTATTGAAATGAGAAACACTTTAAAGACAAAAAGTGCTTGTGCATATTTATCTATATTAAAGATATGTGCATGCCTCCCTAGCAGTGAATACCTTTAATATGTGGGTTTGCTTGTCCCGTCAGGCTTTTTTATAAATGTACTCATATTTCTCTAATTTGTCCCAACTGTAGTATCTGCTCCCTCATATTTTCACCTTATTCACTAATACCGTCCCTCAGTTCAGTACACAGTCGTAGAAACTCAACAAGTATATCTAATACATTAGCTAAGGAACTAGACCAAACGCCACTGACATTCATCAGAAATCAGAGTAGACAACAATTTGGCAGTCTTCCCTTCTGGCCACTATTCCTTGGATAAAAATTAAACAAATGAGAAAATACAGGCAACTGTTTGCGGCACTTGATCTTATTGGCAGTTGTTTCTGATTAATTACTTTATTGATTGATGTCATATTTATTAAATGTCCACAGTGTCAGATGTCTGCCTAGTGTTTTGATGAAGGCAAGACGTAGAAACTGCAAAATAGAACTGCAGGGTAGAAAAATAGGAAGGAAGAAACTGCAATGCAGTGGCCTGGGGAAGTTGCCTGAAAGAGCGGTCCAGCAAACAGCATCAGGAAAACAAGATTAGGTCAGTGATTTGGTCGGAAAGGGCAGCCATGTTCATGCTAGTCAATTTCCATTTCTCAATCCGGAGTGCTAAACTGATATTTCCATCACACCTTTCAGCCCCGTTGAAGGACTTGTTTTACAGGCAGCAGGGGCCAGCTAGCCCAAACTTAGGTTGGAGCTGACACTTCTATGGTATTGAATTGCATTTGCATTAGCCATCCTCCTTTCAATATCAAATAAATAAGATTCCTGGAAGTAAGTGATTTCTCCAAGGGCACAAAGCTTAAAAAGAGTGAACTCAAACACCAATCTGGCTCCTGGCTCCTGGTGGTTGTCTTTCTGCACCCTGCCCAATAGGAAACTATATGTGGAGCCATCCTGACTCCCATTTGGGAAACTCCTGTTTATGGGCCTGGATTTGAGTTTAAAACTGGTCAACATGGGTGGCGGTAGCAGGAGTGACAGCTGTTTCTTTCTTTTCTTGGAGTTAATCCACAAGAAGAGAAGAAAGTGCTTACACCTAACAACATATAAGTGGCCTCTTGTTAATAGCCCCACCATTTGGTGTGTGAACTTCAAGAGGGACCAGTTTGTTTGGTTCCTACAGTTATGACCTTGCCCACCAAGATTCTAATCAATCCTTCAATATTTCTGTGCATGTCATAAACTATACCAGTCAGCAAAGGTATTTTTACAGTGTATTGCTTTTTTGCCCCCCAGCAATCTAGACACTGAGAATTTTCACTTGTTACAAAAATATTCATAAATAATTTCAAATGGCTTTCAAAAAGATCGAAGAAACAAAATAAAAGAAGAAAATAGAGATAAGCCAGCAGTTGTGATCGAATGACTGCTAAAGCTTAAACTTCAAATCCAGATCAGTTTTCTGGATCCCCGAAGATACAACTAAAAAATCTTGACCCTCACAGCAGGAAAAATATTATTTCACCAGTCTTTTCTATCACTGAGTCTTAAAGGATTGATATACTGGACATCAGTATACAGTTTACTGTGGGGAAAGTGTATGTAGCTGTGGCTATCAGCAACCTATGATGAAAAATGAGAACATAACACGAAAACACTTTAATGGTGGAAGTTCTGTGAGACTGCTAACCCATGGAGGGCCAGGCATGTAGACCTGTTGTGTTCTAACTTGTAACAAGGAGAGATCTTAACAAATTCGACAGTCAGTGGGCAGCGTGTCCCTTATGCAGTCTCCACCAAGTGTTACTTTTTTAAGCTAAGCTTTTGGTAAGAGTTGGATTTCAGAGCATTTGAAGTTGCGTGCTTTGATAGGGAACTGAAGAGCTGATGTCCTATATTACAAATTATGGGAGGGTGAGCACTTCTGGAAACCAGAGGAGGTAGTAGCAGGGCTGATACTCTATTCTGAAAATTGATAGTCTCTTCCAGTTGAGACCCATTTCTTCTCAGTTGACAGGCATACCTCATTTTATCGTGCCTTGTTTTATTGCATGTTATAAATACAGTGTTTTTTTAATAAATTGAAGGTTTCTAGCAACCCTTGTTGAGCAAGTCTCTTGGCACCATTTTTTCCAACAACGTTTGCTCACTTGATGTCTCTGTGTCACATTTTGGTAATTCTCACAAGATTTCAAACTTTCTTATTATTATTGTGTTTGTTATGGTGATCTGTGATCAGTGATTGTGGCTTATTTGAAAGGTCAGATGATGGTTAGCATTTTTTAGCAATAAAATTTTTTAATTAAGCTATGTCCATTGTTCTTTAGATATAACACTATTGCACATTCAGAAGACTACAGTATGGTGCTAACATAACTTTGATTGTGCTGGGAAACCAAAAGTTCATTTGACTTGCTGTATTGTGATAGTCTCTTTATTGCAGTGATCGGGAACCAAACCCACAATCTCTGAGATATGGCTTTACTCACAAAACTGAACTTGTCACTGCTAAGTTCCCTAGAAACTAGTTTTTAAAACAAAGCTCATCTCACTGTTATCCAGCGAAACTAGTCATTTACTTGTAATGAGTTGACATTTGAATTTTCATTAAAAAAATGATATTCAGAATAGATATCTGCCATGATCATCACCATGGATTTTTATATATATTAAAGATATAATTTTCAGAATATTTAAAAATAATGGTACCTCTCATCCATGCTTCACCAAAATGAGATGTTGCTTCTTTCTTGGAGCAGCACTGAAGCAGGATGGGCGGGTGGGGGGGGGGCGGGCTAAAGGGGTACCCTCTCTGAGTTAGAAGATTGGATTCGAATCTTGATTCTATCTCTTAGTAGATGTGTAGCTTTGGGCAGGCCACTTGACTTCTCTCTGTAAAATGTGAATAAGAATTATATCCATTTCATGGAGTGGTGGAGGGAATTAAAGTGTAGGAAAGCACCTACCAACTCATCTGGCATAGAGTACACACAATAAATATGCTTTATTTTTTTCTTCCTTACTCTAAACCCACTCTTTTCCAAGATATAGAGTTATTCATAAAACAGTCATTGTTCATAATTTAGAACCATCCTGTTGACCCTCACATTTATACCTGATCATTATAACTTGCTCTTGATGAGAACTAGAAAGCAGGTCACACTTGATATTTTTCCTTTTGTTCCTGACTCCCATGAGACAAAAAAGACTTACTCCCAGTATGTGTGCCACTGAGGGAGGGAGGGAGGGAGGGAAGGGATTCCCTGGGGACCATGCTTTTTGCTACTCCACGTGTTATAAGGACAAAGTTAGGATAAGTACTTATCAGGGATCCGTTATTGCATCTCCAGAACAAATGAAAATAGAGTTATTATAAATAAAAATGGAAGAAAGCAAATTAAAAAGTAAGGAAAATGTGGAAAAAGACAAAATTAGACTGCTTAGATTGATAAGCCATCCTGATTATCCTGTGAGTGGCATGGCCTCAGTTGTATGAGACTGACCCATGCATGTTCCTAAATTAAGAATTAAAATCATAGCATCGTTAAATTTTAGGATTGGTGAGGACCTTAAAGATTGCCTGTGTTTTCGCTACTCAGAGTGACATCCACTAACCCACAGCACCATCATCATCACCTGGAGCATGCTAGAAATGCAGAGCCTCATTCAGACTGACTGAATCAGGATCTACGTTTCCACAAGATTCCCAGGTGATTCCATATGTACACAAAAGTCCAAGAAACAATGGACCGGTCTGCACGCATCCCATTTTCATGCAAGCTTCAAATCTGATATGCATATCTTATATTTCCATCTGACTCCCTGATAAAAAGTGTTCATTGAAGCAATGAACAAGGTCGAAGACAGAACCCTTCAATATGCCTCTAAAAATTCTCTCAAGCCTCATCTGATATAGTGATTAAATCCGCATCTTGCTCAGTAATACAAATTAATGGAATTATTAACTATCATCCTCCAAAATGTTTTCTTCATCTTTTTTGCAGTAATACCATGAGAGCCATTTTCTCTAGCATTTTAATTGCATGATATATCATACATACGGAAGAATATATGGGCGACATGTATAGTTTAAAGCACAATTATCAAGCAAACACCATGTAAACAGTACCAGGGTTAAAATATAAATCACCACCAGCAGCTCAGCATTCCTGTGGCAGCAGTTTCCAGCCGTGTCCCCTTACCTCGAGTAATAATAACCACTAAGAGTGTGACTTCTATGATCACCTCTTTCCCTTGTTTTCCTTTATAGTTTTTCTACCTAAGAATACATTCTTAAATAATACAATTATTTCCCCTGTTTTGAGCATTATATAAATGGAATTCTATGGTATATGTTCCTCGCTAATCTCACTTAAACTTCTATTTGTGTGATTTATCCATGTCAATGTATTTAGCTTTGATTAGTTCCTTTTCATTGCTGCATTGAGCATTCATTTCACTATTTATTCTAATATTCATAAGCATTTGGATTATTTGCTCTTTCGGGCCATTATAGCAGTTAACATCTGCATACATGTCTCCTGGTGCATGTGTGCAAAATTTGTCCAGGCTATGTAGCTAGGAGAGGAATCCCAGAGTCATGGAGTCTACATCTTCAACTTTACATAATAATGCCAAAACGTCTCCTAAAGTAGTTTGAGCAAGTTACATTTTGAAAGAAAAATTGAGTCCTGACACTGGCCATAAGGACTTTTTCAGAGGCTGCCTTGATGGAGTCCAGGTGCCTTTAACTACGTCTTATTATTACTCAGTTCTTCATGACATTTTGTCTTCTAATCATTGTTTAGGGAGTAGAATGAATCAGTGAGAAGTAAAATTTTCATTGACTGCAAAGGGAGTTTATTCTGGTAATAGGTGGTGCCGACAGTAATGAGGGCTTGAGTGATGGATCTGCCATTCTCTGATACATCTATCTATGACTCTGTAAAAAAGGAAAAAAAGCTCAAACCAGCATCTTGTTATCCCTACCTCTTATCTTAATGGCTTACCCAAATATCAGGCCTCAAATCAACATCAATCTTTATAGAAGTGTGTGAGAAACTCATCTTTTCTTTTTTCAACCTAAATTCCATTTGCCCATTGCCAAGCTTACGATCCCTCTGTGGTCACTGTGGCTGCATCAGCATCACTGTTGGCAGCTCCGGGTCTCCTCCTCACGTTCTCTTGGAACAGCAGGTGGTAATTCACCCAGGTCAGCAGACAATTTAGAGGCATCATTCAATAATGTGTTTTATCATCTACTCCATCCTCAGCCCCATTTCCTTTTTTCCCTATATTCTTCCCACCCCTTCATTCTCATGGAAAGAGAAGACAGAAACTTAGCAGTGGCTTTATTCTCCATTTTTTTCTTTTTGGTCAGCCACCAAGAGTTATATTCCTAGCCCAACACAGAGAGCCTGTTTCTTCTCTGATCTTCTTGGTCCAAAAAAGGAAAACAAAACAAGTCAAATATTCACAACAAACAAAAAGAACTTTTTCTTACCCTTAGCATTTGGTGCCTTATTTTAAATTTAGCCTTCTGAACATTATTCACATAGATCCATAATGTTCTTTTAAACTGTCTCCTTATTTACATTTTTGGACGTCTCCTTGTAAAAGGTAAGCTCATTGGAGAACATTCCTTGCCACCTCATTTCCTGTAGGATTCTCCCCTTTTCCTTCTTCGGTGCAATTATTTCTATTAGCATAGCCTGCGTGATATTTTTAAGACTTTTCCAACCTTTGAGATTTCTTTTTCTGTTATGGAGTTACATGTCATAGCTTCTGTCAACTTTTTCTTTGAAACTCTTGAAGTCTCCTTTCTGAAGTTCATAGTGCTTGTCTGATAAGCCCAAGCTTGATCAGAATGAGATTTTTTTAAAAAGAAGAAAAGAAAAAAAAACCCACAAATTTGTGTACACTTCCTTTATGATAAAAGGACCCTTGGCTTCTAGAGTGTGTGTCCCTCTACATTTCTTCAGTGTGACATGTTTAAGTGCTTTCTTACTTCCTCATCTTTGCACTTTGATGTTTTCTCCTGGGTGCCTGTGAGCCTCAGTCTGTCTTGTTAGCACAACCGCTTTCTCCTTACATTTTAGTCTCTCTTGATCCCCTTCTTTTAGCCATCTCTCTACTAATATACACATACTTAATTTCTTGGGAACCAAAAAAAAAATTCAACTTCTTATCATGTTTCTGATGTGAAGTTTGACTCATCGCCATCAAGCTGACATCACAAGCTCAGGAGAAAGAAGTTCTTCTAGGGCAGTGGTTCTCAAGCTTGAGTGTGCATCAGACTCATCTAAGGGCTTATTATTAAAACACACATTGCTGGGCC
This sequence comes from Phoca vitulina, assembly GCF_004348235.1. Taxonomy (NCBI): domain Eukaryota; kingdom Metazoa; phylum Chordata; class Mammalia; order Carnivora; family Phocidae; genus Phoca; species Phoca vitulina. Next base: position 35,542,506 of record NW_022589714.1, read on the forward strand.
CTACTCCCTAAGTTTTTGATTCAGAGAATTTGCAATTCTCCCAATTTTTCGGGTGATGTTGATGCTGCTGATTTAGAGGACACACTTGGAAAACCACAGTGAAATATAATCTTCTGAAGGATTGATTTTCCTAATTCAGATTAACCCAACTTATCCTCATACTTCATTATTAGAAATGGTAGAGTTTGGGGCGCCTGGGTGGCTCAGTTGGTTAAGCGACTGCCTTCGGCTCAGGTCATGGTCCTGGAGTCCCGGGATCGAGTCCCGCATCGGGCTCCCTGCTCGGCAGGAAGTCTGCTTCTCCCTCTCCCGCTCCCCCGTCTTGTGCTCTCTCTCTCAAATAAATAAAGAAAATCTTTAAAAAAAAAAAAAAAAAAAAAAAAAAGAAATGGTAGAGTTTGAGCTGTTCATGTGGAATCACGTGTTACCCTCTTCCAAGTAAGTGTTTCAGTGGTATATGTATGAGGAAAAAATCATGATATTTCAACACATTTCTCTGCAAAATGAAGAGATTGTTATTTATTCACCACCACACAGACAACAAGAAAAAGGATGATTTGAAGAATAAAAGTAAAGAAAAAGCAGTTACCTTTTGCATTTGATACACATTTTAGGGCACAAGAACGGTACGGCATCAGGAAGTGGTTTGACTCTTTGAGAAATATGTCTTCCCCTTTTCTGAGGGGAGGGTGGATGCAGAGAGTGTGTAACAATTCTGGAAAGGAAGGTACTTCGCTGTCTCTGATAAGGTAGCTCACTGCCCAGATACCTTTAACTACATCTTATTATTACTCAGTTCTTCACGACATTTTGTCTTCTAATCATTATTTAGGGAGTAAGATGAATCAGTGAGAAGTAAAATTTTCACTGACTGCAAGGGGAGTTTATTCTGATAAGAGGTGGTGCTGACAGTAATGAGGGCTTGAGTGATGGGTCTGCTGACAGATCTGGAAAAAGTGCACAGTGTGCCAACGTTCAGAAGTGAAAGAAACAGCAAAGGAGTAAGGAACAGTCCACCCAAAGACCCCTTTTATCCTACCCCAACACTCTCCCTGTTACACTTTTCAAGTGGTTTTAATATTACAAACCTCCATTCAAATATGAATGATACTATAATTCTCTGAAACCATAAAAATGTATTTTAAAAATGTAATGCTTTCCCACCCTCAGCTTTGTCCTGTAAGATGTGAGCCAAAACATCACTGGGTCATCTTCATTTTTGTCAAGGAGCTTAAGACAATGCAGTGCAACCGACTGCTGATCTTTATGTCGAGGCCTTAATCCTACTCCCTTTTGGTGAGACCCGTATCCCGGGTTCTGCATTCACAATCACACGCGGTCGCCTAGTAATGAATGTCCTTCCACATCTCTCTTTATCCAAAGGTGCCATCACTGAGGTCAAAACCTGCCTACTAAATACTTGCCATTTTAGGTCATATGCACCTGTGGGGTTTTTGTTTTGTTTTATTTGTGTTTCTTAATAAAGTGACAATGACTATTGTATCTGCCACACAAAAGAAATCCCACAACTAATTTTAGTCAGAAGAGTACAGTATACTTAAGCGGTCTCTTTTTCTCCAACATCCAGTATCCCAGGATTGTCTACAAAATGTAGTGCCCCCCTGAGCAGGCCCACAGTTCCTAAAGGGGTACCTCATGTTTGACTCCTCAAAACCTACTTTTTTAATGGGTCTGTCTTTCAGGCTCTTGCTCTCTGCTTTCCAAGGTAACAGATTGCTGCTCTGGGCTGACCTGCTAGTGAGAAAGAAATAGCATCCACACTCATTATTCCCATCCAGAATTGATATTCTTAAGGGTGATTTTCTGGGGAATGTTGCCCCCGCTCCTTTTGTTGTCTAACACACAGCAATAGCACCTCATGGTAAGAATTTCAGGCCCAAGTAAGAGGTACAAGCAAGGCTATGGAAATCAGTGGAACAGACATTTGAGAGAAGGCAGAAACCATGTAAATACACCTGGGTCTCGTCCAGCTTCCATTCTGACATAAAGAGAAAAATATGAATGACCTGGATCCCATCCATCTGCCTGCTACTTTAATGTCTTGCTCTTCTCTACTGTTATGATCCAGCAGTACAAGTCTCCACACATCTGGAGGAAGAGTTTCTGGAAAGCATACTATTTCTTCATGCCCACCATTGCTGCCTGGGCATTGAGAAAGGCCATGCACATGGCCTGGGGTGTTGTTTGCAATGTGAGCAAACTAACTTCACACTAAATCCACAGGTCAAAAAAGGTAAAGTTCTGTATCTCTGCTCAGGAGGTACAGGCAGGACAATGCTCCTTGAGAGGTTTGTTGTTCAAGTCGGATAGAGGCCAGCTGTCATATGGCCGAGCAGTGATGGAAGAGAGACTTTGGTACAGGACTTCTAAGTTATAAAGTCACTTAGTTTTCTTTAGAGTCACAGATAGAAGAGAACACTGGGCTCCAAAGATTAATAAAAAGAATGGAAATAGTACAGAGCATCCCATTTTTTCCAGAGGCTCTTGGGCTTCTCACTCCCAGCTTCCTGCCATGTCCACAAACATACAGTGGTCTCCCCCCACCCCCAACTTCCCATCCCTGGTTTCACTTTCTGCAGTTTCAATGTCCTGCAGTTTCAGGTCCCCGTAGTCAACCAGTCTGAAAGCAGATGATCCTCCTTCTGACAAATCATCAGAAGCAGGGGCACCTGAGTGGCTCAGTCGGTTGAGTATCCGACTCTTTGATTTCAGCTCAGGTCATGATCTCAGGGTCATGAGATCAAGCCCTGCATGGGGCTCCATGCTCAGCAAGGAGTGTGCCTGAGATTCTCTCCTCTTTCTGCAACCCCCACTCACCGCATTCTGCATTCTCATGCATCCTTTCTCTCTCTCTAAAATAAAATAAATCTTTTAAAAAAAGGTCAATAACAGCCTAATGTTACATCACAAAGCCTGTGTCATTCCCCTCACTTCATCTCATCACGAGGGCATGTTATTATCTCACTCATCACAAGAAGAAGGGTGAGTACGGTACAGTAAGATATTTTGAGGGACAGAGCACATTCACATACTTCTATTATACTATATTGTTATAATTGTCCTATTTTATTAGTAGTTATTGTTGTTGCTCTCTTACTGTACCTAATTTATGAATTAAGTTTTATCATAGGTATTTAAGCATAGGAAAAAACATAGTGTATGTAGAATAGAGTTCAACGCTATCTGTGGTTTCAGGCATCCACTGGGGCTCTGGGTATGTGGCCCCTGTGGATAATGGGGACTACTGTAAATATAAAAGATTCTCCTAATTATAACATTCTAGATCCACAGTTTCCAGCAAATCAGATTTCCCATGATACTGGTGGGAGGTTTAGCTACATAACCTCTGAGAGATGATTATTGCCTAGAAGCTGATTCCAAACTCCAGAATTTCATATGTAAATTAGGCCATTTGGTTTCTTTATGTACTCATAACCCTGTCTTTTTCTATTCAGAAAAGATACACAATTCAAAAAGAAAAAAATTGAGCTGATAAAGTACATACCACTCTTTGTTCAATGGAAGATTTTTAAGAAGATACTCTATCGTAGGCAATTACAAAACAAAACAAAATAAAAATATTGAACACTTTATTCTGCCTTCAAGGAGTTTCCAATAAAGAAGGGGAGAAACAAAAATAATGAAAATACCATATAGTGATTAAAAATGTTATTTGAGGGCGCCTGGGTGGCTCAGTTGGTTAAGCGACTGCCTTCGGCTCAGGTCATGATCCTGGAGTCCCAGGATCGAGTCCCGCATCGGGCTCCCTGCTCAGCGGGGAGCCTGCTTCGCCCTCTGACCCTCCCCCCTCTCATGCTCTCTCTCTCTATCTCATTCTCTCTCTCAAATAAATAAATAAAATCTTAAAAAAAAAAAAAATGTTATTTGAGCAATCCAGAAAATGCCATAAGACTTCAGAGGAAAGAGCTTTCTTCCAGTTTAAGGTTCTTGAAATTTTTGATGTTGGTTCTTTTTGTTTACCAAATATAAGAAACTCTCTTGCAAATAAGTTGACATGTCTCAGACAATTCTGAAGTTCCCTCAGAGATATCGTGGCTTTAATGATCATATTGATCCAACTGGAAAACCTGACCATGTGATTATTTTATTATAAGCAGCAAATGTACTTAGTTGTTAAAATTATTCTTAATGCAATGTGCTATTCCTTCACGATAGGAGATCATCTCGTTATTTCTTTATTATTTAATTTAACTTGTGTCTAAACAAGGTGCTGCTATGCCATATTAAGTTAGAATTTGGAACTTCCCCGCCCACACACACACACACACACACACATACACACACCCCAACGGCATGCAGCTATTTCCTTGCTTAAAATATACTGCTGACTCAGGTGGCCTTGATGATCAAGCTCTCTTTTACAAATAATTCTCAGCATATTCAATGACCTAATCTAACACAACTCTTCATGACTAGTTCTGTCTTCACAGATGTCTGGCTGTGAAACAGGAAATTTGTGAGGTCACCTCTAAGTATTCTCTTTATATTGCACCCAGCAAGGGAGCAAAGGAGAGTGTGAGTGTGTGTGTGTGTGTGTGTGTGTATTTTAATACTCACTTCTTTTTTTTTTTTTTTTTTAAGATTTTATTTATTTACTTGAGAGAGAGAATGAGAGAGAGAGAGAGAGCACATGAAAGGAGGGAGGGTCAGAGGGAGAAGCAGACTCCCTGCTGAGCAGGGAGCCCGATGCGGGACTCGATCCTGGGACTCCAGGATCATGACCTGAGCCGAAGGCAGTCGCTTAACCAACTGAGCCACCCAGGCGCCCAATACTCACTTCTTTTAACTATGCCTTTTTTTCTTTTAAATGTCTGGAATAAATTTTCTGGAATCTGTCATTACTATATGCCACGCACATGGTCCAAAGAAGTCTCTGCTTCTGTAGAGAATAACCAAGTCAAGGACAGAGGGTACATCCTTATAATGAAATGCAAATTTCTAATTAAAAGGCAAATCCTTCATCTCAAAAGGTTGAACAGGATACAACTTCACTTGACTGGCGGGAATTTCCTATTAAAGCACTGAAAAAATATTCCAACTGAAGACTATTCTTTGGAGCTGAACCACTTTCATTTCAATGAATTGGAACATTTGAGTGTACTGTAAGCCCATGTCCTACAAAAATTTATTCTGAGATAATTAAACGAATGTCAGCAAATGGGTTGCCGTCCATTATAATTCCTCCTTTCTTTAATATTTTTGTCCCATCAGAGTTGGTGAAATGTTTCATCAACATACGTAGTCTCTGCAAAAGAAGCTGGCTATTTTTCTGCATTGTTTGCCTTTTAATGAATTTCCTGACACTATTTTCTTCATTCTTATGGATTCTTCCCCCAGCTTCTAGTCTTCCCACATTATTCACTCTCTGGACAAGTGTGGCCTTAGATCAAGCTCTTAATGTGTATATCTTTGAAGTATTCATCTCTAGCCTCTGTCTTAAGCAATGTATTCCTTTGTAAGTATCTCCAACTTGATGTTTTTCAGGTACCTAAAACTCAAAATATTGCGCTCAATTCCAGCTCTCCCAGCCCCACACAAGGAGTCTTTGGGTTGGTGAGGACGGTACGCCAGGTTCCTGAGCCACACTGTGGGGTCCTCATTCACTGCTCGCTTCTTTCCTTCATTTCTCATATGCATGCAGTCACCCAGTCCTATCCATTGTACTTCTTAAACATCCCTTTATTAACTCTTTCGCTTCTCTCTGTTACCACTTGCTCATTTTAGGGATTCTTTATCTCTCACCTGAAAGTATATTGGAACCTCCTCATCAATCAATGCCAATCAACACTGTTGTAAAATCCCAACACGTGCACACATATGCATGCATGCATTTCAGACAGTTCTTCATATTGTTATCAGAGGGAACTTCTAACATCTATCTCATCGGGTCCCTTCTTGTTTTAAAGATTGTCAATGGCAACCCTTCCAAATTCCTTCAGATGGTACACAAGACCCTTCTGATGTCTCCCTTGGGTTTATCTTCTTTTCTGTTCTGGATGAGAAATAACAAACATCATTGCTTAAACTGCTGTTGGAGGGGAAAAACAAAACAAAACAAAACTGCTGTTGGAGGGAGCGGTGGGCCTCATTGCACTTCCATACCAGGAGGAATCCGATACTCTTCCAAACTGGGTAGCTCAGTGCTGAGTGCCATTCCATTCCTTTAGAAACTTGCTCAATATTTCCTTGTAAATAGCTCCAATGTGGTCTAGACAGCTGCCAGCCCCAATTCTGAGGGAGTGTTGTTTTTGCTGTGTGTGTTATTATTGTTTTTTTTTAACAGTGCCTTGACATAGCAATATGCATTTGAAAAGTCTCCCCTAAATACCTGCTTATGTAACTGATTGCAGTGGCTTCAAATAGCCCTGATCTCTCAAAGCAGACACCCACTTACCAAGTTAATTGTGCTTCCACAAAGTACCTCCATGTAAATGAAAGATGTTAGACTGTTTTCTTTACATAAGCTGTGTAAAAAGAGAGCCTCTCACCGTATTCCTAAGGAAGGTGTGACGTGTCGCCTAGAATTCTCTGACTACTTGCAAAATTATAGTGAAGGAATCTGTGTTACAGTAGAGTGACAGTGAATGTTCTTTAGGACAATGAATGAACCAGCCTTTCATATTTTAGTGCCTGTAAAATCGTTTCATTTGTAGCAGGTGCTCTTAAAAACTGGTTCTCTGTTGGGTGTGTTAAGTTAGAAGCCATGTCTTTGTGTGTCCTTTTTGTATTTGCATTTCTCATTCTGTATCTTTTTTCCTTCTTTTCACTTTAATATAATCAAGTCATTTGAATGAAAGTATCTGCTATCAATGAAGGAAATGAAATACATTGGATTTCTATTAACACTGTGATAGACACAGTGTTCTTGGCATTCTTGAATCAACATCAGTGACGCCTGTGAGACGCTACAGAATACTGGAGAGAGAACATGTAGTTATAGCAAGCATGAAATATTATACTGAAGCAAACCTATTAAAATCAAAGTTTGCTGTTAATTATTTTGATGAAATTATATTTCTCTGAACAATCCAGTAGGGTGATAAGATAATGGGTCAGCAAACACAAAATGAAACCATGTGGGTGTAGAATCACCTCATCTGGCTTTTGCGTGGTGCCCTTTTATATATGAAATTTAAAGAGAGGTGATAAAATAGGGAAGCTAGGAGAGGCTCCTTCACCAGGTGCTTTTAGTTACAGAAAGACCGTTTCAGTCCCGAGTTCTCCAAACCATAAAGGCAAACTGCTCTTGCCAGCCATGTGGCCTGTGACACCTCTAGAATGCCTTGTAGGTCTGAAGAATGGGCAAGAGATCTCAGTTCATTTCTCAACACTTTGTCGGAACAGGTTCAAGAGAATTCTCTATGCTAAAGTTTTGTGCTTTAGAAAGAAAGGTAGTGATTTGTGGAAGAAAAATACATTGATTGTCAAGTTATGAGAAATTGGGCTGCTGAAACTTGGCACTATTTTAGAAAATTCAGAAGTACATTGAAACCACCTAAAACAGGAGTGCAATTTTGATTAGAAGCATTGTCTCCACAAATTTCATGAAACAGAGCTAGGTGATATTAGAACTGCCACAGCTGAGGGATATTTATGTGTGCCTGGAAGAAGCAGCAATCATGTTTATCGAGTGGAGGCAATTAAACTCCCAAAGGCTAGAATGTGGGTCGGCCCACTTAAAATTGGCCTAACTTTAAATAGTAAATTTACAGTGATGATTACTTTCATTATAATGAGACTGTCTGCCTTAGGATTTTCCCCTATTACATTAAAATCCCTGCTGCATAAAAAGTAAATCAAATGCCAAAACAGTTTGGGAGAATCCATCACATATGCTTTTACACACTGTAACTTACTACCACCTAACTTATTAAGGTTACCATATGTTCCAAACCAAAAATGGGGATATGGTATCAAATAGTGAATGTTACCAATTGAAAAACCTCACATGAGTATAAAATAAAACACTTATTTGAGTGTTCCCTGAATTTTTCTGAGTTAGGCAATAAAATAACATGAAATTTTACCTTCCTTACTAAAACTAGAGTCTACAGTCATTATGCATAACTTAATATGCTTCTGATTTATTTCCTTGCTTAACTTGAGTGGGTTACTTCTTTCCTACATCAGGCAAGTATTTGTATGTAGATATTTTTATTTAATATTAGCCTTAAGCAAAGACAACCAGAAAAGCAATTCTTTTCCTCTCAAGAAATACAAGCAGAAAATTATTTTCTAAATCTTTAAAGATTTTTGGATAATCTTTTGCAGTGAAATTATCAAGCAAAAAACACACACTTTGTTTTTTAATTTTTTACTCTAGTATCTTAAAAATATTAGCCTTTAAAAATTTATCTCCCAAAGGCATCCAGATGCTCCTTTGCTAGATATCCAAGAATATAGAGTTTAATACAAAGATTAGTCCATGCACTTGAGAAAAAATATGTCACATCAACCCAGAAAATGTTAACACACTTGCAAAGGTGAGCCATTACACCCTCATCTCCTATGCCGAGAGAAGTAATATTTAACCCACATGGAGCTGCGAGATAGGAGAGTACTTTCTGAGCTTTATCAAAAGGCTTTCAATTATTTTAATATCTTTGAGGCTGGATATCTTGGTAGTAGTAAAGAACAATTTCATGGATCTCATTAGAATGTATATCACACATGATACTTTCAAAGCATGTCTGTCCTTTTGGGGATTAAACAGGAAAGGTAATTTAGTGAAGATAAAATGGACTTAAGCAAGCATTGTATTCTTTATCTAGCACTTTACTGACATAGTTCAACAATTATCCCTCACTGTGGCTTTGAGGTAGTTGTCTTTCAAATAAAGGAAGGACAGTGATGGGAGGGAGAAGAAGAGAAAAACTGAAAGAAAGGGTCAGAGGGAAGGAGAGAGAGGGGGGAAAGGGCAGGGGAAAGAGGCAGGAGAAGTAGAGGAGAAAGGAGATGGAGCAAGGAAGAGGTAGGGACGAGGTTCATATAAAATGATGAGATATTAACATCTGTCACTTCAGTAGACATGCAAAAGTGTCACTTTTGTTTTATCAAAGGATTAAGACACAGCTGTGGTAAGTCCACAACTGCAAATAAAGGTTACACTCTCGGTTTCACTTTCTTTCCCAATGTGTCAATTCCTCTACCTTTCCTTTAAATATGTGCTCCTTTAGCTTGAGAAATATATCACCTTCATTTTCTATCTTCACTGAACTTGGAAGGCTAAATGGAGCAATAAAATAGATAACGATGATAAAAGACAACATGTATTAATTATCAGTAGAAGCCCCTTTGAAGGAATTTTTTTTAATTTTAAAGATTTTTATTTATTTATTTGTCAGAGAGAGAGAGAAAGAGAACACACAAGCAGGAGGAGTGGCAGGCAGAGGGAGAAGCAGACTCCCCACTGAGCAAGGAGCCCGATGTGGGACTTGATCCCAGGACCCCAAGATCATGACCTGAGCCAAAGGCAGACGCTTAACCAACTGAGCCACCCAGGCATCCCACTGAATGAAAATTTTATACAATCTTGGGGAAAAAAAAAATAGAAATTAGAAGAAATTAGAAAAATGGAGTTCATAAATGGCAATGTTATCTCCACACTGCAGAAATTAATGGCATATTTCCTGGAAGTTGTAACCAACCTCATAATCTAGACCTCTGTGACTACAATTATCTGGATAATTCAAGAAAGAAAGAAAGCTTTTGCTTAGAGTGATGTTTTATGTATAGCAAATAATTAATTTGGCTTCTGTTTTGAGGTAAAAAAAAATGCATGGGAAGGAACAATACAAAGACAAAAATTAAAAAGAACCTCCTTAGGGTCAGTTTGGAACTCAAGTTCAATGGGAGACAAGTGATATTAAGCCACCAAGGTCCTCATGATCTTTTCTTTGAAAAGACAATGCCAGTTAGCCAATGCAAAGTCAGATCAACTTGAGAGTTAAGTGTTAACACTTTACCTTACCCTTACAGATAGAAATCTGCTGTTATTTACCTGTAACTTTAAGTAGAACACTGTTGTTCATTATATATTAATGGGCAAGACCACAGTCCTTCATGGAGAAGAACGAACCATCATAACTTAAGTTGACTTAGAAGCCACTAGGCAGATTGCTTAGGACTTGAGCCCAGAAACAAGGGAGTCTTGATTCTTGGCCCTCCCTCCTCTTCCACTACTTGTTTAAATGAAATTTGATTAACAGTCAAACCTAATTTATCCTTCCCATTCCTAACTAGTCTTCATGCCATTCCCTTAACATATTTATTTTTATTATTTTTGTTGATGAGTCAGTAGTTATTTAAAAATATATATATAAAATAGCCCAACTAACCAAGAAAGCAGATGTGACCTATAATTTTATACCAAATAAGAGCCAATGTTAAATTTTGATGATTTCCTTTGAATATTTATACATGCATATTTATTTTTATGTGGTTGAGATCATGCTATATGTATATCATTTTGCAGCTCTCAGCAGTTATCTGCATTCTTGAGCAATGTCTTCAGAGTTTTAATACTCTCTGCTGCTTTATTTTCTCACCAACTTACAGGCTTGGTTTCTATAACAAAAGTACAAACTCTTCCAAGGAAGAGATATTTTTCTTCTGTTTATTTGTCCTTATCTTGTTTTCTACACACACACTAGCAATTTGCCTTCCCAGACACTCAACACATATATTGTTTGGATTTATTAGATTTATGGGAATCATTAGAGTAACTAAATCACTTTTAGCAACTCCTGCACCTCTAGGAAGGAAGCTTTTCTCCAAGAATCTCTAGAACTCCAGAAGAGGTGTTTTTTAGAAAAAGACCTAGGTGTGAGGGAAATTTATTTTCCAGAATAGTGTGCATTTCATAAAATCTAAAAAAAAAAAATGATGCTCATACAATCAAGTAGGTCTTGGCTTAAATAAAGATATGAGGAAGGCAAGAAAACCATCCAGTGCTCCCTCTCTAGTGTCTATCTCCATCCCAAGACACACCTAAAGTTCATTTTTCACATTGCAGTCAGAGCTTTTGAATAAGCAAATCTCCATATTCATATTCGCTACTCATCTCTGCATCACCCCTCCCCACTGTATATTCCAGTCATTTTCAAAGTCCCAGGAACACAACATGCATATTCTCCTTTCTAGGCCTTTGCACATGCTGTTCCCTCTGCCTAGAATATCATTCTTCCCCATGTCCATCCACCAATACCCCATCTTCACCTGGATAATTATTACTCATGCTTCAGGTCTCAGCTACGATGCCCCCCTTTTAGGAAAGTCTTCTTAGTCCCTGCTAGGCTAGGTGATTACTTCTCACTGCTCCCTTAATACTTACATATATATTTTTAAATGCCTTTCTGCTTACTTATCTCCCCCTATCTCCCACTCCACCCCAAAGCCATAGGCTTTCTGAATATAGGAATTGTAGCTGGTCACCCTTCTAACCTCAATAGCTGGCTAACACAAAGAATGAGTTCACTGAATGTATCTTCAATGAATGAATGACTCTGTCCTTCTTGACTGTTTCCATCTGTATGTCATGTCCCCGAGCATGCCAAGACTTTACACACGTAAAGTAGTAAATGCCCATGTAACTACCTGCAACACCTATGCTTTTGATCCTTCCTCTTTCCCATTTTGATTTCTCAATCAAAAGATTGAGCTCTACTGTAAGTTTGCCTCTGTAGCTTGTTAGTTTGATCTACTTTTCCACTCAGAGGTGCTAATGGCTCAGGTGCCACACTCTTGATATAGCATGTGGCTGTTAAGCTAGAGTGTTTTTTGGAGAGAGTTTCTTGCCCAAAGGAAAAGCTGTTATGGCAGGTCTTTCGATCCCTCTCTTGAAAGGGGCACTGCACTTAGGGCCTTTGTACATTACACAAATGTTCCCATATGGATGATGGCCAGCTTCCTTTATGGAAAATAACATCAAAGCTAAATGCTCTTTGATATGGAACACTTGCCTGTGCATGGTTCTATTGATCCCTTTGTGAAAGACTCACTTAAAATAGTAATACTGCTTGCAATTGAAATTTTTGGGATAGGGTCACTAAGATGAATTACAGAAAAACAAAAAGTTCATTGTTATAAGCCTCACATGTAATGTAGATGTTAACTCTATTTGCACACTTTTAAAATAAATTTGTATAAAGATTTGGCACCAGTAAAGGAGAAATTAAATGTATTTATCCAATTATGTGATAAGTAAACCAATACAGAGGACAGGATACTCATAAAATAGAGATCTGAAGAGAAAATGAATTTTACTGTATAAGAAATTAATTCATCTGGCAACTAAGATAATTTACCTCTAGGTAAAATTGGGCAAATTCTTGATCTTTTTCCATTTGAGAAGAATTCTCTCTGGAAATTATTCAAAGAGAGAGAGAAAAGCTACTGGGTCCAGATTTTAAAGAAGATGAAAAGCTTCTTGTTTCTATGGAAATGAACATGGGTCATTTTGTGTTTCTTCTTCCTTCTTATTGCCTTTTCCTTTAGGGTAGATTTCTCTAGCCTACTTTGCGGTGTCTAATGACTTTACCATGGATGAATCATTAAATACAGAGCTAATGAAACCTTTAGAAATAATATATGCCAAGCCTTTTATTTTAGAGATGGAGTTGGTATCCAGAGAAGTCAAGCAGCATGCCCCATCACCTTGCTGTAATAGTAGCAGAACTGTAACTTGGAGCCAGATGCCTGGATCCTGTTCCCTGTGTTCTCTCATTACATGCTCTCATTACAGATATTTGCTGGGAAATGTAGATGAATATTAGATGTCTAAGTGAATAAACAGTATCATTCAAATATTTAATGTATGACATATTAATAAGAATAATATCCAACACTTTGTGAGCACTAGTCTAAATGCTTCATATGCATTAGCACACTTGATCCTCACAATGCCTTATGATTCTTATTTTAACCATTAATAAGACTGACATCTGGACAGCTCCACACCTTGCCCGTGTTGACCCTGGGACTCTTAGTGAGACAGTTGGACTCTTGAGTCCATGTACATAACTGCTATCTTATACTTCCTTTCATTCAAATATATTCATAAATTATTCAAACACATGTTGCAGTTGTGCCTGTTGGAGTCAGAAAGAGGAATAAGCAATTGGTTATGCCACTTAGTAGTTTACAGCTATGTACGGTTATATAACCTGACATCACTTCTTCTCCTGAGGTGCCTGTGTCCTCCTTGGTGACTTGAGACTACTCCAGCATAGCACTTTCTTGTAGAATGACTAGAAAAGTTACCTAGGATGATGCAAAAAAGTTCTTAAATCTTAGAACCGAGTCTGCCACATGTGTTTAAAAGTGATATGCTAGAGTGCATTGTTAAGCTTATTTTATATTCTGATTGGCTAAAGTTTGCATTTCATTTCAACAACATGAAGCTTATTTTTTTAACTTTCCTATTTGAAAGAAAAAAATGAAAATACACCACTGCACTCTCCTAGTTGAGTAATGTGACATAAGAAATTCAATTTATTCTTTATTAGGGCATTTTAATGCTTTAAAGTCTTCATTTTTTTTTTAATTTTACTTATTTATTTGAGAGAGACAGAGAGAGAGAGAGGGAAAGCACAGACGGAGTGGGAAAGGGAGAAGCAGATTCCCCACTGAGTAAGGAGCCTGATGTGGGACTCCATCCCAGGATCCTGAGATCATGACCTGAGCCGAAGGCAAACACAACCAACTGAACCACCCAGGCGTCCTTAAGCCTTCATTTTTAAAATAAGTTTTGATTCTTTTTTCTTTAACTAAATACCACATAGGAACGGCTTCCTCGTTATTTGCTTGTTTCTACTAAACATGAAGTTCTGGTGAGGAAATTCAAGATAGCTGATGATTTCATTTAATCGTAGTTTATCTTACAATATTTGATATTGAGAATAAAACAAAGGGATATAAGTTAGGAAATAAATAGGAGGGAAAGTCTTATTTAAACAAACAAGCAAACAAAACAACAAGAATAAACTTTACCATTCCTTCAGAAATGTCACTGTCTACTCTACATAGGAAGATTTTCTTTTCAGCAATAAAAGACTGACAATCTAAAAGTTTCCAATATCCTTGCAGTGAAAATCAATGAAATCTGAAATACAATTGTCTTGGACAGAAGCTCTGCAGCTAAATTATCTTGCAATCACAGAAAGTATCTTAATAGCAACCTAGCACACATACTGAGCAGATACGACACTTCCCTATAATTTCAAAGCATCATTGAATATTTTTTCTCTGCACAATTGTTTATGACATTAATGTCTCTTTCCTCTCCTAGCTCTTGAAGAATTTATTCTTTGATCTCGTCTCAGAGTTTTAATTTCCTTTTCCACTGTAGAGCTTTAGATTGGGTGGTAATTTTTAAGAGCCACAAAGTAGTAACCGTAAATGAAATAAAACCTAAAGAACCCGAGATTATTTTTTTTCTGGCTTTACTGCTCCTGGAGAGAGAGTATGATGCGATGCTTCCTGGCCATGAGGTAGCCTCGTGACCTGTAAAGGCATTGATTCACCTTGGAACAATTCACCTACCACAGACGGCCTCAGCTGACATTTTTCATGCTGCATCAGGAACCTGAAATGCGGGCGCCTGGGTGGCTCAGTCGTTAAGCGTCTGCCTTCGGCTCAGGTCATGATCCCAGGGTCCTGGGATCGAGTCCCACATCGGGCTCCCTGCTCGGCAGGAAGCCTGCTTCTCCCTCTCCCACTCCCCCTGCTTGTGTTACTGCTCTCGCTATCTCTCTCTCTGTCAAATAAATAAATAAAATCTTTAAAAAAAAAAAAAAGGAACCTGAAATGCTGCAGGGACTTCCGAATGGAGCTCTTTCCTTTCAAGTCAGCCTGACTCCCTAAATCATCTGCCACGGTGCAATGAAAGAACACTCCAAAAAGGAAACCATGCCATTCACTCCCTGCTTAAAACTCACAGTGTTTTCTTACTGCAGAACAATTAACTCCAGCTCCTTAATAAGGCTTTGCTGGCTCTTACTGAAAAGGCCCTGCTTTCCTCTCTAGCCTCAGACTTCCTCATTTCCTTCAGTTCCTTGAACACTTGGGCTATCCTTTGCCCCCAGGCTTCAATGCCTACAAACTCTTTTTCCAAGTACTCACTGAGTCCCCCTGTCAGGTGACTAGCTTACTCCACAAGTTTGGTATACAGTGAAAATGGAAGAGGAAACATATTTTGGTATACAGTGAAAATGGAAGAGGAAACATATTTTGGGGAAATATTACCCTAAAGTAAGGGGATTGAAAAAAAAGGTAAAGTGTGTGTGTGTGTGTGTGTGTGTGTGTGTATTTCTGTACCAGCCTCTAATTTCTATATATACCTCTCTTCATCTGAGGACCTATTGTCCTCAGACACTTTGAGCTGTCTCTTACTTTTCCTGTTCTTAGCAAAATGGCCTCTGAAAAAAAAATGTAAGATTAGTTATATACACTTCAGGGTGAACTGAGTTAAATGTTATGGAATGTTCATTATATAGCTGGCTGTGTTCTAGGCACAGGGAAATTATCAGTGAGCAGGATAGGAAAGGTGCCGGCTCTCAACAAGCACACATTCTAGTGGAAGAGCAATTAATTGATTAAATAAGATCGCTTCAGATAGAAATCTTTTGTAGGAAGAAGACAACATAGGAGTATGTGATAAAGTGATGTCTGGGAAGGAGGTGTCTAGATCATGTGGTTCAAATGGTATCCTTGAAGATAAGACCTCCAGGAGGAAGTAGCCCTGGCCGTAGAAGAGTGGAGGAAAGCATTCCAGGCAGAGGGCATGGCAGCTGCAAAGGCCATGTGGTGGAAATTAACTTGGTGTGTTCAAGCAGTAGGAAGAAAGGTGAGAAAGCTGGAACAGAGTTCATGGGGAAAAGAGTGGTAGGAGATAAGGTCTGAGGCTCAGCCAGCAGTGGGACATGCAGGGCCTTGCAGACCTGGTAAGGAATTCTTCTTTTATTCCTAATGCAAGTGGAAGCCAGTAGGGTTTAAGTGTATAAATGGTGTAATCTCATTTAGAGTTGTTCGGGTGAGCTCTGGCTTTAAGGTGAAGAAATAGACTGAAGAAGAGCAGAAGTGGGCACAAGGAAATGAGTTAGGAACTTCAATTCACCCCTGTTAATGATCCCTGTTCAATTCAGTGAAACACTGAAACAGGAGAGCATTGGAAGTGATGTGTTACCATCTTGTCATATTTTTAAGGTTTAGCTTCATGGCAACATAAATGGGATTTCTGCACTTAAAAACTTTGGAATTTGTGTAGGTTTTATTGGAATAGGAAGAAGTTGAATCAACATAAATGGTAGGCAGTTGGTTTAGTGGAGAGTAAAATATTGGGAATACAATGTATCTACACATGAAATAAGTTTTAATCATAAAGAGCAGTTAATGGGGACTAGGACCTAAAGTGGCTTCCCTGAAATCACCCTCTTAGGATTCTAGAAAGTTCTGGATTTGGGATTAGAAGAGTTGCAGTGGAACCCTGGGTTCATTGCTTTGACTAACAGGTTTCCCTTCTCTGAGCTTCTATGTTTATTGAACAAAAATGTCCTACCTGGCAATTGGTAAGATTGTGTTAGGCCATAAAAATAATCAATTCATGGCTCTATAATAATGATATCATTTCTAACATTCAGCTCTCGTCAGAGTAGCTTTATAGGTGGTATTTTCAGAGAGTAATAGAGCTGAAAAATATCTTCAATATTATGTAAATATTTACTCATATATTCATATCTGCTCATTTTAGAGATGATAAAATGGAAACCTTCAAGGGGAAATGAACCAGCCAAGGGTTTCTTTTTTTTTTTTTTAAAGATTTATTTATTTATTTATTTGAGAGAGAGAGAATGAGAGACAGAGAGCATGAGAGGGAGGAGGGTCAGAGGGAGAAGCAGACTCCCTGCCAAGCAGGGAGCCCGATGTGGGACTCGATCCCGGGACTCCAGGATCATGACCTGAGCCGAAGGCAGTCGCTTAACCAACTGAGCCACCCAGGTGCCCCTAGCCAGCCAAGGGTTTCTTATTCAGTTAGTGTGAGACACATGCTGCAACCCAGGTCACATGACTTCCTGACTCCTGACAGGTCCAGGGAAGTTCTACCCAGAGGATAATTAAAATACATGTTCCATTCATTCTTTGTTTCTCCTATGTAGAAGCACCCGTGAACTGGTAAAGTTGGGAAACTCTTCTACCACCCCTTACAAAATAGTAGAATTTTACCTTACAAATATTTCTCAGGACTATACTGAGTAGGATGATTGCGCCAATGGCTTATACAAAATGTGGACCTTTCAGCAGAGCTTCCTATTCAAGGACGTCTAAAGACCTTGTTTATTTTGTTCTGGTGCATGGAGTAGAGCAGATTAAGAGAGAGAAATTCATTCTATTTGTTACATCCATTTAAATATAATGAGATCGGGGCGCCTGGGTGGCTCAGTCCTTAAGCGTCTGCCTTCGGCTCAGGTCATGATCCCAGGGTCCTGGGATTGAGCCCCGCATCAGGCTCCCTGCTCTGCGGGAAGCCTGCTTCTCTCTCTCCCACTCCCCCTGCTTGTGTTCCCTCTCTCGCTGTGTCTCTCTCTGTCAAATAAATAAATAAAATCTTTAAAATAAATAAATAAATAAATAAATATAATGAGATGAATGCATATCTCTTATGAAATAATTTTTGTAAGAAATGGAAATTAGACAACTTCAAAAAGAGGGTGAGCAGTTAACCAAACTCAATAAAGATTAGTTATTTAAAAATCTATATATTGCCTTCTGTCGAGTTTTGACTTTTGTCCAGGTACATTATCAGTGCCCTCTTTGATCCACTATAGTCTTCAAATGAGGCCTGAGGGACGCAAAAATCTTTGTTCTGCTGCTAAAGATCCCTGGGAAATCTTTTTGATGACAGAAATGAGTAAAGACAGATGGAACTGCACATTCTTAAGTGAATAAATAAAGCTTTTAAAATACTTTCTCTTTCAAATAATCAAAAGCACAAGTCAACATCACAGACGGGATTTCAAAGAAGTAGAAACAAGGGTGGAGCTAAAAATTATACCAATCTTAAAACAAAAATAAACAAGCCTAATTGAGGAGCAAGAGTAGAGATTATTTAAAGAGTGGAAACCATATTCCAGTCTGTCAGTGCTGGGACAGGATTCCCACTCTTTCTTTGAAGCTTTCCTACCTTTTCACTTGCAGCTCATCAGAGAAGCCCACAGGTTTCAAAAGAGAGCATTGGGAACCTCCAGCTGGAATTTCACTTGTGTGTGTGTGTGTGTGTGTGTGTATGGAAAAGAAGATGGAAAATTTACAAAGATGCCTTGGAAGTGGGAGATTTACCAAGCAAAAGGAAAAAAAACTTAAATTATATTTTTATTTAGAAATATACTGTTCATTTGGAGTTGGTCAGGTTGTATTAAATAGAAAAATTGCTTTTATTGAACATGTAGGGGGAAAATGGGTATGTGAAGTGACTATGAAATTTCTTCCTCACAATTCTTAATGATCCTACTAACAGCACTTGTACTTTCTATAAATTTCTCAAACTTTTTGTGTTTGCAACACACTCTCAAGTATTATAGTTACTTTGGTGTATGTTAAAAATACACATGGGAACAAGTACCTCAGATATAAGTGTCTGGACTGAACGAGTTCACGAGAACTGTTATACGTGTCTCCTTGAGTATACAGTGCCTCACAGTTCTGTGAAAATCACCACAGTTATCAGACTGTTGGTTTTGTTGCCCTTCCACACTACCCTTCCAGAAAAGACTGTTTCCTGCTCTGATTCTACACTTTTCTATCCTCATGAGATAAAAGTCTTGCTTGATGTAGCAAATGGAAATTCTCCTTATGGCATAAATTTACCTTTGTGCCTGCATTTTGCACAGTACCTGTGGCACTTTTTCAATGCTATGCTCTGTCTTGCAACCTGCTATTGGGTTCAGTATCACATCTGACAAGCACTGCCATGGAAGTAAATGACAGTTGTGGCAAAAAGAAAATACCTAAATTGTTGAAAATTTGGTGATGTCTGTCAGGGATTTCTTTCTGAGTCTTAAGGCACCACTGGTTGAGAATTACTGCTCTGAATAAAGCCAACTCAGTGTCCACCTCGTGTGTACCTGAAAGAGAAGTGACGGCTTTTCTTATAAATATCCTACTCGTATGACATTGTCTGCTCTACGTCATGCAAAATTCTGAAATCAAAATGTCTTTTGACCACCCCACCTGAAATCTCATCAGTTTCATTTGGGGGATTTGTTCACTGTGTTCTGTGGCGAAAAGGTCAACCTATGACTGAGGCAGGTGTTTGGAGGGAATTTTGTAATGAGTGAACAGGTGCTCACATCATATTTAGAAAACCATTCAACACTATTATATTAATTGTAAAAAAAAAATAGTATCTTCTATTTGTTCTGCAATATACAGTTGTACACCCAGAGTATGGATGTTTGTGATGTTTGTGTGTGTTTGCATGCGTTGGTGTAGGTGTGTGTGTTAACCTTGAAAAGTTTAGTGTATATTTATTAAATGAATTATTATTTTAATTTTTGAAATGTTGTTAACTCATGCCATGCTTCACTTTTGGCTGAAACTGAATCATCAAACTTGATCCTGCATATAGGAGTTATAATAGACTGTTACAGAGGAAATGGTTGGAATGGGTTATGGATGGGATAGATCAAAATATGTATGTACATTTTCCTATGCATGTGGTGAGTCTTGTATAGCTTCATAATGCTCTTTGAATCTTTCTATTCCTGATCATCTTGCATGGTATCCCATGACACTCCAAAAGGTTGAATATAAAATCCTCACATCCCACTCCACCCACATCAGTTCCACAATTGCAAGATCCTACCTCTGCCTTTGTTGTGTTCCTTCATTTAGAGTAAGAATCTGTTGTTTGAAATGTGTATCCCTCTGGTAACTTTAGTCTCCCTTTTTTCTGTTTTTAAGGATGGGAGGAACAGTTTTATTGGACACCAACTGGGCGGGGTAGTGGAAGTGCCAAACAGCAAGGACCAGCGGGTCAAGTCAGCCAGAGCCATTCAAATCACCTACTACCTCCAGACCTATGGCTCTGCCACCCAAGACCTCATAGGGGAGAAGTGGGAGAATGAGTTCTGTAAGCTCATGAGGAAGCTCCAGGAGGAGCACCAGGACCTCCAGCTCTACTCTTTAGCATCCTTTAGCCTCTGGAGAGACTTTCATAAGACCAGTATCCTGGCCAGGAGCAAGGTCCTGGTGAGCCTTGTGCTGATCCTGACCACAGCCACCCTCTCCAGCTCTATGAAGGACTGTTTACGAAGCAAGCCCTTCCTGGGCCTCCTGGGGGTGCTCACGGTGTGCATCTCCATCGTCACAGCAGCAGGGATCTTCTTCATCACTGATGGAAAGTACAACTCCACCCTGCTGGGAATCCCATTCTTCGCCATGGGTAACTATCCATCCTTGTGGTAATCGGATTCTTACCAATTTGGGGCAAGGTAGTACATTTCTTGAATTCTCAGGCAGAAATCTGTTTTAACTTTTCACTGATGTGTTTGTGTGATTATGTAAGATTTTACTTGGAGTGATGTCCGTTTCACCTTATTGGGCCTTTTGGAAATTCTAGGCTGACCAAGTCATCTTCCCATTTATGTTGCAGAATTTAATGCTGTCAGATATTTTTAAATTACACTATATTGGAATTCTTTACTCTGCTTCTTCAAATATTATAGGTCAGAGATTATGGAGATCCAAAACTTACTTTGAACAAATTTTGTGGTTCAAATTCATGGACATCTTCAAGTTGATGATGGTGAAGAGTGAATAGCATAGGATGAAAATTCGGAGAACCACTGATATATTCTAATCTCAAAAAACTTCTTCATTAATCTTGGTTTATTAATTCATTTCAAAGTTTTTAAAGAGAATGTACTCCATTTCCCCACCTCCATATAAACCAAACCTTCCTGCTACCACTTAAAGATGTATCCCCTAATTTATTTCATCTCTGGTGAGAATAATTAATGACCATATTCAGTCAAGATTATCCCTCCTTGTAAGTTTTCTCCCAGACATACATAAATGTCTAGAAAATGCTCTATGAGTGTGTGTGTGTGTGTGTGTGTGTGTGTGTGTGTTCTTGCAAAAGAGAAGATCAAGTCTGGGAAGAAATGTGAGTGATGGCTCAGCAACAAGACTAATGGAACGTATCAGAAAAGCCATGATAATGGTGATATCTGTGGTTCTACAAAAGAGTCCTGTCAGATGTGATATAATTCCCTACTTGCAGTGATTTGGAGGATGAGCTGTAATAATGGCCTATAGGTGGTGAACTGACATGAGCAGGAGAGTCTTCAGCCATAAAGTAATTGCTTTTCACTCCCCATGCTAAAATCAGCTATAAATTACAGTTTTATTATTAAATAAAAAAGACACAGGTATGTGGTCAGAAAGTCTTCTAGGTGATCCAGGCCCTTTTTGTTTTCACCTTAACAAACATCTTTGAGAACACTGCAAAATGGATTTATAGTGTAGGTTGCTGGAGTCCAACTTCTTTATCTGGAAACCCAAGTTCATTGTGGCCCTAGTGAGTTAGTTTATCTTGGTAAACCTCAGGTTCCTCTTGTATAAAATAAGGGTAATAATTTTATCATTTTCAAAGAATTGTTTTTTGAATGTAAGTAGAATATACCTAAAGCTTATATAGCATATAGTAAATGCTCTGTAAGTGTCATCAAGCTTTAAGTGCACTGGATTCAATGATAAATATGGAAACAGCTCTTGGCTTCAAGAAATTGAAAGTCTTCCTGGATTTTGCATATCACATTTAAAAGCATTTTCATCTTGTTAACAACAAGTGTTTTTCTTTTTCCCAAAGAACTATATTAAAATTTGTTTATACCAGTGATGAAGATGAGTCTAGATTTGAACCTTTTATACTTGTTATGTTTTTTGAGCTTAGTCTTTTGACTTGAAATAACAACATAAAATTCATAAGAATCATTCACTGTGATTCACAAATGAAACATGGCTTGTTCAAAATGACTAGATACCTTAGAGCCTACTACTAGGGCTTTTTCTAAAACTGTGGCAATCTAATTGGGTAATGGAAAGATTTATCAGGGAAGTTCTATAATATAGAATTACATATTCTGAATAAATAAGAACAATTGTCTCTAGTGATCGCTGAATTATAACATAGACTCTACAAAATCAAAGTGGTATTTTTATTCCTTAAGTAAAAAATAACACTGAAAGCCATAACACTGAAGAAAATACCCAGACCCTGAAACACACATGTTTTTCACTTTTCTTCTGTCTCAGTGATCTTTAAGATCATAAACCAATCTTGAACAGTGTAGGTGCAGACTCTAGGAAGCCTGGTGAATGGTTACAGTATTCTTAGAATTCAATCCTAAAATATTCTGAAATAAACTTTTCTGGTATGTTCTGAAAACATAACAACAATAAACCTATCAATGTATACTTATTTAAGATATCTGGTCCATCAAAGAGGAGTTTGTTTGTTGTGCTTTGTTTTGTTTGTAAAATGATCTGTAATAACAAAGATACCAAGATCGAGAATTAGTGAAATGAAAGGATTATCCCACAGGGCTAAGAAATCTGGGTTTTCATCCCAGCTTTTCTCCTAACTTTGTATGTTTTATTGGGCAGTTATATATAGTCCCTTAGTCCCAGTTCTTTATATATTAAATGAAGGATTTGGACTTTTCAGTCTTAAATTTTGAAGATTCTACAATATTATTTATTTCATTTTCAACTGAAGTTAGAATTTGATCATTTCTTTATAAAGTCATTTAAGGTACGTATTGTCCCCCAACATCTAATCTCCATTCTCCTTTGTTGATTTTTAGTGTGTGTGCTTGTGCATGTGTGTGTGAGAGAGACAGATACAGGGAGAGGGGCTTTAGAATATAAAAATCACAACCTTGCATGCAGAGCAAAATTCTATGAAGGTGATGAGGTGGAACATGATATTGAGCATCAGTAAGTTGAGTTTGGCAGATATGTATCTTCTAATGGTACACATGGCATTGGTTGAAAGTAATCCTTTGATTGATTAGTTTACATGGTGTCAAAACCGCATAATCTAAAGTTAGTTGGGTATAGGGAAAGAAGCCCAACTCTTCTGGTAAACTTGTATTTCTATTCTTATCTTCCCACAAGGATTTATTTGAGGTTGTGCTCCAAGATTCAAACCAATTATCTTCATCATAACCTATCCCCGAAGCTCAGTATGTCACTTATGGTGTTCTGTTCTTCAGCCATCTTATTTCTGACCACCTATCTTCCTTCTAGACTGCATCTGCTTGTTCTTTTTTCTGAGCATTCACCTACTTAATATTCTGGCCATTCACCTACTTAAAAACTTAATGACCATTTAAGAGGCACATATACTGTATCTTTATATCCTGCAGTTTTTTTAAAAAATTTTATTTTATTTTATTATGTTATGTTAGTCATCATACAGTACATCATTAGTTTTTGATGTAGGGTTCCATGATTCATTGTTTGCATATAACACCCAGTGCTCCATGCAGTACGTGCCCTCCTTAACACCCATCACCAGGCTAACCCATTCCCCCACCCTCTCCCCTCTAAAACCCTCAGTTTGTTTCTCAGAGTCCATAGTCTCTCATGGTTCATCTCCCCCTTCGATTTCCACCCCCCTTCATTTTTCCCTTCCTTCTCCTAATGTCCTCCATACTATTCCTTATGTTCCACAAATAAGTGAAACCATATGATAAATTACTTTCTCTGCTTGACTTATTTCACTTAGCATAATCTCCTCCAGTTCCATCCATGTTGATGTAAAAGTTGGGTATTCATCCTTTCTGATGGCTGAGTAATATTCCATTGTATATATGTACCACATCTTCTTTATCCATTCATCTGTTGAAGGGCATCTCAGCTCTTTCCACAGTTTGGCTATTGTGGACATTGCTGCTATGAACATTGGGTGCATATGGCCCTTTTTTTCACTACATCTGTGTCTTTGGGGTAAATACCCAGAGGTGCAATTGCTGGGTCATCAAGTAGCTCTATTTTTAATTTTTTGAGGCACCTCCATACTGTTTTCCAAAGTGGCTGTACCAACTTGCATTCCCACCAACAGTGTAATAGGGTTCCCTTTTTCCACAACCTCTCCAACATTTATTGTTTCTTGCCTTGTCAATTTTTGCCATTCTAACTGGTATAAGGTGGTATCTCAATGTGGTTTTGATTTGAATTTCCCTGATGGCTAATGATGATGAACATTTTTTCATGTGTCTGTTAGCCATTTGTATGTCTCCTTTTGAGAAGTGTCTGTTCATGTATCCTGCAGTTTTAAAACCTGTACTAATTTTATATTTTGTCCTGGTGTCCCCATAAGTAAATTTGTGTCTTTCAAATTGTATGTTCCAGATTTAGGTTTGGAAAAGGAGATGATTATAAGCATAAGTGTTATCTCTGGAAAAGATCTGAGAGGGAAATCCAGACTTCTAATATTTAAAAAAAAAAAAAACACCTAAAACAATCCCATTTAGCTCCAGCTTAACATCTTTTCTCTCTACAAACATAAACCGGTAACAGTGCCACTAATTTAATTTATAACTCATTGTCAGCCTTTTTTTATTTTCCCTTCATTTGCTTTGTGTGAATGTGTTTCCTCTTTCTGGAAGGAGAAATATGGGCTAATATTAAGTATGGGCACCAACCTGTCTCCTACTGTGTCTTGCTGATCTTCTGTGGATAGTTGCCAAAGACATTAATAGACTTGGTTCACTATTATTTTAGTCTATCTTAAGTTTGCTTTATATGCCAGGAGTCTTAACTTTAGCCATTGGTGATTTTGACAAGAGCTGCTTTGGGGCAGTGCTGAGGAGAATTTAAAGAAGTTCAATAGAGCTTGGAAAATAGGTAGTGAAGATGGTGAGTAAAGATAATGGACACATGCACATGACTTGTTTTGTTCAGGTGAACCCAGCATTTCCAGATATGAGACTTTCGTCCATCATCTAAAACTGAGTTCCATATTCATTTATTTATTCACTCATTCAAATATTTATTGAGTACCTATATGTTCCAGGTATTTTGAATTCGAGAGTAAGAAGTATTGAACAGAACTGATCAAGCGGTTGCCTGCATGGATCTTACATTGTAGGCCTGCAAAGGGGAGGCATCTGACAACAAATAAATAAGATAAGAGATATAAAGTACAAAAATAAAACAGGATAAGGGATAAAGAACATAAGCAATAAAAGACTTTCCAGGAAAAAAAAAAAAAAACTTAAGTAGAGAGCTAAATGAAATGAAGAAGTAGCCATGTGGCAA
Organism: Phoca vitulina; assembly: GCF_004348235.1. Lineage (NCBI taxonomy): Eukaryota > Metazoa > Chordata > Mammalia > Carnivora > Phocidae > Phoca > Phoca vitulina. The sequence goes on from NW_022589714.1 coordinate 35,567,871, forward strand.
CCTGAGAAAAGAGTATCTCTGACAAAGAGAATGTGCAAAGGCTTTTAGAACAACCTGTCTTGGTGAAATTGAGGAGGCACAATAAAAGGAGTGTGGCTGGAGCACAGTGGGCTACTGTCTATTACGAGATGGATGTAGGGAGATGGTAGAGAGCCATGTAGGCTCATGTAGGGCACTGAGAACTTATTACTTTTTTTTTAAAGATTTTATTTATTTATTTATTTGGGGGGGGGGAAGTGCAGAGGGAAAGGGAGAGAGTCTCAAGCAGATTCCACACTGAGCACAGAGCCCAAAGGGGCTTGATCCCATGACCCTGAGATCATGACCTGAGCTGAAATCAAGAGTCCAATGCTGAACCGACTGAGCCACACAGGCACCCCAGAGAATTTAATACCTTAGATGGAAAGCTATCTGAAGCATTTGCTACAGGAGAGTGTGATCTGCCTTACATTTTATGTGTTTCTTTTTTTAAGATTTTATTTATTTATTTGACAGAGAGAGAGACAGCAAGAGAGGGAACATAAGCAGGGGGAGCAGGAGAGGGAGAAGCATGGGAGCAGGGAGCCTGACTTGGGGATTGATCCCAGGACTCTGGGATCATGACCTGAGCCGAAGGCAGACGCTTAACTGACTGAGACATCCAGGTGCCTCTGCCTTACTTTTTAAAGGCATCTTTGGCTACAACATGGAAATTAGTCTGCGATGGAGCAAGAATGGTTATAGGGAGACTATGTAAGAGGTTATTGCAAAAATCCATGGGCTATAATGGTGGTGACTTGAAATACCATGGGAGCAGAGACAGTGGTAAAAAAGGATTGGACTCAGGATATATATTTGAAAATAAAATTGACAGGATTTGCTGCAGGACTGGGTATGGTATATAAGACAAAGAGGAGTTAAGGATGACCCCAAGCTTTGAGGATCAAATTACTAATAGAAAGCAGTTGCTATTTATTGTCATAGGGAGATCATGATAGGAATAAGTTGGAGAGGAAAATATCAAGAGTTTACTTTTCTACTTGGTAGGTTAGATATACCTATTAAGCATCCAAGTGAGAAAATGTGGGGTTAGCTATATAAGACAGTATGTAGATCAGGCTCAGAAGTAAAATCTGTAAGTTGGAGCTGGAAATATAAATTTTGGATTTATCATGGCATAGCTGATAATGAAAGCCATGGGAACTGGTAAGATCAACTAGAAAGATAAATATAGATAGAAAATAGAAGTCAGAGATCTGAGCCCTGGAACATTCCAATGCTTGGAGATTGGGAAGATGAAGATGATTCAGAAAATGACATTAAGAAGGATGAGGCGGTGAGATAGTAGGGGAATCAAAAGAGAATAATGTCTCAGCAGCCAAGAAAAGAAGGCATTTCCTGAACAGCTAGAGATCAGCTGTTCCAAAAACTTCTAAGCAGTTGTGTCCAATGAGAACTGAGAATTGGTTGTTTGATTTAGCAATCTGAAGGTCATTGGTGACTTTGACCAGAGTTGCTTTGGAGGAGTGCTGAGGGTAATTTAAAGAGGTTCAATAGAGCTTGGAGGATAAGAAATGAAGACAGTGAGTAATGATAATTTTTCCAAGGAGTTTTGCCTTACAGAGAAATAATGATTGTATGCTAATTGGGATGCACAGCACAGAAAGCTTCATAGTAAAGCAGAGATAGGAAGAAATTGCAGAAACAACGTCATTGAGTAAGAGAGGTGGGACTGGATTCAGAGCACAACCAGAGTCATTGACTTTATGTAAGAGCATAGACAACTCATCTACAATTAAGGAAAGAGAAGGCAAAATATATGGACAGATCCAGATAGAATGGTACATGTGGGGGTGGGAGCATGTGGAAATTCCCTTCTGTGGCTTCAACTTTGTCAGTAAAATATGAAACAAGTCATCAGCTGAGAATAAATTTGGGGAAGGAGGTGTTGATTTGAGGAAAGTGAAGAGAGTTTAAAAGAGTCACTTTGGAAATTGGAGAACAAATTGAGGAAGAAAAGTTAGGCGAACAGCTAAGAACCACAAGGACCCACTTGAAGTTTATGTTCATGAATTTAAAAAAGAAATCAATTCAGCATGGTTCCTGAGTCAGTGCTCTCCCCCACCCCAGCCATAGATAGCTGCCTGGGGGAAGAGTTGAGTAGTCATTGACATGAATTTAATTGGAAAAAAAAAAAAAACTCCCAGAAAAAAAAAGAGGGTTTATTGTGTGTGCAAAAGAATGACTATAATAACAGATCATGAAAATTTTACTTGTTAGGGTCAGCTAAACCATGTTGCAGTAACAAATAATGCCTTAAGTCTAGTTGGATTAACATAACAAAGATCGATTTCTTGCTTACACCTCAGTTTAGTGTGGGTCAGGAAGTTTCCTTGGGAACTCTCTTCTAGCAAAGATTCAGGGATCTAGGATGCCTCTGTGGTGCAACATCTTGTCTTCCCATAGTTTGTGGCCCCAGCTGTGTACATAGAAAAGTGAACAGTTAGAGAAAACACACCTACTTATAACTACCTTGTACTCAAAGTTATACAGTTACTTCTCATCATATTCTATTAGCCAGAACTACACATATGGCCATAAGCTAGCTCAAGGAAATACAGAAAATGTAGGAGAGTAAATGGATTATTTAATGGGTATCAACTGTCTCTCCCACATAAACTAAGCCAAACAAGAAAGGTAATGAGGATTTCTTCCCATTGTCATCATAGTGAAAAACTGATAGGGTCAAAATATTATGATTTTTTGTGAAATCAAAAAATTGCTTTACGTTGAAGTCTATTCTGGTTATCAATTGCTGTATAACAAATACCACAAGACTTCATAGTGTAAAACAACTTTTTATTATTTTGTTATATATTATTTATGTAACATTATTTTATTATGTTCATGGATTCTGTGGATTAGTACTTTGGAAGGGCACAGTGAGGTCAGTTTTTCCCATCTCCATAATGTCTAGAGCCTCAACTGAGGGTAACTTAAATTTCCAAAGTCTGGAACAGCTGGGGCTAAAACAGCCACTTCTAAGATGCTGTCTTTGCTCACATGGCTGCTACCAAGTCTGGGATTCCTGAAGGAGAATCTCAGCTGGAAATTTTGAGCGTAGCATCTAAATGTGTCCTGTCCAGTATGGTGTTCTCAAGGCAGTCAGATTTCTTATGTGAAGACTCAGGGCTCCAAGAAAAAGTGTTGCAAGAGACCAAAGCAAAAATCACAGAGCTGAGCCTAGACACAGAAGTTGCATAGTATCATATCAGCCATATTCTACTGACTGTGTGCCATTCACAAAAGCTACCCCAGATTCAAGAGCAAGGTAGTGGGACTCCACCTCTCGAGAGAGTGGCAGAGAGTTGAGAGAGAGGCAGAGTCACATTGCTGAAGAACATGTGGAATGGTTATGGTTCTGGCCATCTTTGGAAAATGCAATCTGCCACACGGTCGTAATATGAGTGAGCTGGAAAGGAAAGAGGTGGATTCTAGAGATGTTTGATGTAAAGGTTTTAAGAAGAGATTATTATTTATGAAAATGACTATGATTTGATCATTTTGAGCTGGGACACAAATGCAGAATTGAAAATATGAGTTCAAAGGACCAAGAGGCCTGAGTATAGAATGGATGTTCCCTGTGGAATTTGAAGTCATGAAAAATTATGACAACAGTTGTGATGGCCACTGACACACTGAGAGTTCCATGTTAAATCTTAGGAAATGAGAGAAATTGATCCTGAGGTCTGTAAATGAATACCAAAAAAAAAAGAATAATTTGCATAGTACATGGCCCACATTCAAAGAAGTAGGTGTTTTTCAGGAAGACAAACAATATCTTTGACTTCTCATGGGTTATAGATAGCACCTATAAAACTGTCAGGTCCAGTAGCACAGGAGGAGTGGGAGAACAAAGTGGCCTACAATGGGAGGGCCAGGAAAGCAGTGTAATCAGGGGATGGCCAGCTTTTGTTAGAGCAAGAAGCTAAGGATTATATTTGGGGAAGAGATTTTGGAGGTAGAGAACCTTGGTGATAACAGACTGAGTTCCAGGGGGAAGATGCGAGGGATGAGAAATTGATCAGATCAGGGGATGTACATATCTGTATAGGAATGAGAGTCCCCAGCAAAGCCCAGGGAATCATGGGCCTTTGTGATTGCTCTGTGAGGGGAGGTATATGACTTGACAGTAGTACCAGTGGTCCCACCTGGCAGAGTCATTCTGTTACCTTGTAAGTCAGATCATATCACTTACCTGCTCAAAATCCTTTAACAGCTTCCCATCTAAGCCAAATTTAATGGACACAAACATTCAGTGATCTCCAAAGACCCAACAAAGCTGGCATCTGCTACCCCTCTGACCTCAGGTTCAACCTCTCTATACCTGGAAAGCTCTTCCTCAGATACCTGCAGACTTGTTTCCTTACCTCCTGCAGATTTTTATGCAAATGTCACCTTCTTCATGAGGACTCACCTGGCCACTCTGTCCCAAAGGACAAGCACCTCACCAGTGCTTCCAGTCTCCCTCTCTGTTTCAGGTTTCTCCTTAGAGCTCATCATTATCTAATATACAATATAATATACCTTTGGACTTGTTCATTATCTGTCTCCTGGTAATGGAATGTAAGTCCCAAAAGAATGTAAATTTTCATTGTCCCATTTACTGCTTTTTTCCAGCACTTAAAACACTACTTGGCCGAGGGTAGGCATTCAAAAAACATATATGGAACTAAGGAATAAATGGTCTCTCAGTGTTTCTCAAATGGGTTATGATTTATTAGAATCACTAAATCAATTTAGTGTATCATGATCCACATTTATTTCACTTAAGGGGAAGAAAAGAGAATAGAAAGGAATAGGAAATATCAGAAGGTGTTGCACAAAGAAAAGTGTTATTGCATCATATATTGTTTCAGTTTAATATATATGTGTATAATAGATCACAATGTAAGATGATTTCCCTAATGTGTGCCACAGTCAAAAATTTTGGAAAAACACTCTAGAAAATTTGTTGAACTAATGTCTTAAGTAGATTATGGTGATAGGTGGGGATTTATTGATGGGGAGCCAACTGGGAGAACCCATCAGAAGCATATGTAGCTGCTCATCTGGGTTGGTTCTGCAGGAGACAGTATCAGGACTTAGGAAGGGGAGGGTTTTGCCAGGGACTTAAGGTGTTACTTCCTGGGCACTGCTATTTCCCTGGAGAAGAACCAGCATAGTATTTAGCACACAATGGGCCCTCTAAGGACTTGATGGTTGCTTAAAGTTTTTTAATGATTATGTTATGGTATTGGAAATATTTCTCAGTAAGTTGGTTTTACCACAAGACCTGTTTTACATGGGGTATTAAGTCATCAAAAGCCTTCCCAAAGTAGCTCTTTGCTGGAAGAGACAAGACCTATTACTGTGACATCAAGAATGTTCAATTGGAGCTATTTCTCAGCCACATTAATTGCAGCCACCTTGCTTTTGGTAATTAACGGTTACTTCCTTTGGGGTAAGGGTTGGCCAATGATGTAAAAATATCCCCATGCTTATGGCTTGGAGTCAGAAGACTTGGAGTCTAGTTCAGTCCCTGCCTCTTGTCTGCTAGGGGACTTCTCCCTGGGCCTCCCATGTTTTCTCTTTCGTAAGATGAAGAAGTTGGACTGATGGTCTTAACATCTCTTCCGCCTTTATTCTTTAATTAATGAATCTTTTATTTGACACTTAGGGTAAATGTCATCTTATTTTCTGGATTTTGAGTTCATTGGGAGATAGAATGGGTCAGTGTCTAGTCCAAAGTGCCCATAGTAAGCATTTTACAAACATTGGGTTATTGATGGCTCTTTAACTGTTAGAATTCATAGAGCAAGAAAAGTCTGAACTTTTGGTTGTTTTTAGCTTGGCTATTTTAATGTCCCTATTTTTTCTGTTATTCCTTAGTTCTAATTTTCTTATATTGATATCTATTCTCCTTTTGTAGCTTTTAAAATGGACTCCCTGGGACAGAAGTTTCTCATAAGTTAAGACATTATCTCACTAATTGGTTTTTGTAGACCTTTTAAAGGAGGTGGGAAGGGAACACATTTTGGCATAACAAGTAAGAAGTTGAATTTTATGCCAAGCATTTCAGATAGCATTGAATAGTATGTACTTTTTATTGTACACACTGTCCAACATTAGTAGTAATTATATCCTGACTCCTTAAGATTCTGCATTTTCTTTGGAATCCACCTCCATCTATTGCACTTTTTAGTGCAAACAAGCTTCCTCCCGTGGTAGTTAGAGTTTTGGAATGACGAAGAGTACTGTTACATAACACAATTTACTCAGGGTGAGAAGCTTATGGACTCATTTTGGTGGTACTGTTTATCTTAAGGGTAGCTGATGCTAGTTTAGACTTTTAAAATGAAAAGATTTGTAAATATGCCTCATGCTGCTAATATCCTCTGCTCTTGCTTTTTACCTCTTGAATCAGATAGTGAATCAGTCTTGAGTATTTAAGCAGATAGGGAAGTGTGAAAGACATCCATTTATTCAGCATATGGTAGAACTATTACTGTGTCAGGTACTATCACTTCTCCAGCATGGACATCTAAGCCTTCCTCAAATACATTTCCATCACAAGCCACTTGAGCTGTCCTCATTAATTGAAGTTGACCTGACTGCCATGTCAGAATGTTCCAAGAAAAAATATTCCTAACGCCCGAAAGCTACAGTTAGCAACCAGAATCGGGATTTTCTGCAGTGCTGCATGAAGGTAAATGCTGTAATTTAAACTAGAAATTTTAAAAAATTAAAACAAATGAATAAACTAGAAACTTGAACGGTGAAAATACATTCAGGCTTATGCCATAACTTTTCTGAGGAAAAATAAAGTCCCATCCAGAAAAAAAAAAAAAATCATTTAAAAACTGGATACTTACTTTCTAGATTCAGTTATTTTCAAGCCAATATTTTCATACCCAATCACCTAACAAAAAAGAACAATTAGCAGAGAAAAATGAGAAAATTCTTCTGTTGATTTGAGGATGCTAGTGGCAAGCCTTTGGCTTCTAAGAATTGAAGAATCCCTGTGTACTGATTCCCACCTGCCTTCCTGGAACAATGTGGTTTATGTATGCATCAAATATGTGTCTTATTGGTGGATTTCTTTTGTAATGATAGAATAATGCCTTCATCCAGACCCAGGCAAAACTATTATTCAAGCTTCAGTTTACAAATCCCACTGTGTACCCTTAGAGAAATTATAATCCTGAGTTTAAATTTAATATAAAGAAGATGTTGCTATTTCTCCTGCTTCCTCACCTTGGCTTGGCCTAAATGGAATAAGACTGTCCTGACCAGTGATATTTTTAGTGACTGTTTACAGAGAGTGGAACATCCTAATTAAATATTGTATTTCATAATATAAATCAGTAAAGTATTAGTTAAGAATATTTCCTAATAGTATTTGAGATGACATAATAAAAAGCATGGAATATAACCATAATAGTCAATGATACACACCAAATAATGAAGAAAAGGAGATAATTTTATCAGAAAGAAGTGGGTGTTAGAATAGGTTTGTCAACGTTAAAAGCAAAAACTGCCATTTATTTTAGCAGCAAAGGATGGGTTTATTTAGGAAAAAAAAAGAAAATTTCAATCCTGGACAAACAACCTGTGGCAAAACTGTAGGCAAGTCCTGGAAACAAAGGAAAGGTACACTTTTTAAGGAGAAAAGTGTAAGTTGGAAAGGCTGTTATAAACTAAATGTCTGTTGGAGTAAACTAGAAGTTGGAAGCATGGTGACTTTTCACTGGCTGAACTATGGGGGAGGGGCAGATGAAAGCATTTCTTTCTTTAGCAGGCATAATAAAGTAGTATCCAGGTGCAAGGTCAAGTCCATCTCTTCGTGTTGGGTCTGCAATTGACTAAGAGCAGTAAGGTTGAGAGCTCTCCTTGCCAAAACCTCCCGACTCCGTATTAGTGAGGTTACCCATTACCAATTTTCACAAGTTAAGCTACTACTTAGCAGGAAAAAAAGGAAGCAGGTGAGTTAGATGGCTCATTTCACTGAACTAAAACCATTCGAGATCACACATACACAGAGACCACTAAAAGGCACCTAACTTGTAGATTTTGGAGTGAAACTGTGATGACTATAATGAGGACTCATTATAATACTTAACAGTAAATTGATGGATTCACTCTATAATTCTGTCACCTTGCCCTTGCTTTCTTGTGCCTTGGTCAAGGGTCAGAGCAACTTCATATACTTTACCGTGTTCGCACGACATTTCAGAAATAATAAGTGCTCAATAATTATTTCTTGAAAGAATGACTTGTAATCCTCTAGCTCATAGCAAGGATAAAGGTTAACTTTTTAGAAATAGATATAAATCTGTGTATGAAATTGTATGTGTTCTTTTAAAATTTGGGGAATAATGATTTTTAAACAAAGCAATTGAAAATGGTTATGTAATGAGAGGATTTGGGATTTCCAAATATAAAAGTTTAGTCTAAATGTTGTATTATTTGTTTGGTGCTTCATGCAACTTAAAAGCATTCCCATGGCCTTTTTATCATGACGATGGCTTCTTTATTTTCCCAGAGATACGTGGGCAGCTGTTTCTATTAAATAAGGAAATAAAATCACCAGAACTGTTCTCAAGTCTGTTAGGAATCCAAGATCAGAGCCTGTATTACTTAATTTTTTCTCCCAGATTCCTTGACTCTGTTGAATGTTCTCAAACTGAGACTCCTTGGGATGTGTGAGGACTATGGACCTTGGAAAGAACTGAGCCAGCAAAATTCCTGGCTATTGCTTCCTGCTTGTGACCATGCACTTCACTCTGATTTTTTTTTTTTTTTTTTTACATGACAAGTTACCATGAAGATTCAGTTTGAGGAGAAATTTCTGTGGATTAAAAAACAAACAAGCAAATGTTTGAAAACTGCCAGTTCTCTACCGTTCCATAGTGCCTCCTTCATAACATAATGGAAGGCAGAAACTAAACTTGAGATGAACTAAATTTATTTTGCAGCCTGGGTGGCTTTGCTTTGATCAACTGTTATATCCACATATTTCCTCTAGTTATCTTATTGAAGTATTTCTAGAAGTGTGATTTCTACTTAAGACTAACTTTCTCTCCTGTAGACAACTTAACCTATTTTTAAGATTCAGAAAATCCAAAGGGATGGAGGCAATGAGGTTGTATGGTTGCCAGAGAAAACTGAGTGAGACTGCCAAGAGACTCCAAAGGGTAGAATTATTTGTAATTTTACTGTATTCCAGGGCTAGAATGTCTGTCTTATAGGTCATTAAATTGTATTGCAAAGGCACAGTGGGAAAACTACACTCTCAATGAAAGCATCCCATCAACTAAGTTGACAAGAGATAATATTAGCCAAAATCTCTGTTCTGGTAACCTTTCCAAAAAATGGTCTACATATATCCCCTTACAAGGTTTTCTTTTCTCAAGATATATGAAGAAAGACCAATTTTTACTCAGAAGGCTTTGTGATGAACATAAATTAAAACACAATGATATCTGATGAATTTGAATGCTGCCAAACTGCCCACCCATGCCTTCAAGATTTGGTGTCATTCTTCCCTGGAAAGTTTTGTGTACACGGTACAGATACTCACATTGTTAGACCTTATCATTCTATATTGGCTACCTCCTTTGTTTGATAAGCTTTATCTATATGATGACTCTATATCACTGAATATGATAGCAAATGAATTAAGTAAATAGTGTTTCTGTTGAGACTAGAAATAATCTGTGGATTATTTATTGATCGGATGAGTTTAGTCCTCAGAAAGTCACCATCTTTTTATGTTTTCCAAGTGTTTGAGGTTCATCCTTTCTGTTCCCCCTGTGAACTTTATATGATATTTTTCTTTTGGGTTGTGTTATTTACTCCAGTCTGTTTATCCCTTTGCCCATTCTGCTAATTCTTTCTAATCCTATCCTGAAAGATGAAAACCCGAAAGCAGTAGCACATTATGTGAGAATTCCTATATTCACCCATCCTACCCAAACACCATTACCAACATACCATCTACTCACTCTGCTCAACAGTGCTGTGTTTCTCTAGCAGTCTGGCCAAGGAAGAGATGTCTGTCAAAAGAAACCCATGGGCTTACTTTCTATGAGCTTCTAATTATCTCCTTCACATTGTTTGCTCTGACCAAAACCAAACTGCTATATGTCTAAACCCAAAGGCCGTTTCTTGTCTCATGTTGTTCCTTTTTCCAGAAATTTCCTTGTATATCTCCCTTGTTCTGATTCTCAAAGCTTAAATGTCTCTTGCTCTATGGCATTTTTTACTGACTTCAAACCCAAGAATGACTGGTTTCCTTTTTTGCCTTCTCTGTACCCTTGTTTGCATGCCTATCTTCAATTCTATACTAGGCTACAAAGCCTACATTAGAAAGGATTGACTTACTGTTTTTGTATCCTCAGCAACCAGCAGTGGGCCTAGCACAATGTAGGAAGTAATTTAAAATTATTTTCAGACTGACTGAATGAAGGCTGGCTCTGCCTTACTGACCCACTGTACGTAACTGGCCATTGCCCTGGGTTCCTCGCATAGCACTTGTTCTGGTTACTCCAGTTTGCCCCCATCCATTTCATCGTCACCAATACATTTTCTTCTCTATCCTTCTCTTCTCTGATCTTTGCTCCAGAAGGCTGACTCCTATGGACTGCTGCACCAAGGTTCCCATGTCCTCTGGCTTTGCACTGAGTTTGGCCAATGAGAGGCATAACCAGGAGGTAGTAGGGCAGAAAAAGAAAGGTCAATATCTTTCTTTCCTGCTCCTTCCCTCTCCACTCTGGCACTATTTTTTCTGACAACTTTACCCTCTGCCAGGCAGCCACTCCCTATCTACAACTGTTACTGGACGTTGGTAATACTATTTCTTCCCTTTATTCCTTTAGACTTTAAAGTGGTAACTTTTAAGAGCTTCCTGGTCTTGATTGTCTCTAGATACCTCAACATCCCTTGTTTTTGGCTTTGCCCATATGTTAGTAAGTCTCTCAATTAAGGTCTATATTTCTACCACCTGAGGGATTTCTACATCCTTCCAAGCCTCTCAGTCTCTTGCTAGATACCATACAGCCACCCAGTATCTTGCCGGATCTGAAGTCCTGCCCTGAAGTCCAATTGCCTGCCTTAATTTGCTGCCTAGCTCTTGCTAACCAACCTTCTTCAAGAGCACTGGATCCTATTCTCTACCAACCAACTCCTGGCCATCAATGGACCTAGGAGCAGTCTGCATCTCCCACCTGACTTGATTATCAGTGACATCAGCTGCTATATTTGGCCGGCCATTTTGGACATCTTAAATTCACCATGTCCTTGGGACATTGTGCATTGTATTTCTATTTAGAGGCCAGTCTTGTGTAAGGATTCATTTCCCTTACTTTTATAATTCCTGTATATTCCTATAATTCTTTACTTTCTCCAACAGGTTGAAGTCTTGAGGCATACAAGCTTCCTAAGCAGATTTATTTTTGTATCCTATATGGCTATTTTGATATGTCTCCTTTGAGAAAGACCCTAAAGAAGAATTTTCAAACGTACATGGTTTTACCATCACCCTTGGTAAAACCTGGGGCTGGCATTAATAGAGGCTATGCCCTCCATGAAGCAAGAATGAGAAATTATTTCATTGGAGAATTCCGTATCATCATAATCATTTTTAGGTCACAGTGGCTATTTTTTTCCTTGTACCTACTTTAAGCTAAAAGTAGTTTGATATAAAATTGTTGCCTTACAGTCAGATTTTCCAAATATATATAAAAAGAGCTTTCCTGTCCTTGTTTTGTGCCGTGGTGCTTGTGCTTTTGCAACTGAAAATAGCATTGGCGCTCTTTCCTGGCACATTACTCTGCAAGCTTCCATCTAATTTGCTGTCCATATTCACCCTGAAATCCTTTTAAGCATTGCTGCTTTCCAAGTATTTCCTTCTTATTGAGTATCTATGTCTCACTTTCCACAAAGCTATTCTTTTTCCATTTTCAAGGTTGACACATATCCTTCTACCAACCTCTCTTCTCTCTTTGAAACCCTCTTTTATATTCCTAAGTGGTAGAGAGTTTTTCTATTCATTTTTTCCTTATTTCCAAAACAATGTATATTATAGGAAAACAGTGAAAGAGAAAGTACAAAACCACCACCCAGAGATAACTGATAAAAATTTCAAGTATATCTTTTGACTATATCTCTGTATCTATAGATAGATAAATACGTAGATCTTTACAACAAAACAAATGCAGTCTGCTTTTTCATTTAATAAATCAAGAATTTCCATACATGCAGAAACTGTATAAAACCTGTATGTGTACTATTTTTACTAATAGTTATATGTTAACACTGGTGTGACTACTGCTCAGATTAAGAAATAGAACATCACCAGCATTCCTAAAGCCTCTTGAGTTTCTTTTTCTAGTCACCTACCCGCCTTGTTATAACCATTATCCTGACTTTTAAGGTAATGAGCTCTTAGCTTTTCTTTATAGTTTCACCCATGTTATAATGTGCATACAAATATATATTATTATATTTTCTTGGTGAACTAAGTATTTTATCAATATAAACTGATTTTCCATCTCTAGAAATGGTTTTTGCTTTAAAATCTATTTTCTGATATTAATATAGCTCATCAGAATCTTTTGCTCATATTTATTAAGTATGTTTTTCTATTCTTTTAGGATCAACATTTTTGTTTTTTCAGATTTCCATATATGTCTTATAAATTGCAGATCATTAAATGTGGAGATTCTTCCAGCCTAATGATTTTTGTCTTTTAGCTGAAGAACTTAGTCCCTTCAGTCCCTTTAATACAATTTCAGATGTCTTCAGATTTAAATCTACCATTTTGTTTTGTGCTTTCTAATTGTCTTATATGTCCCATATATTTCTATTGATATATATTTTACTCTCTTTTAAACCATCTTTTGAATTGAATTAGTATATTTTATTATTTCATTTTTTTTCTGTTTGCAACTTTGAAAGTTAAATGTATGTTTCCAATTTTGTGATTCCTCTAGAAATCACAGTATTCATACTTAACAAAATCTAAAATTTACCAAAACCCGGGCACCTGGGTGGTTCAGATGGTTAAATGTCTGCCTTCGGCTCAGGTCATGATCCCAGGGTCCTGGGATCAAACCCCACATTGGGCTCCTGGCTCAGCAGGGAGCCTGCTTCTCCCTCTCCCTCTGCCTCTCTCCCTGTTCATGTGCTCTCTCTCTCTCTCTGTATCTCTGTGTCTCAAATGAATAAATAAAATCTTTTTAAAAATAAATAAATAAATAAATAAATAAATAAATAAATAAATAAAATTTACCAAAACCTTCATATGTCTTTCTTCTATAAAAAAGTACATCACATGAACTCCATTGAAACCCCTCCTGACTTAAATGTTATTTCTGTCCAGCTCTTTAATTCTGATGTTATTATGTAACCTCACTGGACATTATTATTTCTTCTTTATATAGTTCATGGTCTTTTACTTTTACCCCCATACTTACTGATTTTTTGATTATTATTTCTTTTTGCATCTTAAACGTTTTAACTGAAATCCCTTTCTCCTTTCTAACAGAAATTGTTTACTATGTTTAAAGATGTTCTGTTAGTGAAAAATTCTCTGTTTTTTGTTTTTCTGAACATGTCTTTTATCCCTTATATTTGAAAGTTATTTTTGCTGGGTATAGAATTATTTCACTACATTGAAGTTGATGATTCTCCATCACTTTTATTCTATTGTTGTTTCCCCTGATTGCTTTTAAGACTGTTTTTTGTCTTTGGTTTTCTGTAGTTTCACTAGGATATGTTAATATGTGGCTTTCTTTGTATTTGTCTCACTGACAATTCACTAAACCTCTTGATTTCATGGATTATTGTCTTTTTTAAATTCTAAAAAAAACCTGCCACGCTTTTATCTATTGAAATATTATTTTTATGTTATTCTTTTTTCTTCTTCTTGAACTCCAATCAAACATATGTTATAATTCACATGTCTCTTACCTTCCTTTTTGTATTTTCCCTTCATCTCTCTGTGCTACGTTCTGAATAATGTCTTCTGTTTGACAGAATAGTTTACTAATTTTCTCTTTTGCTGCATGCTTGGTCTGAATGTTTGTGTCCCCTACAAATTCACATGTTGAAATCTTAACCCCCAAGGTAATGGTCAATATTACCATTATTACCAGGGGTAGAAGGCTGGCCCCTCATGATTAGTATTAGTGTACTTACCACAGACACCTCAGAGAACTTGCTTTTCCCCTCTACTATGTGAGGGACACAATGAAAAGGGTCCATATATGAACCAGGAATTGTTCTCTCCAGACATCAAATCTCTTGGACTTTCCCACCTCCAGAGCTGTAAGAAATAAATGTTTGTGGCTTGCAAACCAACCAGTTTATGTGATTGTTGTTATAGTGTCCTCATTGGACTAAAACACTGCACCTAGACAGTTGCTAAAATACCTATTAAATTTTTAAATGTTTATTATTGGATTTCTTTAGATGTCTATAAGTTTGAGTTTATTCTTCTTTGAGTCTCCTATGTCTAGATCTGTTTACTGTTATCTGAATATACTTTCAAAGTCATATATATTTTAATACAGTAAGCATAACCTAAGCTTTTTATAATCATTCTATTATCAAAGGTCTCCATCACTCTTCTGCTGTCTGTTATTTGTACAGGTCTAAAATCAATCACCTTGTTTTCTTGTGTGCCTAGTTAATTATGAGTGTGTGGTAGGCATGATTCTTGAAAAAAATTCATGGGTGTTTTCAGACTCCTGTGATGGTATTCTTTCTTCCAAAGAAGCTCTGTGTTTATGTTTGTATCTGTCTAGCACCTGGGGACACTACTAATTGGAAACCATCTCAAATATAATTCATAGCTTGAGGTTCCCTGCTCCACTCAGACTGTGATGTCCAGTTTATAAATATACACAAAGACCCATCTATAAACATAAATTTTAAGATATTCTTCCTTTTTATTTTTCTTCTCCTGCTGTGTTCAGCATAGATATAGTCTTCTCTAAAATGCTCTATGACTTGAAGTGAGAGGTGAGGGTTAGTTCTAGTGTATCATTGTTCTGAATCTGTGGCCTTTGAGGTCCCAGCTTGAGGTGGAGAAAGTGTCTCAATAAAACATCTCACTTTTTGAAGCCCATGGAATAGAATCTTTGTCTCCTCCCATCCCTTCAGGTTACTGACCTGAAGCACCAGGGTTCAGTATTATAAAATAAATAAATCAATAAAACCCTCAAGGAAGAAATGGAATTCCTATGAAATTCTGCTTGTTACTCTAGGTTCATTCTTGCCCCCAAAATGTGGCCTTAAAGTTCTCCATTATATTTGTAGCTATTTCTTGATTTTTCAAATAATGAGCTTTATTTTTTATACATTATATTCGTATTTTCAGCTAATGGGTTAATCCAAATAACAATATTATAGTATGAGGAATCTGAAGCAGCTGCAGTATCACTTTTAATTCCTGGATATTATTCTGAGCCCTGTTTTTAAGGATCATCTTTTGAATATTTTCTTGATATATATATATGTTGTATACTTAATATTAACTGCCTTCTAACTCAAATTTGCCTTTCACATAATTTCTTAAGTAGTGATTTGCTCATTATCTTCAATTTCCAATTCAATAGATAATATTTAAATACAAACTTTTTCAAACTTACTTTCACTACAGACCAATTATTACTTTTTCTTTGAAACATTGACATTTCCTTCTGAAAGGAAAGGGTTTGCAACCCCAAAAACTTTAATATGAATGTAGAAGCAAAATTCTTCAAAATATAAGGTGCAATAGAATGACTTTATCTAGAGTGGGACACCACCACATTACCAATGTGGAGTGTGAACTTAAACAAACACTTTCCCCTTGCAAGGACTTATTCTCATGTCCAAGGGCAGAATGTTGAGAGGATATTAACCACTATATTACTAAACTATATTGGTGATCTTACTGTACAACTTGATATACATTATGAAAGAAAACAGAAATAATGCTCGTGGTGATTCTTAGAGCTTACAGTTCCAAAATACCATTCTTTTTAGTACTCTGGGTTCTAGTTTGATTAGATGGGATTGAGAGAAAGGGTAATACAGCTCTACTAGGCAGAAGAGATCCAGTGGTTTGAAAATGGTAGGGTATAAAGAAATTCTTATAAAGCAAATTAAGACAGCTAAGAGCAGGGGCGACTGGGTGGCTCAGTCGTTAAGCGTCTGCCTTCAGCTCAGGTCATGATCCCAGGGTACTGGGTCGAGCCCCATATCGGGCTCCCTGATTGGCGGGAAGCCTGCTTCTCCCTCTCCCACTCCCTCCTGCTTGTGTTCCCTCTCTCGCGTGTCTCTCTCTGTCAAATAAATAAAAAATCTTAAAAAAAAAAAAAGACAGCTAAGAGCAGCACATATAAATCTTATCAAAAGGCTCTGAACTCAATGCCTCTTAGAAAGGCTGCTTACACTTGTATATGCAATAGACATAGAACAATAGAGAATGATGAGGATTTGTCATTAGAGGATAAATACACTACCAAAAAACATCGAAATTTAATGTTTAAAAATGCATTACCTATGTAAGACACTTCTGCAAGCCAAATTGTGTGGTCAGAGAGCCAGGAAAATCAACAAAGGAGTTTGAATAATAATTAAAATGTATTCAGCACTTAGAATGTCCCAATGGTAATAATTTACAGGTATTAATTTACTTAATGTTCAAAATAATCTGTTAAAGGAACTTTTTTTTATAAATCAGAACAATGAGACAGAATTTTAATAATTGGCCAAAAGGTCCTATCAGATAGTATGTGATAGTGCTAGAGCGCAAGCTCAGGAGCTCTGATTCACCTAAGCTCTCCACCACTAAGCATATTGTCTCTCCATGTCTTTGTGGGTAGTTAACTATTAAACTAATTAAAGTTTTATAAATAAAACTAACTCTGTACCAGATTCTCTCAAAACTTAGATATATTTCTCATCTGATAAAAGGAAAAATATATATAATATTATGATATTAATATATTAATTATATACACATACATATATACAATTACCCAGTTCAATATAGATTGAAATTTACCATGAGGCATGACTGATTTGGCCTCTGATCAGAAATAATTTAGATACTGAAAAACCAAACAAGCTAAAAAAGCAAACAAAATTTGAAAAAGAAAAATTCACCTCAATATAAAATAACATCACCACAGGCTATTTTCACAATGTCGACTCCAATGGATATAGCTAAAAATATCAATGGATTTGAATGAAAATCTTTGAAATTTTAGGCTTTCTATGCCTGAAATGAACAATTAAAAATAGAGCACAGCAATAAAAAGTTATCTGAGTATGGATATATGATATAAATAGCAATTAAATCGGCATGAATTTTATTTAATTAAAACTAATTTTTTTCACTCTCCATTAAATAAAGGATTTCTTCTAAGACAAGAAAGTTGAATGGGAATAATTATATCATAAATTAGTCTTCCTCTATTTTTACATATTTCTAACTATAATGCTAAAAATATTTTGACTACATAAGTGGTTTTCATACAGTGTCTTGTTATCTATGCATTTCTTTTGTTACTGAAAATCATTTTATTACTATCCAAAAATATTAGACCATTCTAGCTAGTTACTTCATAAAATTCCATGTGTCCTGTTGTCTATCCTTGTACCATTTATAGGTTTTTAACATGTTCCTTATTTTATGCTGTGAGGCCTTTTGCAATTTTTATTTAAGGTGTAAAGAGCCAATCTTATCAGCATAATAATTTTTTTAACTATGTCACTTTGAAGGAGTAAAAATGGGAGCTATACATGAAGAAGGCAGGAGTCAATAAGAGGGTTCTGAGAATAATTCCAAAGAGTCACATGAAAAGATATATTATGTTTTATGAATAAAAATCAGTTCTCATAAATAAATGAAAAGGTACTGAAATGGTCACAATTTTATTTGAAATTCCCATGTTATACATTTCCTTGCAAAGATTGAGTTAACCCTATCCTCCTATTAAAGATACAGGGAAAATTGAACATAAGAGAATATATGAAAATTTGTCTTGTCACAAGCTTACAGAAAATCCTGATTTATAAATTATGCAATTGTTTTCCCTACCTTTGAAATTTCTCCAACTTAAGTTATGTTGCACATCTATTTTATTTTAGATCATAGTTACAATTTTCACAAGTTGCCTGTGCATTAAATTCCTCACTAAATCATATTTGTAATTTATTAACATTTATTTTCCTTTCTGATGCATAATCATTGGCAAATATCTTCTAAAAGCATACCATTATGTATATTTTCTTCAAGTATTTATTGTTCTGCACTGAGCCTTTATAAAAAATAGAGACTTTCCTATCTAAAAGAATCATTTTTAGTGTGATTACCCTTAACTCAATGTATTTAAGATTTAATTTAATATATGGCAAAGTAGGGAATCCTTTAATTTTTTTGGTAGTCATCATTAATTATGAAATAAATAGTGATTATCAATATCTAAGTATATTTATTTAGAAACATTACTAATGTAAATATATTTCTATATTATCTATATATTTCTATAGCATATCTAAATTGTCAATAGTTTTATTGACATTATTCATTTCTAGAATAGATACCTAGATAGCACTATTCATATCTAGAAATAATAAATCCTATCATTTCTATTTAAATATATCATAATACAAGGTGAAGGAAATAGGTCATTCTTTTTGTTTAAATCTTACATATGTGGGACTGTCATGAATTTACATAGGAATTGTGTTAAAATGTCATTTGGTCTACTGCCAAATGTTTAATATTTATGATTCATAATATTTTGTAAAGGCAAAACTGGAATTCTCTCATTTTCCTAAATTCTAAGATTAGAATGACAAATTAGAATGACAAATAGATTACAATAATATTTCGAGGTTTTTTTTAACTGAACTTCGTAAGTCTTTAAACTATTGGCATAGTTTGCTGAGTTTCTTGGTAATTTACTATCTTTTTTGTTTTTCCTTAATATGTTAATGTATCTTTAGACATTTACCACAATTGTATCATAAAGACTGAGTTTTGTCATATGGTTGCACCATAAAAAACTAAACTTGGAAATCTCAGTTATTTGCCATTCGAATTTGGATATATCAAATGTACCTCCGTAGATAGAAAAAATATTTTTTTTTCAAAACTGTGTTAATGTCCTGCTTTTAAATTGCTCCCAGAATTTCTGTATGAACTATAGAAAAAACTAAATATTTAAGCCACTGAAAACTAAAACGTTCACTTCTGAGATTCAGAAGCACTTTTGAATCATGCATAAATCCAACATTGGCATTACAAGGCATCATTAAAACTTTCTTTAATCATATTCTTTTAAATACTGAAAACTCTTTTTTCTACTGTAGAACCAAATAAAAGCAAAAAAAAAAAAAAAACAAGTCACAAACTTTTGTACCCAAACAACTTTCTTCCCTTCCTCTATTTCACCTGGAACATAGTTTTATTGTCATATGTCAGTTATTTGGCATTTTGATGTCTATTTTTTTATTTTACCTTAACTTTCAGAAATATGAAATCCATATAAGTAATCTTTCAAATGTATCTATATTTAATTGAACATATTTGTTATACTAATTTCATTAAATTACATTTAATTAATTTCTTTTTTAAGATTTTATTTTATTTTTAAATTTTTATTTATTTATTTTAATTTTTTTATTTAAATTCCATTTAATTAACATATCCTGTATTATTAGTTTCAGAGGAAGAATTTAGTGACTCATTAGTTGCATATAACACCTGGTGCTCATCACTTCAAATGCCCTCTTTAATGCCTATCACCCAGTTACCCCATCAACCCCACCCACCTCCTCTCCAGCAACCTTCAGTTTGTTGCCTATAGTTAAGACTCTCTTATGGTTTGTGTCCCTTTCTGCTTTCATCTTATTTTATTTTTCCTTCCCTTCCCCTATGTTCATCTGTTTTGTTTCTTAAGTTCTACTTATGAGTAAAATCATATGATATTTTTCTTTCTCTGACTTGTTTCACTTAACATAATACCTTCTAGTTCTATCCATGTCATTGTAAATGGCAAGAGTTCATTCTTTTTGATGGCTGAGTAATATTCCATTGTATATATATATTCCACATCTCCTTTATCCATTCATTTGTTGACGGACATCTGCACTCTTTCCATATTTTGGTTATTGTGGACATTGCTGCTATAAACATTGGGGGTACATGTGCCCCTTTGAATCACTATGTTTGTATCCTTTGGATAAATACCTAGTAGTACAATTGCTGGGTCGTAGGGTAGTTCTATTTTTAGCTTTTTGAGGAACCTTCATACTGTTTTCAGAGTGGCTTCACCAGTTTGCATTCCCATCAACAGTGTAAGAGGGTTGCCCTTTCTTCACATCCTCACCAACATCTGTTGTTTCCTGAGTTGTTAATTTTAGCCATTCTGACCAGTGTGAGGTGATATCTTATTGTGATTTTGATTTGTATTTCCCTGATGCCAAGTGATGTTGAGCATATTTATTTAATTAAATTACATTTAATTAATTCCTCAATTTTCAAGTCATTAAGGGCTCATTTACTCTCTGTTTTTCCATGTATATAGTATATAGTATTTTATAATCTTTTTTTGAAAAAATTACTTATTTATCTTGATATACTTTGGATGCCCTCAAAGATAATATAATCTTGCTTGGAATTTGGCTTATACTGCATTCATGAATTAATTCATGATTACCTTCAATTTTTATTGAGCACTTATTATGGGGATAAAAGAGGTAATCCAGACTGATGTGATCCCTTTCTTCATGACATTAAGTTCTAATTTTTATACATATGAAGAAATAAGGACTGCTTTAGGATATAATCTAAGATATTTTGCAGAGATAAAGCACTAAGCACCATGCTAAGTGAAATAAGTCAATCAGAGAAAGACAATTATCATAGGATCTCACTCATATGTGGAATTTAAGAAACAAAACAGAGGATCATAGGGGAAGAGAGGAAAAAATAAAACAAGATGAAATCAGAGAGGAAGACAAACCGTAAGAGACTCTTAATCATAGGAAGCAAACTGAGAGTTGCTAGAAAGGAGGGGGGTGGGAAGATGGGGTAACAGGGTGATAGCCATTAAGGAGGGCATGTGATGTAATGAACACCGGGTACTATATAAGACTGATGAATCACTGACCTCTACCTCTGAAATCAATAATACATTAATTAATTGAATTTAAATTTAAAAAATTAAAAAAAAAAAAAAACACTAAGCACCATGAAGGTTCTGTGAAGAAGAGAGATCAAGCTGTGGATTTGTTGGATAAAATTCAAGGGATATGGAATCTGATGCCAGCTTCATAGGCAGGCATTTCTTCCAAATAGAAGTGCTTCTACAGACATTTTTAATAGCTTCCCTCTCTTACAAACCACTGAAAGCAACAATAGTCACAACCCCAATTACAAATTATAAGGAATATCTGCTATATTGGACCAGATGAGAGAGGATGAAAAAAGTCAACACGAGTCCATCTTCTTGGTTTTATGGCAGGTTGCAGATTTCCTGACAGATACATGTCACAATTCTGAGAAGAGCTCATACCATCCTTCTGATAGAAGAATGAGATGTAGAAGCTGAAGCAAGCCTTGAGAGGGTCAGAGGAATGATCCATAAGAAGCCAGTCTAATACTGTGAGATGTTAGGGAAAATGAAACAAAGGAAAGAAGAGTCTTCATTGATAGCCCTGGGTGAGGGCTGGAGGGGGGAGAGTATGGACTACCTCTTATTCTAGGGAACCCATCATTTCAGGAGGGTCTCCACATGCCATATTTTTTTTTTCTTTTTAAAGATTTTATTTATTTATTTGACAGAGAGAGGCACAGCGAGAGAGGGAACACAAGCAGGGGGAGTGGGAGAGGGAGAAGCAGGCTTCCCGCTGAGCAGGGAGCCCGATGTGGGGCTCCATCCCAGGACCCTGAGATCATGACCTGAGCCGAAGGCAGATGCTTAACAACTGAGCCA
Source organism: Phoca vitulina (assembly GCF_004348235.1). Taxonomy (NCBI): domain Eukaryota; kingdom Metazoa; phylum Chordata; class Mammalia; order Carnivora; family Phocidae; genus Phoca; species Phoca vitulina. The sequence goes on from NW_022589714.1 coordinate 35,589,890, forward strand.
CCCAGGCGCCCCTCCACATGCCATATTAACCTCTTGAATGTCAAAGCTAAATGGGATGCATGACCAGGATAGAGGACACAGAGGATTTAGCGAGGGAGATTCTAAGATGGCCAGCCCAAACCGAAACTTGAAGGTAAACCCACCTCACTTCTGCTATTATCCCCTCAGCGTTCAGCAATAGCTGGTCCAGATAGAAATGCCTCTCCATAACTAGAGAGGCACCAGCACGCAAAATGAAGGAGGAAAGAATACAAGCAAAATGAAGATGATGAAATTCTACCTGAAGAGCAATTTATCCCAGAAAATAGAGAAACCTCAAAGCATGCTCCAGAGAAGATACAAACACCATGACTTCTCTAGGGATTACAAAAATGTGGAAAATAGACACAAAAGAAAACAGAAAAACTGAAGAGACAGCAAAAAGAGGAAAAATAAACTGGCAGAACTCAGAGGAAAAAATTGAAGGAAATAAATCAAACCATTATTAGAGAGATGAGCTACTTTGGAAGCAACAAAATATAAAATAAAAAAGAATGAAAACACATTTGAAATGTAGAGCACAGACTTGAATAAATCATACAAAATGATATAAAAAAACAAAAATAGGAAAGCAATTAGAGAGAGGACGATTGAAATGGAAACAAAGGCATCAACATAATGATAAGCTGTGATTGAGGAAAAATAGAGAAATATGGCACAGAAATAAAATATTCATAATTACCCCAATTGTCCTTCAGGCATTAAGAATAAAGACAATGATCTCCTATGTGTAACAGCTCAAGGAATAAAACACACATGTCCCCTTCTTGAAAAAAGAAGCTCCTTTATAAAATGTCATAAGAAAAAGGAATCAAAATAAAAACTCAGAAAGGAAAAACCATGATAAATCTACTTAAATATAGAACTAAGTTATCAATTCTAAGAATTGCAGACATAGAATAGAATGAAACCATCATAAACCTAATAATGTAAAAAAAATGTATAATAACAAAATGGGGGAGGAGGAAAGAACTGTGTGTACCTATCTATTGTCTTTCACAGTGGGGAATACACAGATAGTGCTTACTGTTGAAACATGGAATTTAAAAAATAAAAATAATAACCTAATATTTTAATTTTCATAACTTTTTATCATTTTTACTTAGAAGAATTATTTAGAAACTTTATAGTTATAAACAAAATTCCAATGAAGTTTAGTAATTTACTTTGAGGAACTTATTTAAAGAAAAAAATGTGAGGACATTGCATTAAGTTACCAAAATAATGCAGTAGTTGTCACTGGTGTTAGACAAGTGTATTTAAAACATGATTTTCATATAATCAAATCTCATTTCTTTGAAAATTCATTGAAGAATAGAGGGAATTTTTAAGTAAGATGAGCAGTTATAGAGAAATGAGTATTAAAAATGAAAAAAAAAAGGATTAAGAACACAGAGAAGGAAGAAAGGAATATGAAGTTTTGAATGTAACTATCCAAATACAACATGCAGTGGAATTTTCCATGATAAGTAAAAATTATAGCATACCAATATAGGAATATAAAAATATAGGTCTGTGGTCTGAATTTCATGAGTTTACCCTTATTCTATGTAAGTACCCTAAGAAATCATCTTCTTCATGTCTTAATATTCTTATACATAAAAATAGAATTATTTCCCTTTCATGGTTTAACACATATGTGATCTATAAAGATATTGTGTGGAAACATTTTGGATTTTATGCATAGAATAAATTAAATATAAACAGATATTCTCATTGGCCTAGTCCTAGAAGAGTCAAGTGTATTGATGTGTCTATGTTGAAGATTGATAAAGATATAGTGTATTTTACAAAAGTAGGGATCCGAAAGGGTACATGCACCCTGATGTTTATAGCAGCAATGTCCACAATAGCCAAACTGTGGAAAGAGCCAAGATGTCCATCGACAGATGAATGGATAAAGAAGATGTGGTATATATATACAATGGAATATTATGCAGCCATCAAAAGGAATGAGATCTTGCCATTTGCAACAATGTGGATGGAACTGGAGGGTATTATGCTGAGCAAAATAAGTCAGAGAAAGACATGTATCATATGACCTCACTGATATGAGGAATTCTTAATCTCAGGAAACAAACTGAGGGTTGCTGGAGTGGGGGGTAGGGTGGGAGGGATGGGGTGACTGGGTGATGGACACTGGGGAGGGTGTGTGCTCTGGTAAGCGCTGTGAATTGTGCAAGACTGTTGAATCTCAGATCTGTACCTCTGAAACAAATAATGCAATATATGTTAAGAAAGAAAAAAAGAAGAAGAAGAATGTAGCAGGAGGGGAAGAATGAAGGGGGGGAAATCGGAGGGGGAGAAGAACCATGAGAGACAATGGACTCTGAAAAACAGAGGGTTCTAGAGGGGAGGGGGTGGGAGGATGGGTTAGCCTGGTGATGGGTATTGAGGAGGGCACGTTCTGCATGGAGCACTGGGTGTTATGCACAAACAATGAATCATGGAACACTATATCTAAAACTAATGATGTAATGTATGGGGATTAACATAACAATAAAAAATTTAAAAAAAAAAGATATAGTGTATTTTAAAACTCAGTAGAAATAAGACTATTGTCTTTAAAAATACTATTACTTTCCAGGAGAGAGCAGATTTAATAAGTAAAAGTCCATTTATTCTTTGGATATCAAAAATACAGCCATGAGAATTGTATAAATGGTAGTGGTTGATTTAAAAACTTGTAGCAAATATGAACTTAGAAGATTTTAGACTTGTGTAATGCTTTACTTAAAGATATATATACACACACAAACACACAGATTTAGAAAGAGTGAAGTTCTTAAATATCTAACATAATTTGCTTACTAGATAATAAAAACCCTGCAAATTTCTGTCATTGAGAGCTTACTTTTTGCTACCTTTTTATTATAAACATTTGACAATATACATAAAAAGTGAAAGAATTATACCCTATCCCCTAGATTTTATGATTGACCTTTATCACACTTCCCTATCACATAGCTATTCATCTACCCATCCTCTACCCATTGATCAATCATCTTATTTTTGGTGCATTTTATACTTTATCCCCAAACACTTCAGTGTGCATGTCATTTACACACTGAAGTTCAATGTTGTTTACAGTTTATTGTTTCTTTTGAGATAAAATGTATATATAATAAATGCATAAATCTTAATTATATCATTCATTAACTTTGAGAAAAAATAATATATCTGTATAACCCAAACCTCCACCAACATATAGAACATATTATCGCCCTGCAAATTCCCTCATAACCCTCCCAGTAATTCTTACCTTCACCCTTGCCCCTCAGAAGTAACCACTGGTCAAATTATATCCTACCATTTATTTGTTTTGCCTTTTCCAGAACCTCATAGAAATAGACCCATATATGGGGCACCTGGGTGGCTTAGTCAATTAAGCATCTGACATTGACTCGGGTCATGATCTCGGGGCTCTGGGATCAAGCCCTGTGTTGGGCTTCCCACTCAGCGCAGAGTCTGCTTGTCCCCCCAACCCCATTCTCTCTCTCTGGCCCTCCTTCCACTTGTGCTCTCTCTCTCTCAAATAAATAAATAAAATCTTAAAAAAAAAAAAAAATAGACCCATATGGTCATCTTTGGTAGAAGGTTTCTTTTACTGGGTGATAATATTTTTGACTACCATCTATATGAGTTTATTTTTTGACATTAATAAGCTCAATGTTAATATTTCTGATGAGAATGTAAAAATAAATAGAATATTCTAGTTATTTCTAAGTGCATTAGAATATTGATACAACAACAAAAATAACAAATACAGATGAGCCTGTGTACTTCCTAAAATCATTTCACCAGTGCTACACATCTCATACTTGAAGAAACATGGAAAAACTAGTACTGAATCCTGACTTTATTGTTCCATTGTTCTGTTGCTGGATGAGTTACCTAACTTGGCCCTAATTAACTTAGCCATCATTGGGATAATAATATCTATCTCACAGGGTTATTGTGTGGGATAAATGAGAAAACACATGTAAAGTGTTTAACATAATACCTGGAAAATAAGAAGGATGAAATAACTTGTAGCTATTATTATCATGATTAGAAACTTATCAATCATAAACATGAATTAGTAATCATAATAAATGTTAACATTTACTTAGCCTTTATATGCCACTGTTCTAAATGAATCGACTAATTTAATACTCAAACTATGAAGTAGACATTATTGTCATCCTCATTTTTATATGATGGAATTGCAATAGAGAGAGCTTAAGTTACTTTCAGAGAATACACACTAAGTGATAAAGCAGGCTTTCACTCAAGCAGAATGCTCTTGACCATCAAGTCCTACTGCCTCTTGGCAGTTTAGTGGTGCTCTGTAGAGAACAGGTATGGGGAGTGGTAGTAGAGGAAAAACTGTGAGTAGCAGTAATAGTAGTAGTGGTAGGCTAATATTAGCAGAAATGAAAAGGAGCATAAGGGGACTAAATCTCAGAATGAATTAGTAAAGGAGACTACAAAACACACAAACACAGAAAAAAAAACTCAAAGGAAAGGAAAAGAAAAAAGAAAAGAAAGAAAGAAAAGAAAAAAGGAAAGGAAAGAAGGTAGGGAGGAGGGGAAGAGGAAGCAGAAAGGGAAAAGGAAGAGAAAGAGAAGAGGAAGGAAGAAGAAATGAGGCCAACTTTAATCATTTCCTAATTTTCTTATTTTTAGTTCTTTTTAAAAAATATTTTATTTATTTTATTTATTTATTTTATTTATTTATTTGACAGAGAGCGAGCACAAGCAGGGGGAGCAGCAGGCAGAGGGAGAGGGAGAAGCAGGCTCCTCACTGACCAGGGAGTTCAACGCGGGGCTTGATCCCAGGACCCCAGGATCATGACCCGAGTCAAAGGCAGATGCTTAACTGACTGAGCCACCCAGGTGCCCCTATTTCTAGACCTATCAATAAATTAATTACTTAAAGTGTAGTTTTAGAAGTTCCCCAGTTCACATGATATAGTTGTTCCAGATGTGTAGCACCAAAGCAATTTTATCCTTATAGGCTCCATCATGTTACTTGAGGGAGCATGGAAGTTCTAAAATTATTAGCCAAAATATACATATTTTGTTGAATTATCTTTACCTTTTCTTCTCCTTCAGTATAAGGGTATTTTCCCGATTACATAAATATGCTACTTATAGAAAAACTTCAAAGTATGAAATGAAGCAAAGTTGAAAAGTTGTCATTCTCGTTATCATAATCATATTTTTCAAAGATAATGCTATAAAAATCTGTAAATGTATATATAGATAGATGATAGATGATAGATGATGATGATAGATGATAGATAGATGATAGATAGATAGATGATAGCTAGATGATAGATATGTTAGTTATCTGCTACAAAATAAATCACCCCAAGACTTAACAGCTTAAAACAACAATTATTATCTATAGTTTATGGGGTCAAGAACCTGGATTTGGCTTAGCTGGATTTTAGGTTTTTTGTTTTAGGTTCTTTTATAGGGCAGGATTCCTTCCAAACTCACTCAATCATTATTGATAGATTTGGTTCTTCAAGACGGTTGGATTGAGGGTCTCAGTTCCTCACTAGCTGCCGGCCAAAGACTGTTCTCAATTCCTTATCTCACAGAATTCTTCAGAGTAACAAAGTGCTTCATGGAAGCCCACAAAAGAGTCTACAAGCAAAATGGAAGTCATAGCCTTTTGTAACCTAATTAAAGAAGTGGAATTCTATCACTTTTGTTCTATTTATTAAAAGCAAGTCACTATATCTAGTTTACACTGAAAGGCAACCTATTACAAAAGAGTGTGGTGTATAACATTCCATCATATGGATGTGTGGTAATACATCCTAGTCTACATCACTACATACCTAGTCTTAGTGATTATGCACTTAGAGTCTAGAGATAGAATCTGGGTTCCACCATTTAGTATTTGTGGGGCCTTGGACAGTTACTTATCTTCTTTATAACTTAATTTCTTCATTGGTAAAATGGAGCTAATAATAATACCTTCTTCATAGAGTTGAGAACAGTGCCAGGCACATAGTAAGCACTCAGTGAATGCTCTTACTGTGATTATCATTATTATCACTATGACTTCAATTATTAAAATGCTGCTGTTACCATCATTGGACATGAAATTTTATTCACTTCTGTAATTATTTCCTTATGATAAATTCCTAAGTGTGAAATTGCCAGGTCAAAAGATATATATGCACTTTTAATAACATTGTTAAATTACTTTTCAACAAGATGATGCTAATTTATCTTCTCAGCAGGGCATGACAGTGTCTGTTTCCTCAAACTCTCATCAATTCTGGGTAATTTCATCTTTATGATGATAACTTGATAAGCAAGAAATGCTATTACATTTTTATTTTAATTTGTATATCCTCATCACTGAGGCTGAGCCTTTTTCCTTTTTTTTTAATTAACGTGTAATTGATATACAACGTTATATGTTAGGTGTACAACATAATGATTCGATATTTGTACATATTGCACAATGATCACCACAATAAGTCTAGTTAGCATCGATCACCACACATAGTTCTAGAATTTTTGATATGTGCAATGAGAATTTTTAAGATTTACTCTCTTAGCAACTTTCAAATATTCATTACAGTATTATTAACTGTAGTCACCATGCTGTACATTATATCCCCATGGCTTATTTATTTCATAAATGGAAGTTTGTAACTTTTGACCGCCTTCACCTATTTCACCCATTCCCCCCCACTCCCTGCCTCTGGCAACCACCAATCTGTTCTCTGTATCTACAAACTTGTGGGTTTTGTTTTGTTTTTAGAACCCACATATAACAGATCATACAGTGTTTATCTTTGTCCATCTGACTTATTTACTTAGCATAATGCTCTCAAGGTCCATTGATGTTGTTGCAAATGACAAAATTTCATTCTTTTTTATGGTTGAATAATATTCCATTGTGTATATATATATATGCCATATTTTCTTTATCTGTTCATATATTCATTTGTTGATGGACATATAGGTTGTTTCCATATCTTGACTGTTGTAATAATGCTGCAGTGAACATGGAGGTGCATATGTCTTTTCAAGTCAGTTTTTATTTTCTTTGAATAAATACCCAGAAGGAGAATTGCTGGATCAGAGGCTGAACTTTTTTAAATCTCCTTACTGGCAATACAAATTTCTTCTTTTGTGAATGACAATTCATACTTTTCCCATTTTTAAGTGGGCTATATTATTTGAATTATTAATTTGTAATTATCTACCTTTTATAAAGTAAATGCTTCTGGGGTATTGGTGCAGTGAGATTTTAGCAAACTTTTAGCCAGATAGAATTCACTTCCCATCTGGGAGCAGGGAGCTGAGAAGTCCCTGAAGAAGTCATCCTTTTTCACTGGGAGGGTAGAATTGTGTTTTTGACCCCACTCTTGATAGATAGCCAGAAAAGCATTCATTCCCTAATGAACCATACCTAATAAGGGCTTTTCAAGGCTTTGGGGACTGCAGCAACAAGCTGAGTGAGGTGTATCAAATGGGTTAGTAGTTTCAGGAAGTACTTTATCCAAGTAAAGAGCATAAGAAATTAGAGAGTGATGTGGCTTATAGAAGTCCCAAAATGATGGCTGAAAGGGGGACAGGCATGAGATTAGAGAATAGAGGAGTAGAGGGATTGTTTAGGGATCAATCTCAAAAATATGACCCATCCCCTCCGGCATCCATTTTTTGTACAAATGGCCCAGGATGTCTGTGTAAAGTTGAAGAAGCATATGGCCCACTATGCACTTTCTAAAAGCAGGAGTTTTCCTGTTTATCTTTGTATGCAGAATGCTAAGCACAGTGCCAAATTCACAATCGGTACTTAAGAAATATTGCGAATGAAGGTAGTAGCCCAGTTAGGAAAAGGCATAGATAGGTACAACAGTGATACATGGATGCTTGGAGGAAGGGAGACATGGAGAGTAATGATTAGTGGTGTGGTAGAGTTATCAAGGTCAACCTCACAAAGTAAAAAGGATATACCAAAGGCAAGGCAAGATTAGTAACTAGACAGTCAGAAATTGAAGAATGAATGGAAACCAAGAAAGTTGGGAATACAAATAATATAAAACAACAAAGTGATATCTTACTTCTAGGATAAACCTCTACCTTAGCCAGGATGGGTCATAAATGTTAGAATGAGTAACAGAAAGCATTTTCCAAGTGCATTAGTAATGAATTTATTTATTCAATAACTATCCATCGATAACCCGATATGTGACAGAATATCCTACTTACTCAGTATAGGATGGTACATCCTATAACCTCAAGAAGCAAATAATCACAACAGAGTATAAAGGCTGGATGGAAGACAGAGAGAATTTTAAAGGAATTTCGGTGGGGAAGCCTAACCTAGCCTTAGAGGTAAAGAAGGCTTCCCAGAGGAAATGAGACAAATAGGGACAATTGTGATGAAGGACAACTCAGAATGCACCAGTTGAGCTGAGGGAGGAGAGTTGGGGATTAAATTCCTGAAAGGAACAGTGGGATGCACCAAAATAATGGAGTGAGAGAGAACTTAGAAGCACTCTGGAAACCTAATGTATTTCAATGTGAATACAACGTGGATTCTGCAATGGAAGAAGGTACATAATTGATTGGATTTTTAGAAATTTCAACCACTAATCATATCCTTAGTGGCATGACCTAAAATACCTACATTGTTATTTTAGAATTGTTATGGGTACAGTGGGACATAAGAGTCATATATCAGCTAGTACATATTCAGAATTTTGCCAGCATATTTGTACGCAGGCATAGAAATGTAAGTTCCATGAGGGGCCAACTTTCTTTTTTATCCCCAGTATCTAGAATGGTGCTGAACAAACAAATCAGGAAAATAAATGAGTGAATAGTGCTGTCACAGCTTGATTATAAAAACGTGGTTTAGTATGAAACATTCTAAATCCCAGATTGATTTCTGGATAATAGTTTTACATTTACTGGCCAGCTTCCCTACACACCAATAATCTGTGGTCAGCAAATAAAAGTCAATGTTAATATTAGCCTACATTAAACACAATTAGAAAGGAAAATATGCAAGAAATAAAAACACTATGCCTTCTAAAATCAAGTTATTTCCTTAGACTATTGCACTGTTCCCAACAAGGGGCAATTTTGCACCCCCCCAAGGGATATTCAGCAATGTCTTGAGTAATTTTTTATCGTTAGGTCAGGAAGAAGGCTACTGGCATCTGATGGGTAGCAACAGGGATGCTGATAAACACTGCATTGCACACAATGACCCCTACAATAAAGAAATGTCCAACCAAGATGTGAATAGTGATAAGGGTAAGAAATCCTGGATTTTTGGAATCAGGGTCTCTGCTTCTTTGGTACAGATCACCAAAACATGGTTTTATCTTTAAACCCTTAGAACTCTTTTAGCTCTCAAAATCTATATTTTTATTACAATGAATACATTTAGCTCCACAGTAGAACAAAATACAGTAGGAAACATGGAGGAGAACGTGGAGTTTGGCTCTTGAACAGAGTATGCATTGAAGGGTTAGCCATTTGCCTGCTGCTAAAATGAGATGAAATATTGGAGCCAACTTTTTCCTTGTTTTTTCTCCAGAATGGAGACTGGGGAAAATTAACAAGTAGAAAATGGTTGTCTCTGGCATGTCTCCTAACTTGTCTCTTACCATGATTGGCACTCTCCTCTACTTCTCTTTGTCTTCTCTTTGTGTGTTATCACCTCACCCATAAAAGGTCCCATTACTTATATTATTCCCTGTGTCTCCCCACTCTTCCAAAACCGCCCTTCTCTTGGTGTCCTGTTCTTAACCACTTGAGAGAACCCCACCTCAGTAATAGCTGCCAATAGTGTTATTGTTGCTACTTGTTAATTATATTATCATTTAAAAAGAAAGGTGGCAAGGTTTAACCCAAAGTTATTGATTGATAATGGTGAGATTTCTAGTGGTGACATACTAAGTATCTTCAAAGCATGGCTTTAACTTTTGCCTTTGTTCTTGAGGAATGAATTTATGTGTAAACCCTCTATAACTGTAAGAATCTCTAAATCGAGTTTGGTCTTCATTCTTGGCTACGGGACTGCCTGTCGCTAACCACGGATAGTAGTTAAACTACTAAATAAAACATTTCCACACTGATAGATATGTAGCTGCTGCCCTAAGCCTCCCGAATGCCCACCATCATCTCCAATTGCCCAGCCCCACTGTGGACCTTCTTCCATCTCCCCACAATCCAGCAACTGCAGGGTTAAAACCTGCTCCAGTAGATGCCTTCCAACTCTGGCAGCGTCTGCTCTGCCTGGTTTATTTCAACTGTCCCTCTCCCACCTCCCCCACTGTTACCTAGTTTGAATAGTGTCTTGATCATATCACCAGCTACAGCTTTTGTTAGTTTGTTCTCACTGTCATTCTTGGTGGAGGCGGTGCTTATCTTTCTAGATTCCAACAAGTAGAAGTAGGCAAAAAGCATCCTTTCCTTGATATTTGGATACTTCTTTGAATGTTCCAAAGAAAACAGAAAACCTCAGATATAAGCTACAATTTCATCTTTCACAGTATTCTCCTGCAAGTTCCAATAAAAAAAAATCCATGACAAAAATGTGACCGTCCTGCTTGTGTCCATTTCAAATGTGAAAGATACAGAGGATTATAAATAATGGTGCAAGTTAAGCACAGTTGTATGACTCAGAAGGATAAAAAGCATAATGTAATGATGTGTACATGGAGAAAAAAATAGCAAATGAGGAAAGGAGCAACATGAAACAAGTGGTTTAGTAATGAGGGTGCTAAAAACAGATGAGAGATTATAATATAGAAGCATAATAAAAATGAATGACATCTTTCAGCTTTTAAGCACTAAAATTCATTAAAAGAGATCCCTTCAATTTCAAAATTAAAGATGTGTTAATACTGATATCATTATTTTTTCAAAAATTCAGTCAATACAAAAAGTACAAAGAAAAGAGTAAAAAATAATTCCAAGTCTCACCACTCAGAACAGTCGTCATCAACAATTAATTGGTAAACCTTGGTCTAGATAGTGCTTATATACTTATGCAGGCATAAGGATGGATGGATGGATGGATGGATGGATGTTTAGATAGATAGATGGATAGATTAAAAAATAAAATGAGATTATACTGTATTTTATTACTAATGATTACATTTTATTTACTTTAAATTTTTTTAAAAAGCAAAAAAATTTGTGGAGCTGAAAGTTTGCTGAACTTTATCCAAAGTTCAACAAGCTAAGAGACATGCATTTCTAGAATTTCTGTGGATCAGAGAAAAAGATTATGCAAAACAGTAGAAACTGAAGTTTGTTAAATATTTATTTCCCTTTTTTAGGCCACCCTCATTTCTTTCCTGTAATGGAACACTTTTAAATTAGCATATTTTGGGACGCCTGGGTGGCTCAGTCGGTTAAGCGGCTGCCTTCGGCTCAGGTCATGATCCCAGGGTCCTGGGATCGAGTCCCACATCGGGCTCCTTGCTCGGAGGGGAGCCTGCTTCTCCCTCTGCCTGCCTCTCCCCCTGCTTGTGTTCTGTCTCCCTGACAAATAAATAAATAAAATCTTTAAAAAAAAAAAAAAAAAAAAAAAAAAATTAGCATATTTTGTTTCCTTTATAGCTCCCTTTCTCCCAACTCCTGACCTTTGTTATTGTATAACTTTTTTTGCAACATGATCCTTGTGCTCCCATTTGGTTAGTTTCAGTTCTACATTTAAATGGAGTGCAGGCCTCTTCACTGAATAAGTACACAATTATCCTGCTGCTTCATGATTGATTTAACAATTGTACTTTATCTATTGACTTCCTATTATAGAATGTGAGAATGTAGCCTAGTTATCTCACCTCAGCCATACATGCTCCTCTCTCTCTACATCCTCTCATTATGGTTATATAGTCATTTTTAGTAAATTAATGGTCAGTGCTTATATTAAAATGACTATAAGTATTTTTCAGAACTAAGCAATGATTACATTTCTTTTCTGTTCATTTTTTCCTCAAATTAGTAATTGCTTTGCTTTTCCTTGTTAATACTGCTAATTCTTCCCAAATTTAGTATTATATCCCACATGTCAAAATACTTTAAGTAATTGGTTGGGTCCCTTTTTCCCCTCCTAGAGATGTTGCTTCTGGAGCCTTCTATTCTCCTGAGCCAGCCAACTGATTACTCTCTAAGTTTGCGGTACTGTTGTCAGCTTTGGGGTTTCCCATGGATTTGATCCCCCTTCCTTCATGTCCTGTGATGGTGGCCCCACTTCCCAAATCTTGTGTCTTCTTTTATGTGGAGTATATTCTGAGTAAGAGAGCTTAGGAGATAAATTTTTGAGATCTTGTATATCTGAAAATTTCTTTATTCCAACCTTACACGTTAATGGTTTGTCTGGAGCATTAGAAACTTCTTTCTGAAATTTGGAGGCATTTCCCCATTGTCTCCTAGGTTCCAGTGTGGCCGCTGCAGTTACCAAATGCCATTCTTAACCCCCCGGGCTTCATATGTAATTTTTTTTCACAAGCCCTACTCTTCTAAAATTTCAAGTTCCAAATTGGTGCCGCTATTTTTTTTTTTTTAATTGCGCTGGGTACACAGTGGATCATTTCAGTCTGGATGAGCTCCACATGTAACTCTTCCAGAGATTTTTTGGGGGGCGGGGTGGGGGGAGGTAATTTCAACAATCATGCTTTCAATTTTCAAAGAGCTCTTTCTTATTTTCCCATTGTTCCTTTTTCTTTATCATCCTATCTGGTTTCATGAATTCAATCTTCTTTTTTCTTTTTCTTTTTTTAAGATTTTCTATTTATTTATTTGACAGAGAGAGAGCGAGAGAGAGAACACAAACGGGGGAGTAGGGGAGGGAGAAGCAGGCTTCCTACTGAGCAGGGATCCCGATATGGGGCTCGATCCCAGGACCCTGGGACCACGACCTGAGCTGAAGGCAGACACTTAATGACTGAGCCACCCAGGCGCCCCTCAATCTTCTTTTTTCTTAACTTTCTAAAGACATCATTTATAATTTTGGAAGTTTCTTCCTCTCTCTTTAATATCACATGTCTCAGGGCGCCCGGGGGGCTCCGTTGGTTAAGCGTCTGCCTTCAGCTCAGGTCATGATCCCAAAGTCCTGGGATCGAGCCCCACATCGGGCTCCTTGCTCAGCGGGGAGCCTGCTTCTCCCTCTCCCTCCACCTGCCGCTCTGCCTATCTGTGCTCTCTCTCTCTGTCAAATAAATAAATAAAATCTTTAAAAATAATAATAATAACATGTCTCTGGGGGAGTTTTCTGGTTGTTGTTTTTTTCTTTTCCCTGTTTGTTTGAGCCTCTGCATTCCCTCTCCATGGCCCTCCTCAAGTATCTTGTGACCACTTCTACGTCAGGTACTTAAAAAGCACGAAAGCTCTGTATGCGTGCTTGGGTGTAGCTAACTGGCAGGCTTCGTGGTGGATTGATCCCAGATGGCACCAGGGCCCTCAAGAGCCGTGGCTCCCCAAATCTGAGCTTGAGATTCAAACTGAGTGCCTCAGGATCATCAGGAAGCCTTGTTAAAACACAAATTGTGAGGCACCACCCTCAGATTTTTTGATTCTGTAGGCAGAGCTTGATAATTTGCATTTGTAAAGTTTCCAGGTGATGCTGGTATTGGCTGATCCTCAGGCCACAATTCTGCATGGAGCACTGGGTGTTATACACAAACAATGACTCACGGAACACTACATCAGAAACTAGTGATGCAATGTATGGGGATTGACATAACATAATAATAATAAAAATAAATAAATAAATAAATAATAATAAAAAAAGGAACCACTGGTCTAGAGAAAACTCAATCCAATTTTCTGCCTAGTGGAAATATATCTGTTACCAGAAGCAGAGCAAAGGAGTAATACTGGGGATCTCTTCAATACTGAGCTTTCTCTAGAACTTTCAGTTTTAGGAAAGTCCTCATTCCAGACCTCCGTTGTACCTAGTATCTTGCAAGTTACGGTACCTCTAATAATTTCATCAGAAAGAAACCTCATCCTAAAGATTTCAACCAGACCTCATCTTTTCAGCCTAACCCACTCCTACCTTCTGAGGTACTAACTGCCTGCAATTCCTGAATCTTTCTAAGGTTTCCGCAGCTTAAATCTTTATTGGCATCCTTCTGTTCAGGCACACAGATTTCATCCTCCCCATGCTTAGTTAATTACCATTCTGCCACCTGCTTTCACTTTCCCCATTTGTTAACATTTTATTCATTATTGTCTCTATTCCAATTTTTTATAACATATATACCTTTTCAAAAAACCTGTATCATTTAATGGGGCTCCAGGAGGGAGCAAATATAAATGCATGCATTCAATCTACTATGTTTTATTAGAAATGTCCATTTCCTTCTTTACCTTCCCCTCTCCCTCACCCAGTGGCTTACTGAGGCTAGGATAAAACTAAGTCATAAACAATGGACACAGCCATAGGCATGTGGTTTCTCTTTTATGGGAACAATTCTCTCATATCCCATGATATACTCATGTGCTCAGATTGTGTTCTTACTGTTAGGGACCAAGGTGACCTACTGAAGCTTTTTTTTTTTGTTAAGATTTTATTTATTTATTTGACAGAGAGAGAAACATCTAGAGAAAGAACACAGGCAGGGGGAGTGGGAGGGGGAGAAGCAGGCTTCCACCGAGCAAGGAGCCCGATGTGGGGCTCGATATGGGGCTTGATCCCAGGACCCTGGGACCATGACCTGAGCCGAAGGCAGACGCTTAACGACTGAGCCACCCAGGCACTCCAACCAACTGAAGCTTTTGAAAGGAGTTATATGTCAACTTTATCAGCTCTTTCATTTATTTTGGTCTATATTTGATGATATTTGAATCACAGTTTATTATTTGAGTTGTGGATATGTCCTTGTTCCATTGAGGATAAATATTTTCCTCTAATTTTTATTTTCTGATAATATTGGTAAATTTCAAGGAAAGAGATTGGATTAGAAAATTGCATTCTGCTATCTTCAATTGAAATTCCCATTTCTGAGAATTTTAAATACCCTGAACTTTAATGTATCCTAACTTGAAGTAAAATGAAAAATATCCACCAGACAATTCTTCAAGCTCCAGGAAAAATTTTTTTTCATAGCTATGCAATTTTATTTCTTTTCTTACTTTATTTTTTAAAAGTTGGATCCTAGCAAAATTTAATCTGAACTATTTAATGTATAACTTTAACATTTAAGGTTAAAAATTATTTTTTTATTTTTTTATTTTTTTAATTTAATTTTATTATGTTAGTCACCATACATTACATCATTAGTTTTTGATGTAGTGTTCCATGATTCATTGTTTGCATATAACACCCAGTGATCCATATGTGCCCTCCTTAATACCCATCACCGGGCTAACCCATCCCCCCACCCCCTCCCCTCTAAAACCCTCAGTTTATTGAGTTTAAATGGAATTTGCCAACTTTACATAGAAAGATATCTCTGATAGGTAGTGAGTGTAAATTTTTTCTAATCTTTTTAAGGATGAACCAATAATAATATAACAAATACATTATTCAGATTTTCTGGTGTAATGCCTGATAGTATTAGATGCTCAAAGATATTATCTGCACCAGTGACTGCAAAATGGATCCCATCAAGTACATTCATACTTGTCAGATTTCATGCCCTGTTTTTGATTCTGTCACCATAAGCAGGTCACTAATAGGAGTATTCAAGAGGAAAAAGCAAGTATGGGAAAACAAATCAGGCTCTCTCTGTACTCCTGAGATTCTGAAGTGTAGAGGCTAAATAGATGATCAGAAGGCCTAGTGTCTTTTATTTTGTCTAAATTTAATGGGTAGTCCTGTCTTTGTTTTGTTTTCCTCAAGATCCAGTAAAGTTTTATAAAACAAGGAGTCTTAATCAATATCAAGTGGAATTCAAACCACAAGAGAGAAAGCTATGGAGTGTTAGAAAGTTTATATAACATATCAGACTCTGTATTTGTCTTCTTACTAATAGGAACTTTGCAAGATAATCAGTAAAGGAAATCTAACAAAGAAATAAATCAAATCACTAGAGATTTAGAACAAGATCTAGTGAGATCAATGAAGAATGTGCAGTCCATTATTAGGAATTAATTTGTTGGGTACTTTAATATAAACCTGTGTCATCAATCACTTTCTCCTTCTTCCCCTCTTTCTTGGGGTTTTTCTTTATTATATTTTCCCTAATTAGTTCTTAGAGTCTAGCTTGTATTTAGAGAAGAGTTTTTTCTTCCTTCAGGTTTACAGGACCTCTTTTTCTGTCCAGATTCCTGCCTTCTCCAACATATCAATAATATCCTGTTTGAGACCATTTCCATATGGCACTAAAGCAGCTGTATGAAAAGTGGAAGATTCAGGGAAGCACCTAGTTCACTAGGAGACAGGGTGGCGGACAGCACAGTTACAAATATGACCAACTGAATCTTTTACCTTTCATTGTACACAGAGCCAGACATTTCTCATTACTAAATTCAAGGTGCTGAAAAGTCTTTATAAAGCAAGAAGCGACATATCGTTTTTTCTGAATTATATGATATATACTTATATTTCCTTCATTTTTTATTGCCCAAAATGCACTTACCCCAGGATGGGAACTTCTTAGCACAATATTGAGTTCCCTCACACCAAAACTTCATGAAATAACAGATTTCACTTTTTAAATAAGTGTTATCACTGGCATCCACACCGTGGTTTACAGATAGCAGGCTTCTAGTAAATGTTAGTTCCTTGCCTTTGAATTTTTTTAATAATTAAAATTATTAAGCTTCTATTAAAGCAAGGGATTTGCTCTGTCTATAATATGTTGAGTTATTCTGAGACCTTTTTAAGGAGAGCAATATGGAAATACTTCTTTCTCCAGATACCTTAAAAGGTACAAAGCTGTTTTAAAGTCTTGAAGAACAACAGAGCTGTGACTTGCAATTCCAAGCCTGCACACTGGCAAGTGATATCTTACCTTAGTAACTGATTTTCATGAAAAATTATCTATCTTCACATATATTTGAATGCGTTTCAATTAAAAATCAACCTAATTCAACACATGTTCAGGGCATTCAAATTTGCTTATTGAAGCACTCAGACTGAAGGGAAATTACACCGAGGGACATTTTTTATTTAAAAATATTTTCTCATTAGTATCCCATCAAAATTCACAAAACGGTGAGAGGGATAATGAGTAGATGAACAGTAATGAAGGTTAGGTATTTTTCAACAAATGACAGGCAGGGACTCTATTAGAAACAGACACGTATAACGACAGTTGCCGATACTGTCCTGTCATACTCCAGAAGGTAGTTCAATTCCACAAAAGAGCCCCTCTCTTGTGCTATTTTTTAAAGCTTCACAATACTCTCCAGCACAGGAATGGAATATGTACCTGGAAACCGTTTGATCCTTGCATGGACGTTTTGTTAGGTGAAACTGGAGCAGTGTTAATCTAGAGAGAATCATCTCCCACTACTGAGGCAAGATTCTTTGTGTGCACTCCACTACCCAATGCCTCGTGAATAAGGTTTTCCAGTCGGGCTGGTTGTAACAGGCACTATTCTAGTCCTTCTGTGAGCACCAGGTCCTGTTCCTTCTATTACCTTTGAATGATTCTTTCTTTAACCCGGAGGAGCTTCTTTACACACACGTGTTGAGCAGTCCTGCACTGCATTCTTGGGGGCGGCCTTGAGGAGATCGCAGCATTCCTTGTCATGCAGCTGTTTCCTCTCCTGTGTTCTGTTCTGCAAACTCCAGCCACCTGGGAGTTCCCATGCTCTCAGCTCCATCTCAATTCAGGGCGTCCACCGGGCTCTGCCCAGGTTCCCGCTCTCTGAACCATGGCCTGGAAACTCTCTCAAGGCAGTAAGCTGAAAGCAAGAGTAGGGCTCATCTCATATGTTTCCCATCTCTCAGGGATTATTGTCTTTACATATGTGATGTCCAGTGACATGAAAACCATTGTTTCTTATCATTTGTCCAGTTGTTTTGATAGTTTCAGGTGGGGTAGAGATGGTAAGTCTTGTCCTTGTGACTTTATCTTGGCAGGAAGTGGAAGTCTAAACCACTAGGATTTTGAGATTAATTTGTTACCATAAAGTAATCCAGTCTATCTGACTAATACACATGTATTCTCCCTAAATTAGACCATTAGCAAAATGGTAGTTGATTTAAAATAAAAATAAAATCCACAGTGATTTAAGACATCTTCAACTTCTTTTTTTTTTTTTTTTTTTTTTTTTTTAGAGAGAGAGCACACATACATGCTGGGGGTTGGGGAGGGGCAAAAGGAGAGGGAGAGAGAAATCTTAAGCTGGCCCCATGCCCAGTGTAGAGCCCAGTGCGGGGCTTCATCTCCCAACCCTGAGATCATGACCTGAGCCAAACTCAAGAGTCGACGCTTAACCAACACAGCCACCCAGGCATCCTGTGAACATCCTCAACTTCTGAACAACGGTGATTAGAAACAACTTCAACTTTCTTGTTATAGAAAGACACCAAATATTCTATTAGTAGTTTGAGAGATGACTGTCTTAAATAATGAGATTTCTACATAATACATTTTTGAAAAATAATGTGGATTTGGCTCTCTACAGTCCCCTTGCTTAGCATAGCATTAAAATATATGAATCTAGTCTTAAATTTGAATGGTAGAAAGACATTTACAGTATTTCTTGGGTTGGAGGGGGTGGGGTAGAAACACAGAGTAACTAATTCAGGTTAAACTTTGTAAGAGATGCACCATATGTTACTTGGTCTGAAAATTCATAACAGGAATAGAACACACAGATTTAGCAATCGTATTTCTGCATGGTCTTACAAATAATGGAAATTTTACCTGCAATAACAGATGCAGCTTAAGTAATAAGTCTCAAAATGGGATTTGAGAATTTATATCCTATACAGTCAATGTCAGTTTTTCTTGAATGAAACTATGCTTATTTTTTACTCTTAACCGTCAAATTCTTTGAATTTCACTTTCTTTTTTCTGTTTAAAATCATTTAATATATTATAGGCAATCTAGAAAAACAGTAAAAAGCATTAATATTCTCACTACCCAAAGACAATCGTTTTCAAATATTTTTATTATCTTCCAATCCTATCTCTGTATGTGTACACAATTTAAACCAAAAAGTATATAGCGTTGTGTTTAAGAACCATGCTTTCTGGCTTCAAATCCTTGCCCAGTCACTGCCTAGCTCTTCGATCCTGGATATGATATTTATATCTCTGTGCCTCCTCTGTGTAATGTAGAGAATATTACCTACCTCATGAGGATGTTTGAGGATCTAATGGAGTCATATTTATAAAGTACTTAAAATAGAGGCTGACACAGAATAAGCACTTACTTAATATTAGCTATTGTTATATAGATATTTACATGTTTCTATAGATTCTTCATAATTATTTTATGGCCACATTCTATGATCTTAAAGGCTTGTAATTTACTGAATTAATTCCTAATGTTTATTCAAGTTACTTCTAAAGAATGTCATTATAGATAATGCTACAAGGAAATCTTCATATATGTATCTCTGATTCTGGTGAATTATGTATCAGAGTGGGATTATTGTATAAAAGGATCTATATATTATGCTGTTTTCCAAAAGGGTTGTACCAGTATATAATTGGTTTCTTGGATTGTTAATTCTTTTAAAGAAAGAATTAACATTTTCTTTAATGATCAACCTAAAGCAGACAGTAGGATGCAAATCCCTTCAAAATCTTCAGTTCTTGAATACTTATATCACAGATTGATGAGCTTTTTTCTCTGCTCATATATAACATGTCTCTTGATGAAGAGTGCATATCCCAATGCTGCACTATCCATCTAGAAATAACATAAGTGGGAGTAGAAGTAACAAAAAGAGAAGATCTAGATGTATTCTCAGATGTCAAGGACTAATATATAATGAAACTAATATATTATAAAAACTTCATTATATTGTAATTAAAAATCCCCCCCTCAAAAAGAAGCATGATTCATAAATTATTTAAACAGAGTTTAATTTAGATCAAAGGTATAAGAGAGTGGGAGATGGTTCTTAACCTGTAGGGATGACAAGGTTCTGGAAAGCCAAGTAGAACCAGAAATACTGCTGTCGCCATATTTGGATATCTGCCCCACGACTTCTTTAGCATTACCCCTGATGCTACAACATACTAGTAAAGCCATATAGTAAAACTACAACACCAGTACTGCTACTGCAATACTTCCTGCATACTTCTGGTGGTAACTGTCTCACATCAGTGTACCTCCTGGTTTTCATGGCCATCTCTTTCACTGGACACAGGTTCCCTGAGAATAGGATTGGTATCTTAGTCATATCTTATTTCAAAACCGAGCACAAAGCTTAGTACAGAATAGGCACTTAACGCATGTTTGTTGTATGAGCGAAAAGTGTGAATCATTACCAGTAAAAGAACCAGGATAATTTAAGATATTGAAAGGGAGCAGAATATGCCACCCTAAAATGTGCCACTTTGGCATGTGGATTATTTTGAGCTGAAGGCAATTGTAATTCATTAGTAAACTTCTTTTTTTTTTTTAGACTTTATTTATTTGAGAGAGAGTGAGTGAGAAAGAGAGAGCAAGAGCAGGGGTAAGGGGCAGAGGGAAGGGGAGAGGCAAACTCTCCCACTGTGCAGGGAGCCCGAAGTGGAGCTTGATCCCAGAGCCCCAGGATCATGACCTGAGCCAAAGACAGATGCTTAACCAACTGAGCCACCCTGGCGCCCCTCATTAGTAAACTTCTAATGACCAGCTCTCCTTCAATAGCAAAGTGGAAAGGTTTGTGTCATAATAGGAAACATGTATGGGGTTAAAAAAGTAGAATTATTTTTAAATATTCAATTAGGATGTAAAGTTTTCCTATAGGAAATGTTAGGGAGAAAAATTAGACATTTAGAAGTCACCATGATGTTTAGCTCCTGCTTCTGCAATCCATTTTGGCAGACAGCATTCAAAACTGAAGGGAGGTTCCAGTTTAGATAAGATAGTGTTTTATGTAATGTTATCATTTAAGCAGTTAATGTTTTCCTGGGAAATTATTTCATAGTCTTTAGTTACATCAATACATCACCTAAATATTCTTTTTTCTTAATGGAATATTTTTACATGCAAAGCACTTTGGGCAAGATATACTTGGCCTCATTCTGCTTCTCCATTAAAACATTAATGTTCTTGATGCTTTACACTCTGATTTCCAATTTTTCAATAACTACCCTCATTTCAATCTAATATTTAATATAATACCATTTTGTGTTCATGCTAGGATCTTTCCTGTAAGGATATCTCAGATCATTTAACTTAATGATTTTTTTTTTTGCAATGTATAGTGTAGGAGTGGTTTTACTTATATGCTAAATAAGATAGTAAAGAGTACAGGATCACTTCTTGATTAAAATCTCACCCAAACTCAGAGATCAGTCACTACACTAGCACGCGGGTAGTGCATGCTTTCTCCCACAAAGCAGAATTCTTAACTTTTTAAAAAACCCAAACCATTGGAAATGCTGATGAAAGATAAGGATCTCATCGTCAGAGGAAAAACTAACAACATGCATATAGCCAATAGTCATAATTTTTCTGCATACAATTGCCAAACCTTTCACAGACTCCTGGGAGAGCATTCATTATCCAGAAATTAAGGGGCACACTCTTTTGTCCTGGAAGATGTACGCTATCATTGACTTTGTCATTATCCTCATTCTCATCATCTCTCCCATCATTATCCTCCTCATCCTCATCATCACAATCATTATAGGGTGTTTCTAAAGTAGTTTAGAATTTTAAGTGTACATGAATCTATCCTGTTTGATTTTCAAGACTAATTTGGTGTGTGTGTGTGTGTGTGTGTGTGTGTGTATTTAGCAAATGTTCACTGACTATCTACTTTGTGCCAGGCACTCTTTTAGAAGCTAAGAATAAAAATTAAAATCTGCCCTGGAGGAGCTCATATCTTTTGGTGTTGACAAACTGACAACAAATAATTACAGAGTAACTGAAGTACAAAGGCAAGAGAACTGTAGCAAAGATAGATACGTAAATGATGCAGGAGCACAGCCCAGAAGACAACGTATTCTTTCTTGGGGGAACTCCATCACCCAAGCTTACGTTCCAGTTGACATGGAATATCAATATTTTGTCAATAAACTCAGATTGCCCCTACCACAAGCACTACCCATTCCATTGTCCCCATCCTAGAGGATGTATTAATACTATCCATTTCTTTCCAATTTTTGTTCTAACACATGTACACATCCTACCTCCCTGACAGACCCTCTCCCATACTTGACAAAAAAGATTAAAAATCTTCTGTTATAGCATAATCAGGGAACAAATGTTGCTTTGTCCCTATTCTAAACAATTTTCTTGGGCATGCAGTATATCTTCTCACCTAGAACTATTTGGTAACTTTAATCATTAGTATATTATCTTGGTATACTATATAACATCTCTATCCTGGTTTTTTTTTTTTCTTTTCTGGCTCGGGCAACTTTTTAAAGATTACTGTAATATATTCACACACAAATTAATCAGTTTTTATTTTGTGCAGATCATTGTCCACCTTTCTCTCCTTAATTCTCTTCAATTCTCCTTTTTTTTCTAGCAGATTGATACCTTGTTAAAAATTCTTCTGGGATGGAAAGAAGGATCTTCTTAGAAAGATGGAAGGGTCATTTTAGAACTAAAAGAGATGAAAAAAATATCCATTTCTAGCTTTTTTGTTTGGGGTAAGGGCTATCCTCAGTTACTCAACAAATAATTACTGAGTGCAGCACTGGCTACATAATTTACAGAGCTCAGTGCCAAATAAAAATCTGGGCCCCCTTATTCAAAAATAAAGAATTTTAAGATGACAACAGCAGAACATTAAACCAAGTGGGGCTCTTCTCCGCGTGGGACCCAGTGTGATCACACCAGCCACACGCCCACGAAGACAGCCTTGTCTTAACATATGCCAAGGCACAGTTAATTGTCCAGGCTACAAAAAAAAATTAGGACGAGATCAGGGCCTTACAGAGGAAACAGACAAGTAAACAGACAACTGCATTAATAAAAATTTAGAACAAAGAAATCTGCACAGCACAGCTTCATAGTCAATAGAATCACTATTCTGGCATCTAAAAAGCGCTGAAGAACAATTTAAATGTCTAATGAAGTTTCTCACTAAAGTGCCAGAAAAAGAAATTACATAAAAAACGTTAGGAATTTTATTTGTTCTATTCTCCTTTCAGTGTTCCAAACTGGAGAACCCTGACTGAATGTGTGTGTGTCACACAATTCATATGTTGAAACCTTTCCATCCAATATGATGGTATTAGGAGTTGGGGTCTTTGGGAGGTACTCAGGAGTAGAGGGGGTCATGAGGACAGAGCCCTCAGGAAAGGGATTAGTGTCCTTGTCAGAGTCACAGGACAGTTGGCTGCTCTCTGCCGTGTGAGGACACAAGGAGAGGTCAGCTCCTGCAACCTGGAGGAGGGTGCCCACCAGACCCCAGCCATGCCGGAACCCTGATCTCGAAACTCCAGCCTCCAGAACTATGAGAACTAACTCTGCTGTCAATGGTACTTTGTGACAGTAGCCTGAACAGAGTAAGACACTGGCCTGAACCTTCTATCTTAGTCCCCCAAGATCTTGGAACTCTGCGAAACAGTGTCTCAAAACTCATCCACACTGATCTTTTTCTCTCCTTTCTTTACACGTTTTTGGAGCTTGTCTTTTTTTTTTTCCTGAAAAGGGTCTAGTTCTTGACCCTACAAATGAAAATCAATCTAGCTCTCACTGAACTCCCCAGTTCACTCTTCCCTCTATCTCCTCACTCCAAAAGCAGCTCAAGTAAAAAAAATTCCAGGAGATGGTCAGGATAACACAGAAAGCTCCTTAGAAGATAGGAGGCTGGTACACACACAGCTGTAATGATACTTTTTTGCCCTATGATCCTATGATGATATATTCGCGAATATTGGCTAAATCCCCTAGATCATACCCAGCACTTCTCATACAGCCTCCAGTTCTGTGGGTTCTGGTTCTAGGAATGAAAAACACACAAAGTCATAGTCACCTAGGGTGATATCAAACCCTTCCTAGAATCCAGAAAGCATTCCTCCTGGTACCTCTTTAGGTCTAGGGGTGATAAAGACTTCTTACATATGAGCCTTGCAGTAATGAGCTGTTAGTACTAGACCTTGTGTTTTCTCTACATCCTGTTCCCACTTAGCTTCTGGAAAAGGTCCTTAAGTTTCAAAGGACAAGAGGAGTTAGATACAAATGTGAGCAAAGGGGATGATCATGCTACAGTATCCCCCATTTAACCCCTCTCCCCCTATAGTAACCATTGTTAATTCTTTTGCTCCCGTTTATAGCAGAACTCCTTGCAAGTTTCTCTTTTGAACTCATTCCAGCCAGACCTCCGTTCCCATCACTCCACAAACATTGACAAGCTCACCAATGAACTCCATCTTGTCAAATCCACTCAGTTGACACACTGACCATTCCCTTCCTTGTTTGGCCTCTAGGATCCAGTCTCTTAGGATGCTTTCCTAACCAAGCTACTACTTCTCATTCTCTTTTTATGGTTTTTCTTCCTTTTTCCAACTTCAAAAAGCCAATCTTTTTACTATCTACCCACTCCCTAGGTGGTCTCACTATACCTGCAGCTTTCAACACCATCTAAATGCTAACATTCCCACATTTACAGCTCTGTTCCTTATCCACCTATTCCTTCATCACCCCTCTGCCTTGGCCAAAAATTTAAAAGTCCATTTTGAGCCCACTATCCTCACTCTTCTCATTCAGTCTCTCTATAAGCTCAGTCATTCCTACCTCCACGATGTATCTGAATCTGACTCTTTCCCTATCGCCACTTCACACTGGTGGGACTTTGATCACTGCTTACTTGGATCCTTGCAATGTCTTCCGACTGCTGCTTTGCGTTTTGTTCTCTCCCAGATTCTTCTATTCTTCATATGAGAGGCAGGGTGATCTTTAAGATGTCATTCAGATCATGCACTCTCCTTGTTTCAAACCCTCCAGGAGTTGCCAAGAAGAACAATTCAAGTTCCATACTGCATTAAAAGAAAAAGACAGGAAAGAGGAAAGAATATATTCAAATTGGGGTTTTTTGAGGGAGTTTTGGTAAAGAAACTGTTTTCAAAAATATGAGCAGAATGTAGGGAAATCACAGCTAACGGACCATTACCTCAGACTCATAAGTAGAGGAAACTGTTATTCATGGTCATTGCAAACGGCTAGCAAGGGTCTGGTATCTGCACCCTTGGGTTTGGAGTTTGCTTTCTTTTCTAGTACTAGTCAGAATTGTAATAAAACACGTTTTCATGTATTTGCTTGAATCTTCTCTCTCCCAAATAGACTTTAAGCTTCCTAATACCAGGGACAGTGGGAACACATCTGTTGTTCCACACTGTAGCCCCAGGCCCAGCACAGCCTGGCAAAGAGTAGTCATTCAAAAATACATCTGTTTAAAATACTTATGGATGAATAAAGAGTGAACTTACAGCAAGTTCCTGGGGCCTAAGGTCTCTGGTCCAAAGCCGTATTTCAGAGACACGGGGCAGAGACAATCTGGCTCCTGTAGACACATGCACAGTCATTTCCTAGAGAGGAGCTGCTCTTATCAAGCCCAGGCTGATTCTGCTGAGTTCCAGGCAGTTGCAATTGCAAGATGATACCCTGTGATTTTTCTTTTCTCCTTTGCCCTTTTCCAGCCTTAGCCTCTTTCTGATTTAGGGACCCTTTGTTTACCCTTTCCCACCTGTCTTCCAACCCAGGATGCATTTTCTCCAATGAGTATTGTCTTCTGTCTTTAAAATGTTGGAAAGCAAAAAAAAAAAAAAAAATTAAACTGTAGGCAGTGCTTCATTAATCCTTCTCACATTCCTTGCTCTAGCAGTGGACATGTGATCTGCCTTCTGAGTGTGTCCAGTCACTATTAAGGCCCCCAAAACAGTTTTCTCCATCAAAGTTCTAGGAAAATTAGCATCAGATCTGCAGAATCAGCCTTTTGCTCATTTCCAAATCAGTTTTCTTTTTTTTCCCAGAAATATGGCAGTTTAGATGTTCAGAAAAAATTTACCTAGCACCAACACCTAAAAATATTAAATAAAACATTTTGTAAAAATATTTTTTATAGTGATGCTGACCTGGCAGTAAAGTAATGGAAAGAATCAGAGGCTACAAATGACAAGGAAGCACAGATCCAGAAATGTAACTGTGCCTTAAACCCAGTGTTTGCCCTGAGGGGAGCTGGTGACCCCATAGCCTCAGGCTTGGGTTTCAGTGGGTCATGCCTGACAAGACAAGAGGAAAACCCTGGCACCTGAGTGAAGTAGGAGGTAGAACTGGGACCTCACACATATGCAGGACCCTCAAAGAGGGACACCTTTTTTGATTGAACTGAGAAAAACTGATCCTGCAGAGGGAAACAGTGGGGAGTGCATGTCTCTTCTGCTTTTGGTGCTGGGTCAAATGAAAAAGAAAATTGAGAATTCCTATCTGGAATTCTATACTTAGAAGCAAACAATATGCTTTAAGTGCCGTCTTCAAATAATTCCAGAAAATAAAGTTTCAAATAGAGCACATGCTCACAATGATGAGCCAGAGTCAACAGAAAGAACAAACTACAGAATCAGACCTTCGAGATTATAGATCTTTGAGTTACCCAGTGCAGTACATCAGCTAAGCATGTTCCACAGGTTTTAAACAAATAAAAGAGAGAATTAAAGAATGATAAAGGGTTTCAAGATTTTTTTTAAAGACTTTATTTATTATTTATTTATTTATTTATTTATTTTAGAGATAGAGGCAGAGAGAGACAGTGTGAGCAGGGGAAGAACAGAGGGAGAGGGAGAAGCAGACTCCATGCTGAGTGTGGAGCCCGACACAGGGCTTGATCGCACGACCTGGAGATCATGACCTGAGCTGATATTAAGAGTCAAAGGCTTAACTGACTGAGCCACCCAGGTGCCCCCCACACCCGAGATTTTTAAAAGTTGATGAGGCATATTTGCAAAAGATTTGCTAAAGAACCATATAAACCTTCTAGAAATTAAAAATATATATAATAATTAAATTTAAAACTCCATGGGCGAGACCTAGAAAGAAGGTAAATTGGAAAACAGATTTAAAGAAATTATAGAATACTGCACTTAGACAAAGAGACAAAAATTATGAAGGAGAGGTTAAGGAACATACAGAATAGAATGAGAAGATTTAACAGACATTTAATCATAGTCATCTCACAAAAGAATAGAAAGAATAGCAGAAATGTCATATCCAAAGAAATAAGCGTATTCTGGAATTTATAAAAAGAAAGAACTTAAAGAACATAAGCAGTATAAGTAAAAAGATATCCAGACCCAAACACATTATATTGAAATTATAAAACTTTAAACACAGGGCACCTGGGTGACTCAGTCAGTTAAGCATCTGCCTTCAGCTTAGGTCATGATCTTAGGGTCCTGGGATTGAGCCCCGCATTGGGCTCCCTGTTCAGTGGGGAGTCTGCTTCTCCCTCTCCCTCTGCCCCTCCCCTGCTCGTGCTCTCTATCTCACATAAATAAATAAAATCTTTAAAAAAATTATATTAAAGACAAAGAGAAGATTTTGGTTTTTTTTTTTTCAAAGAGAAGATTTTAAAAGCAAATGAACACACAATGGAACAAAATTTAAACTGACAATTCAACAACTATGAAAAGTGGAACATAATTATCTTCAATGACTAAGAAAATGTAACTGTTCACATGGAATTCTATGTCAACAGAAAGTATCTTTTATGAATAAGTGTAAAATACTGACTTTTCAGACCAAAAGCAAACAAATGAAAACAAAGCAAACAAAACAACTGAATTTAGTTAAAAAGTGAATTAACAGTAAAGAAACAGCTAATTTTGCAATTCAAGAAGAAAGTAAATGATCCCAAAGAGAAGGTGCAAGATACACAAAGAAATGTGAAAAAAGAAAATATAAACTTTTTGGTCAATTTTATATAAAACAGTAACAATATCTAATAGTAAATGTTATATATGCTAGTAATATTTAAAGAAAATTATTACTTTCTTTGGGAAGAGGCTAGGAGAGGGGAAGGGTGCATAAAGGTATCGGGATAGAGCTAAATAACTGGACTGAATTAGTATATATGTGGAGAGTGGTGTTACCCATATAAAATGTTCTTAAATTTTTGGGTGGAAAGGTAAAGATATTAATAAGTTTCAGACTTTTTTTTTGTTTATTACAGACATTAACATCTCTAAAGGATTTGTTCAAAGTAGAGAGATAGAATAAAGGAAAAATTAAGAAAAAGCATTTGTAATGTATTTCTTAGACTAGGTGGGATGTACACAAGGGTTAGTTTTATTTTATTTTTTTCTTTAAAAAGAACAAATATGTTATACATGCCAGTAACATTTTCAAAGAAAATTATACTTCTCAAACTGGGTGACTGAACCTTATCCTATCTTGGGAGGGATGGATTCTCAGAATAAACAAGAGCATTCGTTTTACTTAAAGATGTTTAAAACAGTTTAGCAAAGTCCAGCTTAATCAGTCTTGTACCTAACAATTACAGCAGAACATTGCTGCTCAGTTTCCATGGAAGACACATTCTGCTTTGTCTTTTGTCCATTTTATATCATTGCCTTGCAGAAGTAAATGGATTCGGTCACCTTTAGTTTTGTCATTTTGTTTTTATTATCTGCTTAGCATTTTACTGTACCGATGATTCCTGGGGATACATGACCCTGCATTCATCCACATTCTGAAATGGCTGCTAGGTCAATTTCCCTCTTTGGATTTTGAGCAGATGTAAACAAGGAAGGGTGGAAGACAAACCTTCAGAGAGGGAGGGGGAGGCACAGAGAAGAGCTGGCAGATTCCCACTCCTCTTCAGGCCTGAGGTGACCCGCCAAGGAGGACTTGGATACCCTAGCTTGGGCCAAGTCAGATGGGCCAGGCACATTCTTGTAGGATGCCACATTCCCCTACACCCACTAGCACATGGTATTATAATCGTTTGATGCCTCTCTCGGCCTGCGAAACCATAGGCACCATGAAGCAAGGAACAAGTTTGTCTTATTGTCTGCACCTAGCTCAGTGTTTGGCAAACAGTGGGTCTTCAATAAATGTTTGTTGAATGAATGATGGACAAGAGAGACGCTCCCAAATTTCATTAGCAAGCACAAATGTAATTACAGCAGTCTAAAGAACTGAGGGCTAGTCCCTTTCACTTCCCTCTCCCTCTCTTTTCCTCTTGGAACTGTACTTGTTAGTTAAATGTAAGTTTTCCAGAAGGCTTCTAAATATAGATTTGTTCAGCCCATTCTCAGGTCAAAAGGCCCACATTATAGCTTTAACTATGTGTCTTCATGGATCATTCAGACTCGGTAATTTGAAGAAATAATTATTGCCATCAGGCTGATTTTTGTCAATTTTTGTTGTCTTTTTGTTCTTCAAGGGCACTTTTTCACCTCATAGTCACCTGCTAGAATCTAACGTATATCAGAGATGAATTGTGAAGGCTGCCAAGTTATTTTCATTGATGTTTTTCTGAACTTTCTTTGAATAATGTGTTATTGATTAAGGGTTAGCCTTATTTTTGCAAAATAAGATTTGGAAGATTGGGATTTGTAATGGCGCAGCTACAGTTAGGCTCGTCTCTGTCCTTAACTGATATCCATAAACCACGGTGCTGTGTGTTTGTTCCAGCTGCAGCGCTATGTTTAATTTTAGCCTGTGCAGTTATTATTATAGAAACATAGAGCTATGGGATGTTGGAGCTGGAAAGCTCTTCTGAGACAATCTAGTCCTACTCTCTCATTTTATCTATTGCTCCCCAGCTCTGCCATTCCCTCTCTGAACGGATATGTGCAAAAGTAGAAACTGTTTCTGAAGACTGATTTTTTTTTTCTAGAGGTAGAGATTTATAGTCTGACATCAAAAAAAAATTTTTACAAAACGTTTTTTAAAGAAATGTATAGAAAATATTTATTACTTATTAAAAAATAGAAACTTATTAGACAAATCTTTAAGATATTTATGATTCTAAAAGTTTCACGAATAAGGTGGAAGAGGCTTTGTAGCCAGAGTGAACTGTGCTCAAACACCTGATCTGCAACTATAATAATCTAAACCAGGAAAAGGCAAACCTCATCTCTAAAGGGTCAGATTGTAAATATTTTAGGTTTTGCAATCCTCCCTAGCAAGTGCTTACCTCTGTCTTTGTAACTGAAAGTAACCTATAGATAAATGAGTGAGTTTAGCTATGTCCCAGTGAAACTTAATTTACAAAAACCAGCAGCGGACTGGATTTGTCCTAAAGCTTGTAGTATTCAGACCCCTGATGAACTGTCATTTTCCAGGGTGCATGAGCCTGAGAAACTTACTTAAATTGACACATTATAATTGACAGTTATTTGATAATTCATACACTTAACGGCCCCACCCACTTTTCACCTCTGGATTGTGATTTCCTCCAGACTAAGAACTGCATATTTCCCAGGGCCTGGCACAATGAGAAACCACAGTAGGCATTCACACAGTGTTGGCTGAATGAAGGATTGAATGAGGGTATGCTCAAGAAAATTCCAGAAAATCACAAAAATAAAGACATTTGTGAACAAATCATCAAAGAATTAAAAAAATAATCTATAAGACTTTATAAACTTTACATTAAGCATGTAGAGCATTGTATGTGTTTGTATATGTAAATCTCAGATACGCATCTTTAAGTATTTCTAAATATTAAAATATATGAGGTCTTTGCAATCTTTAATCTGAGGTTTCGCCCCAAATGGATAGGATTAGGAAATTAGGCATGCCCTAAGGACTCATCTTGATAAATTAATGATATCTACATTCAGTTGGATGGAAATGGATTAATTAGGTGGATCAGTTCTCTCATGAAACTGCATAAAAAAGATTAATTCGTAAGAAAGTTGCAAACTGCTATTACGGGCCCCTGGATTGCCACAGAATGCTTTCATTCTATGTTAAAATAAATCCCTGGAAAAATATTTTTCAGGTGATCTGACATATTCTTGCTGAATTTCTCAACTGTTTACTGAGACACTAAGGAACCAGAGGGAAATTTTTACTCAACAAGGCAGAGATTATTTTTTTCCTCTTTCTCCCCTGGGTGGCATCTGCCAGTAACAAAAAGTATGTCTCACTTAGCAAAACTGAGTAATGTAGGCAGGGAAAAGCATTGAAGGGCAAACACTGGTTTGCTGGAAAATAGGGATCCCTGCTTGCTTTTTGAAACCTGATTTTCCCCAACTGGAGGGTTCAAATGTAAACCTGTGCCTAATGGCTAGGGCAACCTTGGCCACCTACACCAGCTGCGACAAGAGGAACAGAGAAATATCATCTTGACCTTGCAGCTTACGTTTTCTGTCCTTGAAGCTGTTTGGTTATTTTTTTTAGTTGTGTTTTATGTTCTTATTCTCCATGCTCACTGCAATCCCTGAGAATCTATGAAGGACAACTGCCACATATTCACAGGTAGAAAAATTATTTTTCTTTAAATATATCAACCCAAGAGCTCTATCCTTTTCAAGAGTTATTCTTAGAGGCTCTAAGCTTGTGCCAGGCACAGAGCCATTGTCCAGGACACATTTGTAGCTGCTCAGTTGGAATCCCTTTGGATGCTCTGCTGTTTTGAACATTTTTGAGGGAAGCCATGCTTCATCTTTTGAGAGTGTGTTTGATTTTGTATAAACAGCCCTAAATCTTTCAGAGCTAGAGCACATGAACAAGGCGAATGGCCAAGTTGCATAATACAATTTTTCATCCAAAGCTGGGATGGACGGTTAGGGAGAAATACAGGGACTTGGGAGCCTCCTGCCCCGGGCAGAAGAACAGACCAGGGTCAGAAATCACAGTTTTTTGATGTGGCTGCTGGATAGCATGTCGATACAAGTTTCAAAATGTCCACGTTCCAGGGATGTTTTGAGCACTGGAGTTAGTCTAACTTCCCAAGGAAACTACTTCTAAGGAAATCTCGATGTGTGTATTTTTTATTTTTATTTATTTATTTTTTAGAGAGAGAGCCCACAAGTGGAGGGGGAGGGGCAAGGCGAGAGGGAGAGAATTTTAGGCAGGCTCCTCGCCCAGCCTGGAGCCCAAGGTGGAGCTCGATCTCACAACCCTGAGATCTGACCTGAGCTGAAATGAAGAGTCGGATGCTTAACCGACTGAGCCCCCAGGCGCCCCTCGAAGTATGTATTTTTCAAATTAACATTTTCTTCCACAATAATCATATAGTACTAACCATGTGCCATTCTTTTTCCTACAAATTTTAATATTTGTAAAATTACCTCACTAATCCACATAAAAACCCTCTGAGATAAGTACTGGCTTTAACTACATTTCACAGATGAGCAAACTGAGGTCAAGAAATTTATTCAAAGTCAAACAGCTAGTGACAGGCTTGTGTTATCTCCCACTTGGGTCAGCTCCCAGCTCTGGAGTGTGCAGTATGCTTCTACGTCGCATCTGTTTTGCTACTTTATGGCTACACCTCCCCATAGACGAACCTAGGCAGCGTGGATTCCTGTAGCAACCTCTGTCTTCCAGTCCATCTCCTTCCCCCAGTCTGCAAAGATCAGACAGGAGCAGGAAAAAATGGGCATTTCAAGCCGTAAGAGATTAATATAGGGAATCAGGAGCTTCAGAAGAGACAGAGCACACAGGAAGCTTTGCGGAAGTCAGGAATTGCCGTGGCTGCTTCCAGACTGCACATCTCGCACTTGCCAGAGCACAGGTGGCCTTGGCTTTCGCTAGAAGAACATAAGAATGCTTTCTGCTTTTCTTCCACCTTCCAGGTGTCTCAAAAGTATACACGAGTCTAGAAAATGTAGTTCCCAAGGATATGGCTCCTGCCTGACACAGGTTAGGAGGGGGAGAGTGACATTCGGTTGCCAGTAGACAGGTACACTGGAAGTCTGGGAAGGTTTGTTCCCAAACAATTGATACTATGGCTCACGAGGCAGACCAGATCATGAAAGGTCTGTAAGTCAGATGCAGTGTCAGAGAATTCATATTTCTTGGTTATCTGTTGTTAAGCAACAATGGAACCAGTGTTTTGGGAGATATTAGACTTACGACCACCTTCCATATTTTAATACTTATTTAGCTATTAGCTTGGGACGGCCAGTTCCTTCCTCTTGAAATTGGGTAGAAAACAATATGAATCCTGATACAAAGCAAGAGGGAATAAATAGAAGGAAAAGAAAATGGAAACATACAAATTGGTTTCTCTCTTCCCTTATTCTCTGCGTGACTCTGCTTTTAAGCCGTATTTTTCAAAATGCTATTTCTCACATAAATAAGCACACTAAAGTGGCAAAGGGAATGCCTGTTTTTACCAGCTTTCAAAGAGTGTAGGAGTTAAGGCTTTAAGTATTTATGGTTTTAATTTTAGGCTCAGATGCAATACGGTGACCTAGAAAAGCTAATGCTTTATGGTATAAAGTTTGAAAAATATTCAGCCGAGGGACTGGGTAACTCCTTTTGGAGATGAAAAAAGTCATTTGTTAAATTGCCTCTCTCTCTGTCTCTGTCTCTGTCTCTACCTTTCTTCTCTCTCTCTGTCTCTCCCTCTCTACCCCCCCTTCCCACCCTCCCTCCCTTCCTCTCTCAGATTTTATTTTGAAAGTCATCCACTAGGGGAAAAATACATAGGCAACATGCACCCAAGCATTACTGAGCAGCCACCTAATACTTCTTTCTAAATCCACTGCAAGGGGGAGAATGCAGGAAACATGATATGGGCAATATAAAATCCATATACAGACTAGTTACAGTTGTTAACTGTTCAGTAAGATTATATAATGACCTTGAAGATCCAAGTGAAATGTTTCTATATATTTCTGTATAGTTTGGTTCATGATTTTCTTTGTAGTCACATATGAATCCAAGACAAAAAGATCACAAAAGAGCGGTGGTCAAATCCATTTCTACACTGAGTGAAAGACATTTTACAGAAAACAAAACAATTATGATTATAATTATAGTTTACGTCTGGGTAATGACAGTGCTTTTGTGTTACATCAATGTCCTTTACAACATTCCTAGCTCCCAGGAACAAATGCCTAAACCACCTCAAGTTCGATCTGTTATAGGGAGGCAGATTTTAAAATTCCAAATAATATTAAGAAAAGCATAGAATGTTGCATCAAGCCAGGGGTAAAAGATCAGTTTCAGAGCAAGATTGGGGATTTCAGGAGATCTCATTTAAACAAAGAGCATGTGGAGGTGAAGAAATCACAGGCACAGTTGTACTGAGTTCAGTGAGCACCATGTTTCAATTCTGACCTAATTACCCAAGCATGTATTAGCTAATTTATCCTCCCGACAACCTCAAAAGGTAGTCTCTGATCTTCCCCCCACAAACCTGCTTCACCTGCAGCCTTCCCTATCTAAGTTAATAGCAAACTTCAAGCATGGAATAATCCTTGACAACCCTCTTTCGTCACCTTCCCTTGCTTTCCCTCCCTTCCATTTGGGTATATATAAATATTCACTTGCAATCTCATTATTCTCACCACCATCACCACCATTATCCTAGTCCAAGGCATCATCTTTCACCTGATCACTGTAGTAGCCTCCGGCCCTGTCCTCTCCTTTTCCCTATAAAATGTCCTCCCCGGCTCACCCTAGCCCATGCTGTTAAATGTAAGTCAGGTCAAGTCACTCCTCTCCTTCAAATGTCCCAGGACCTTGCCTCTCACTCACAATGATACCTCAACCACTCAGTATGGCCTACATGATCCATTTTATCTCTGAACTTTCCTCCTATGACTCCCACCCCATACTACCTCCATCAAAACTCCTTGCTGTTAGGGCGGCTGTGTGGCTCAATCTGTTAAGCATCCTGCTTTTGGTTTCAGCTCAAGTCATGATCTCAGGGTCGTAAGATCAAGGCTTGCATTGGGCTCCACACTTAGTTTGGAGTCTGCTGAGATTCCTTCCCTCTATCTCTCCTCCCACTTGCATTCTCTCTCTCTCTAATTAATCTTTAAAACAAAACAAAACAAAAAAAAACTGGCTGGTCCTCCAATGTGCCAAGTATGCTCTTACCTCAGGGCTTTTGCCCATACTTTTTTCTCTGCCTGAAATTTCCTTCCCCTGCATATTCACATATCTCAATGCCCCTCACTTCTCTGCTTAAATATCACTTTGTCACCCAAATAATAAAGTGATAAGTCTTTCCTCTGAACCACACTGCCACTGACACTTTCTACCCTCCTTATTTGCTTCATTAACTTTGTTTTACTTTATAGGATTTATCATCACTTAACATTATATACTTTGTAAAACCTTACTTATTGTCTATCTGCCCCACTGGAATGTAATATCAATAATAGTGAGAACGCTTCTTTTTCTGTCAATATCTCCCTGCACCGAAAACAGTGTCTGGCACCTGATCAGCAATTTATATATTTTTTGAATTAATGGATAGATGAAAGAAATCGAAGGCGTGGTTAAATGCAAATCGGAAATAAGTCAACTTATTCAAAACAGTAACAACCAAGCTAGGACATGTGAGTGCATTGGTTCTGATGAATTTCTCTCAGAATGTTTTCACAGTATTTGGGGCCTCCTTTGATGTGGTTTGGTACTTGAGGAAGAGACTATTGAGACAGCCTCGGTGGTAATGCAAACAAGAGGCGGCAGAAAGCACGGAGTTTGCCAGCTGGTGTCACTCCACTTGAGTTCATGCGGACATCTGAACAATAAGATGTGCCCCACAGCATATTCTCCTTTAAAAAAAAATCCAACATATTAATTCCTTTCCTAATGTAGACTTGCTAGAGAACACCTCTCTAAATACAATTTAAAACCACAAGTGAAGAACATAAGGATGATTTCCTTGATGATATACTTCACAGTTGATTTCATAGTTTAATTTACGTATTTCACCTAAGAACAGCCTCACACAGTAAGGTTGTGTGCATTATATGAGACCGACATAAAGGAAAATGGCCTTAATTCACTGACAAGAGACTCCTAAAAAAGATGTGATTTCTACCTCTGTGACTCTGTCACACAAAACCACTGCCTAGAAATGAAATACTCACTGTAAACAATACCAAATAAGCCGTTAGATGATATCCTTTTCAAGGATGTACTCTGCCACATGAACACAACCTTATTTAGTTTTAGACATAGGTGGAGTGAAATATTTAAAGTCTGAGTTAAATAACACCGTGCATCTCTAATAATTTGAGTTGTTTAAAAGAATCAGAAGTATGAAGATTTTTATTTAAAATTTACTTTCTCGGCGTCCCTGGGTGGCTCAGTCATTAAGCGTCTGCCTTCGGCTCAGGCCATGATCCCAGGGTCCTGGGATCGAGCCCCACATCGGGCTCCCTGCTCTGCGGGAAGCCTGCTTCTCCCTCTCCCACTCCCCCTGCTTGTGTTACCTCTCTCGCTATGTCTCTCTCTATCAAATAAATAAAATCTTTAAAACAATAAAATAAATAAAATAAAATATACTTTCTCAAAATGGACATAGATTTTACATTGGAATACAAATTATATGCACAACCAAAAGACAAAGATCACAAAATCACAGTGGGTGAGGGAGGAAACGAGTCAATACATAAATCTGGGTTTCGGGGGGTGGGGGTGATGGAGTGAAAAGCTGCCACTTCATTTCAATTCAGTCCCAAATGCTTTATGAAGAAGATGCAGCCTGAGAAGGAGTTGAAGGATGACATTTTAGAAGAAAGAACTTTTAAAAGTGAACTGAAAGTCATACTGGTCAAGTTTAACTGTTCGTATGTGCTTTAGCAAACTAAGTCACACATACTAAATTAAGTTACTAGATTTAGATCTGTAAAATGTTCTGGAAAACAAGCACCATATTAATTTTTATTTTTTCTTGACTGACTATCCTGAAGGTTTGCATATGTAATAGTGGTTCAGTGTAATAGCTTTCTGAGGAATTTGGTGGCATGGATGCACATGTACGTAATGTACACATGAATGTTTTAAGTTGTGGACAGATGACTATGCTATTCTACAAAGAATTTTTAAAGACAACATTCTAATTGTTTACTATAATAATCAAATGAATCATAAAAACTTAGTCATTTGACATATTTTAGGTATAAGTCATTATTTGTTTTATAATGCATGGTAATCAAAATGAATGGTTAACGGCTCAGGAAAATAATATAATCATCAAGTAAATTTTTGTTTCTTGAACTGGAGAAAAAAAGAGGTGTCGTTATTCCTGGAGACAGGGCATTTTCCCCTCATATATGAGGGTTGGCCTTAATAACTAGCTGGTACGGATGACTTTCAAAAGAATGGACTTATGCTAACTACTTGGATGCTAAGCCCTTGATTTGTCAGCTCTTGATTGAGTGATGTCTTACTGCCCTACATAGCAAACCAAAACTCAGATTACTAAAGGCCTATCTGAATCCACTTCATCTTGCTGGACTCATTAGGAATTTGCAAGCACTTAAAATGTTTGCTGTTTCCTCATTGAGATATATAGATAGATGGATAAATATTCATATTCACTTTGAAAATTCTCCACACTAAAATTATTTGAGCCAAGCACTGTCTATTGCACAGAATTAGAGCCCTTGAAGATCCATGTGTGTCTTATGGACTCACAATTCTTTCCTGAGAAATATTTGGATTCCTCCATTGGTAGCCCTGCAGTGCTCATAGTTGAGGGATGGTTCTCCATTACAGATGTCAACCCAGCCTTCCACTTGGTTGTCAGAGCATATGGTTCTTCCTTTAATTCATTTGTATAGAATGTCTGCAGGCGGGGTTCTTGTCAGAAGATCTAATCTCAAACTCTCACCTCCTATGATCAAAAATGCTATTTATTGTGTGTGTCACTTAAATTGCAAGTAATATTTCTTCTAGATATTCTACACTTTTTTCCTTTGATTAATAATCGCTTAAACTTTGTACCAGGGTATCATTTTAAGCCCTTCACACATATCAGCTAATTTAAGCCTCAGAATAAACCTATAAGGGGGGATAATATTATTATTCCCACTTCACAGAGAGATAGTAATTTGTTCAGTGACACATAGCCAGGAAGTGGCAAAGTTGGATTCCAAACTCAGGCAATTGGTCTCCATGCTCTTAACCTTTATACTACTCCATACTGTAGTCATGCACTTGTACCAGAATATGCAGGCCCCTCAAAACCATGCCTTTTTTTAGCTTTGCTTTGACACTGAGCCATCTCTTATACTGAGGACCATCTTAAGAAGTAGCCTCATAAAACTCACCATTGGACTTATTGAAAAATAGTGCTCTGGACATAGTTCACTACATCGCATCAAGTACCCTTTAGGAAAAGAACTTTCTCTCAGGTGTCACAAACAAATCAAAAGAAAAAAAAAAGTTGTGTTTTTATCAGATGAATACCATTAATCTCATTCTCATAATGTGTTTACCCATTTATTCCAGCCACTGGAAAGTTCCAAACCTAATTTTTTCTCCACCTCTATCCCCCCTCTTTGTCCTCTCAGTACTTGGCACACTGACCCTATGTATTAGTCAGCCTTATTTTGCTACATTTATTCCCTTTATTCTATTCTTTGTGCCTCTTTAAATAACTTCAAATACATTTTTAAGAGCAAGCATGAAAACAAATTTTAATTATTACTAATAGATCTAGTACAGATAGAAATGTTAATTTATTTGAGAGGGCATGAGTTAGTGGTTCTCTCTATAAAGATATGCACTATTCCAGTGAGTGTGTAATGTTACCAATACCTGTGTTTGGTCAACAAGCATTTTAGGGTCAGTGAGCTGTAGGTAACTGCTCACTACACTTTTCATCTCTGCATTCACAGCCACCCAAGGTACCCCTTCTTCAGTAAAGGTGTCCAAGAAACATTTAGGAGCTGAAGGGAGATGGGGAGATTTGAGGGTCAAGCTCTATCTGGCCTGAAAAGGAATGGAATAGAACAGAGCCCCTTCCAAGACCGTAGAGGTAGCAAGGAACTCTCGAAAGCAGAGAGAAGAAAGAAAAGGATAAAATTCTGGTCTCTGACTTATAATTAATAATAAACAAAGGAATCTTAGAACAAACCATCTAGTCTGGGCCTTACTGGAGTCAACTGAACTATATAATTTAAGAGAAATGCCTCTCCCAGCACCCAAAACCCCAATATTGAAAATCATTTGTGCTAAAAAAAAAAAAAACAACAGTCCTTAGGAGAAGTGAGAAGGGCCCTTATTACATGATTCTGTCCACTTATGTAATAGTTAGATTTCCTTGGACCTTGCTGAAATGGGCTGAGGGGACCAGAGTTTGGATGGAAAGTGAGAGAATGGAAGGGTAACTTATGAGCACAGTCACGCTTCAGAGAAATACCAGGGTAAGTGACAGTTTCAGGGGGAGGATTTGATATGGGAGAAAAATGGAGTGAAATTCTGAACATGTTGAGTTTTTGGTATCTTTGGAACTTGTGAGGAAAGAAACTGTGGTAACCATTTGATTATATGGGTCAGAAACTCCAAAGAAAGATCTGGGGACTCCTGGGTGGCTCAGTCAGTTAAGCATCTGCCTTTGGCTCAGGTCCTGATCCCAGGGCCCTGGGATTAAGTCCCATATCGGGCTCCCTGCTCAGCAAGGAAGCTGCTTCTCCCTCTGCCTGCCACTACCCCTGTTTGTGCTCTCTCTCTCTATCTCTCTAACTAATAAATAAATAAAATCTTAAATAAAAAGGAAGACCTGGAAATAGGTTTAGAAATGGTCAGTAAAATGGCTTTGCAGCCAGGGGAGTGGAAGAGAGCATCTAGAAGCAAAGTACATCTAGTAAGAAAAGAAAGGAAGTTAGAGCAGAGCCCTTAGGGTAGGGGGTGGAAAAGAGGCCATCCAAAAAGGCAGCTAAGATGAATTGACCAGAAAGGAGGAAACTGGGGGAGAGGAATAATGGAAGCCAAGGACCAATGTGTGCCAGCTGCCACCTGGCTTCATTCTACCTGGAACTGGGACACAGTACAAGTGATGCTCTAATAGGAAGACCTATAGGGCACTGGGACCAGTCAGCTATGGGAGCCATGGAAGGAAGAGGTCTTGTCTAAGAGGAAGAAGCCTTCCAGAAAGGGAAACATCAGGAACAAAGGCATGCAAGTACAAACAGTTTGCTTTTGTTGGAGAATAAAATGCTAGGGAAAGCAGAAAGTGATGAGTGATTTGATTCTCTTAACAAACACTTACCTAAGGCTTGGCACGGGACCCATACTGTTCTAAATGCCTTACACAGATCCACACCAAATCTTTTCAGCAATCCCCGAAGTAGCTTTGATTCTAATCCCTTTTCAAATGAGGAAATGGAGTTTAAGAAAGGAAAGGTCACTTGTGTGAGGTCTCACTGCTAGTGAGGAGTAGAATAGACCTTCGCACCCAGTCAGCCTGGCTCCAGAGCTGATATTCTTTTTTTTTTTAATTTTTTTATTGTTATGTTAATCACCATACATTACATCATTAGTTTTAGATGTAGTGTTCCATGATTCATTGTTTGTGCATAACACCCAGTGCTCCATGCAGAACGTGCCCTCTTTAATACCCATCACCAGGCTAACCCATCCTCCCACCCCATCCCCTCTAGAACCCTCAGTTTGTTTTTCAGAGTCCATCGTCTCTCATGGTTCGTCTCCCCCTCCGATTTCCCCCCCCTTCATTCTTCCCCTCCTGCTATCTTCTTCTTTTTTTTTTTCTTAACATATATTGCATTATTTGTTTCAGAGGTACAGATCTGAGATTCAACAGTCTTGCACAATTCACAGCGCTTACCAGAGCACATACCCTCCCCAGTGTCTATCACCCAGTCACCCCATTCCTCCCACCCCACCCCCAACTCCAGCAACCCTCAGTTTGTTTCCTGAGATTAAGAATTCCTCGTATCAGTGAGGTCATATGATACATGTCTTTCTCTGACTTATTTCGCTCAGCATAATACCCTCCAGTTCCATCCACGTCGTTGCAAATGGCAAGATCTCATTCCTTTTGATGGCTGCATAATATTCGGATGTCCATCGACAGAGCTGATATTCTTAATTGCCATGCCCGGCAGCTTCTGCAACAGATAGGAGGAAAGAGAATGCTTCTTGAAGGGATTCTGTGTGGAGAGCTAGATGGGAGTGATTCCCTTGCTGCATGGAATTTGAGGCCCACCCTTGGATTTTGTGGCATTACATGGACTTCTAGAGTATCCAGTGTGTCCCTGGGAAGCCCCCTACTCCCTGGATCACTTGACCTTTGGACCTCCATTTCCCCACCAATAAAAATCACTATGATACTGGCCACTCTTTATCTCCCCCACAGGAAATTTGGAAGAACTTGTGATGCACTACCTAGGAAAATTCCCTGGGCCTTAGGATGAGCATTATTCTTGGCCCTGCTACTGTTATGTCATTATTATGCTATGGATGCCTTTTATCAGCTTCAGGCCAAAAGAGGAATTTATTCAAAGAGTATACAGCATAAGTGAAAATAAGATCTTATTGTTTCCTCATCTCCTACTTGGAGAATATGCTTAAAAGCAAGTAACATTTTAACAGCAAGTAAAGGAGGCATTTCATTGCTCTTCAGTCAAACAGTAATGATTATACAATTATCTGTTTTTCTCCATCTAAAATTACCACTATCAATGTGCTCCTTTATTCATGCATTTAATTCCTAGCCTTTCAGCAGCCATTCGAAACACTTGGCTTTAGCTGCGCATCTTCAATGCCATATTTGTCCGTCTAGAAATATTTCTCTTTCCAAATATGGAAAAACTCATCAAAGAGAAAGTGCCAAGTGCATATATATAACTTTTGTTGGACTCTGGTGAAATTTGTATGCTTGGTGGTAAGACCAAAAAGCTGCTGATTAGCTGGGAACAGGTGGGCTGACTGGAGTGAGAGTGACTGGCAGCCCCTTGTTTGGTGGTGGACTGGGAGTGGTAAGCAAGACACTGTCAGATTTCGCACTCGGGAACCTCAGGAGTTGATTAATGATCCTTCCAGGAGAGATGCTGTCTTAAATAAAGTAAGTGTCAAATAAACCACAATACTCTTCATAAATCATGTGAAGTAAGGATGCTGCCATTTTCAGTAGGCTGACAAAAATCCCATAATGCACATCAGCTGTCTGTCCTGCTGAATCGAAGAGAAGCAAGGGCTCTCCAGGGCAAATTCATCAGATATTCAAAACTGTCTCTCTTTTTTTCTCCCCCAGTCTCTTGTTTCTGGCCCCATGCACATTCCTCGGTAATAGAAATTACTAGACCTAAGTCCCTTCTGGATATCCACATCATGAAGGACCTGGCAACCTGGCATTTACAGATTGACAGACCCAATTAAATTTTTCCTAAAATCAATTCACACCACAGTGTTATCTCAGCTTTAATTTAGACCCCATTATGGAATCTGTCTCTGTAACTCACACACCTTCTTAAAGGTATTTTTCTAGGTATCAGCAAAGAGATGGAGGTCTTAGGAAACTGAGGTGCAGATACCTCTGAAATCAGAGGAGATCACTTGAAAGGCTCCCACCAAGGGACCTGACAGACAGTTTGTGGTTGACAAAAGTGGTGGCTTAGAGGTTACAGTCTGTAATCTGCCTAGACATAGAGAAGGACATGGTGCCTTCCCAAGAATCCCATCCAGCCTCCTCCAACT
The DNA here is from genome assembly GCF_004348235.1 of Phoca vitulina. Classification (NCBI taxonomy): domain Eukaryota; kingdom Metazoa; phylum Chordata; class Mammalia; order Carnivora; family Phocidae; genus Phoca; species Phoca vitulina. The sequence goes on from NW_022589714.1 coordinate 35,632,577, forward strand.
AAGGAATAATTCCATCTCAAGAATTGCTAAGGACAAAAGAGCCTATCCTACCCATTTCTCACTTCCTCTGTTAGGACCACATCCTGCCTTATCCAGTCTTGTGGACATGCCTCCTCCTGGGAACCCTTCTTTTATGCAAAAGACGTTTTTAGCCCCTCCTCCATCACACGACCGCTGAACTGAATCTGTGCTCCGCTTTGTCAACTTTCCTGGATATAAATGCTTTTAATGATGCTTATTTGGCATACTGCTCTTCATGGCTTTGGAACCAAACTCTCTCTTTGTCCCAAAATAGGAAAGGATCCTAATAATATACATATTTCATATATACCCATTTTAAGGAAATTCATGGTAAGAAAAAATATTCCTAAAACAGTGTTTTCTTGCTGAATAGGAGTATTATAATATTATCCTTGTTATTATATTTATTGAGCAGTTGTGTTCAGCCCTGTGGTGGGCTCAAAAATAGATAAAAGGCAAGGTTCTTCTCCTTAAGGAATTCATGGTTTTGGGGCGCCTGAGTGGCTCAGTCGGTTAAGCGGCTGCCTTCAGCTCAGGTCATGATCCCAGGGTCCTGGGATCGAGCCCCGCATCGGGCTCCCTGCTCGGCGGAGAGCCTGCTTCTCCCTCTCCCTCTGTCTGCCGCTCTGCCTACTTGTGCTCTCTCTCTATCTCTGTTAAATAAATAAATAAAAATCTTTAAAAAAAAAAAAGGAATTCATGGTTTTAAGAGGAATGTTCACACATGACACATATTTAATAAATAATATTGGCTAGTTATCTTCAGTGACATGCTCCATTAAAGAGAGAGAAGAGGGGCGCCTGGGTGGCTCAGTCGTTAAGCGTCTGCCTTCGGCTCAGGTCATGATCCCAGGGTCCTGGGATCGAGCCCCACATCGGGCTCCCTGCTTGGCGGGAAGCCTGCTTTTCTCTCTCCCACTCCCCCTGCTTGTGTTCTCTCTCTGGCTGTCTCTCCCTGTCAAATAAATAAATAAAATCTTTAAAACAAAAAAGAGAGAGAGAGAGAGAGAGAGAAGAGCCTGGTGTCATTATATTTGGAAGCAAAAAAAAAAAAAAAAAAAGTCAAATTATGTCTGCTTTTGCCTGAATTCTCTGAATGATGCAAACCAGTCCTGAGTTACACAAGTAATTGCTGCTCTCGGTCTCTGAATGTTTAACCATTTTTAAATAACTGAAATAAAAAGTAATATAGAAATCCACATTCAGCTACAATTCTGTGGGGGATGTTTTATGACAAAAAAAAAGGAATTGGAGCCTCCACACCTCACACTGCCCCACAAGTAGTTAAAAGAAAAGTCAGGGCGCCTGGGTGGCTCAGTCGTTAAGCGTCTGCCTTCGGCTCAGGTCATGATCCCAGGGTCCTGGGATCGAGTCCCACATCGGGCTCCCTGCTCCGCAGGAAGCCTGCTTCTCCCTCTCCCACTCCCCCTGCTTGTGTTCCTGCTCTCACTATGTCTCTGTCAAATAAATAAAATCTTTAAAAAAAAAAAAGAAAAGAAAAGTCAGAACATTTTTACACTTCATGAGTACACTAACTTCTTTATAATACCAGTGTTTATACAGGCATATCTCATTTTGTTGCAGTTTGCAGATATTATGGGGTTTTTTTACAAATGGAAGGTTTATGGCAACCCTGTGTTGAGCAAGTCCTTTGGTGCCATTTTTCCAACAACATTTGTTCATCTCATGTCTCTGTGTGACATTTTGTTATTCTCACAATCTTTCAAACTTTTTCATTATTATTATATTTGGTATAGACATCTGTAATCAGTGATCTTTCATGTTACTATTGTAATTGTTTTGGGGAGCCATGAACTACACCCACACAAGATGGTAAAATTAATCATCAAGTGTTCTGTGTGTTCTGACTGCTGCACTGAGCAGCCTTTCCCTCATCTCTCCCCATCTCCTCAGGCTTTACTATTCTCTGAGACCCAACAATACTGAAATTAGGTCAAATAATAACCCTACAGTGGCCTCTAAGTGTTCAAGTAAAAGGGAAAGTTGCACGTCTCTCACTTTAAATCAAAAACGAGAAATGATTAAGCTTAGGGAGGAAGGCATGTCAAAAGCCAAGATAGGTCAAAAGCTAAGCCTCACTTGCCGGTTGGCCAAGTTATGAATACAAAGGAGAAGTCCTTAGAGGAAATTAAAAGTGCTACTCCAGGGAACATATGAATGATAAGAAACTGGAACAGCCTTCTTGCTAATATGGAGAAAGTTTCAGCAGTCTGGATAAAAGATCAAACCACCACCACCATTTCCTTCAACCAAAGCCTACTCAAGAGCAAGACCCTAAGTCTCTTCAATTCTATGAAGTTGAAGCCAGTGCGCATTTACCGTCCCAAGAACCCTAGGATCCTAAAGAATTATGCTAAATCTACTCTGCTGTCTGGATGACAGCATGTCTTTTTACAATATGGTTTACTGAGTATTTTAAGCCCACTGTTGAGACCTACTGCTCAGAAAAAAAAGATTTCTTTCAAAATATTACTGCTCATTGACAATGCAGTACACAAGAGCCCTGATGAAAATGTACAAGATTCATGTTGTTTTCGTGCCTGTTAACACAACATCCATTCTGCAGCCCACAAATCAAGGAGTCATTTGACTCTCAAGTCTTACTATTTAAGAAATACATTTTCGGGCGCCTGGGTGTCTCAATCAGTTAAGCATCCGACTCTTGATTTCGGCTCAGGTCATGATCTCGGGGTCATGAGATCGAGCCCTGCATTGGACTCTGTGCTCAGTGGGGTGGGGGGCAAAGGGAGTGTGCTTGAGATTCTCTCTCTCCCTCTGCCCCTCCCCCTGCTTGTGCACACACACACTCTCTCTCTCTCTAAAATAAATAAATAAATCTTTAAAAAAATACATTTCGTAAGACTGTAGTTGACACCAATGGGAATTTCTCTGATGGATCAGGGCAAGAAAATTGAAAACCTTCTGGAAAAGATTCACCTTTCTCGATGACATTATAAAAGTTTTGTGATTCATGGGGGCGGGGCCTGGGTGGCTCAGTCATTAAGCATCTGCCTTCGGCTCAGGTCATGATCTCAGGGTCCTGGGATCGAGCCCCGCATCGGGCTCCCTGCTCCGCGGGAAGCCTGCTTCTCCCTCTCCCACTCCCCCTGCTTGTGTTCCCTCTCTTGCTGTCTCTCTCTCTTTATCAAATAAATAAATAAAATCTTAAAAAAAAAAAAAGTTTTGTGATTCATGGGAAGAGGTCAAAATATCAATATTCATAGGAGTTTGGAAAAAGTTGATTCTAACCCTCATAGATTACTTCGAGAGGTTCAAGACATCAGTGAAAGAAGTAACAGCAGAGGCGTGGAAATAGTAAGAAAACAAGTAGAAGTAGAGCCTGAAGATGGGACTGCATTGCTGCAATCTCATAACCAAACTCGAACAGATGAGGAGTTGCTTCTTATGGATGAGCATAGAAAGTGATTTCTTGAAATGGAAATTACTCCTGGTGAAGATGTTATGAAGATAGTTGAAATGATAACAAAAGATTTAGAATATTATATAAAATTAGTTGAGAAAGCAGCAGCAAGTTTTGAAAGGACTGACTCCAATTTTAAAAGAAGTCCTACTGTGGGTCAAAATGCTATCAAACAGCATCACACGCTACAGAGAAATCGTTCATGAAAGGAAGAGTCAACTGATGTGACAAATTTCATTGTTATGTTATTTTGAGCCACCTTCAGCAACCACCATCCTGGTCAGTCAAGAGACATCAGGATGGCACTTTGAGGCAAGACCTTCCACCAGCAAAACGATTATGACTCTCTGAGAGCTTAGATGATGTTTAGCATTTTTTAGCAGCAGTTTTAAATTAAGGTATGTACTTTTTTTAGACATAATGCTGCTGCACATTTAATAGTATAGTGTAAATGTAACTTTTATATATACTGGGAAACTGAAAAATTAATTTGACTCACTTTATTGTGATATTCACTTTATTTGGATATTTGTTTTATTGCAGGGGCCTGGAACCAAACTCATAGTATCTCTGAGGTATGCAGAAGCAGAAATAGTTCTACGGTATTGCCTGTGCAATATGAAGTTGCTAACTCACACTAATTCTGAGATGGTGCAGAATTATCACTTGAAGTATAATTTTTTTGAAGTATAATTTTTGATAGGATTCTATGTACCTTCTAAGCATACATAGCTCTCATGAATGTTTCACTTTGGGTTTTCTGTGAAGAAAATTTCCTAAAAATATTTTCTTTACTGTGGTGTCATGGATCCCTGGGAATATGTGCCTGGGAATACATAGAAATATGATGATTGGGTAGACATTAATAGTTAAGGTTTTGCTGTAAGGATTGATGTTGTGGAGACTAAAAGAACCTGATATGGGGAAATTCTGCTTTAAAAATCTACATCCCTATGATAGTTTTTCTCTCGGATTTAAGACATCTCTGTGAAAAGCAAAACTTTCATCCAATTACCTGGATATGCTTGGAAGGGATCTTTGGATTTATTTAATATAGTTGGATGTGAAGGTGTAAAATATTGTTATATGTCTATAAAAAATCTACCCTTCTTTTGCCCTTTCAAAGAGTATGTTTTTGTGCTGACTCCAATGTACTGCTTTACCTCCCACTCACTTCTTTTTCCTCTTTTCCATCCACTTTAGAAAAATCATAAAAAAAGAAAAAATAGAAACAGACTCATAAATGCAGAGAACAAATTGGTGGTTGTCAGAGGGGAGGTAGATGGGGGGATAGACAAAATAGATGAAGGAGATTGATAGGTATAAACTTCCAGTTATAAAATAAATAAATGATGGGGATGAAACTTACAGCATAGGAAATATAGTCAATAATATTGTAATAACTTTGTATGGTGACAGATGGTGACTACACTTATCATGGTGAGTATCTCATAATATATAGAATTATTGAACCACTAGGCAGTGCACTTGAAACTAGTATAACATTATCTGTCAACCATTCTTCAACTAAAAAATATATATATATATTTTCTGACAGCTGATTTAAGGATGCTGACCCAGTTTCAACTATAGTGGGGAGGTTGATGGACTAGTCAAAACAAGTTTCTTGTCTAAGACTATGCATTTTTGTCGTAGGAATCTAAGAAGCTATAGAAAAGCTATAGAACAAAAAGCAGGAAACATTACCTTCATTGGGCGTGGCCCCTGACTCATCAATCTGTAAGGAGTATAGGGTGCTCTTATCAGTGTGAAATGAAAAGTGGAAGAGACCAGAAAAAGACCACAGTCAACCACAAACAAATACCTGATAGTGAACAGGATTGTCACGGTGGCTTACATACAGTTGTTGTACACTCTGAATGACCCTAAATCACATACAAAACAACACCAGAGGGTGCAAGACCCCACTTCCCAGGCAACGAGTCAAACTTCAGAGCAGCCTGAAGTTCCTCTCTGGAAATTCACAATTTCACATCTATGGACATATATGGCACTAGAGTGTTGTAAACTAAAGCACAGTGGTGATTTGTCAGAGTTTACAACCTTTTTACCTACTGCAAGACAAAAAAGAGCAAAAGCTATGTTTTCTTCAAAATAGGCAGAGATTCAAAATGCTTTCAAGGTTCAGGGAGCAAGAATTACAATGGATTCCTACAGAAACATCCCTTTGGACTTATCAGATACTCTTCCCTATTATGGTTTTATTAAACACAAATGTAAGGATTAAAAATTGATGCCTTGCCACATGGGTACAGGTAGATTCTTGGTATTCATTGACCTATTTGAATGTCTTTTTTAAATGGATTTTTTTTTTTAACTTCTGCTAAATCTTCCTGAGTTCAAATCCTTAGTTCAAATGAGCATTTTCATTTTGATATGTAAATTTATATATGGATTACTTTACTTGCTTTGCCAATTTTTTTCATTTAGTACTATTTATAAAGATGTTGGATATCAAGGTGCTTATATAGCATTTGATAGGAATATATATTAAAATTAAGTGTTAAGTACTAATTCATAATCTTTATAAGAGCCTCATTCTAAATGGAGCTGCATTTAGAGCCTTATTATTTTAAAATAGCCTTTCTACCCCAGATGTGTCTAAATTCAGATCACATCTTATTTTGGTTTAGAAATTTCACTCTAAAGTAAAAAGCACACAATTATTTATAATACTTCTCTCAAACACCATTATAATGGGTTTCTCATATTTGTACAATGCATATTAATTCATTCATTCAACATTAAAAACACATTTATTGAGTATCAACTGCACCAAGAATTGCCTTAGACCCAGGAGGACAAAAATGGTTAAGATGTGGTCCCCATCCTCAAGAAATGCACAATCAAGTAGAGTAGGCAGAAATGTAAATAGTAATTTTTATGCAATAAGTGCTATAATGTGATATGTAACTTTATAAACTTTATAAATACAACAGCCTATAGTAATATACAAAGCATAGTGCAGTAACAAAGACAGAAGAGACAGATTCTTCATGCTTAGGAATATACAGGGAGGTGATATTGTTTAGGGTGAATTTTTAAAAGGGAAGGTGTGCATTAAATGGTAGGTCTATTATCCATTGCTATGATTTAATCCAAATCAATGAAGACTAAAGAAAATCTTAAGTTACTTTAGACTTGTTTCCTCAGTTTAAAAAGACCTTTTTTGGAATTTTGTCCCCAGTTCTAGGTCTCTGCCTTCAGATCCACTGGGTTGAAGCATTTCTTTATCACTCAATTTCCTGTTTATGGAAATAATTGTCCATGCCAGTTGCAGAAACAATTTCTTGTTCATCTTGGAATGAATCTTTTGCTCATCTTGGATAAGGAATGCTCCTTCAAAATTATTTGGATAGACGTTTTACTGCCCTAGGAGCGGTTCTTCAAAATCAGTTACCTAGAAATCTTCAAATATGTATATGGTTGGGAAAGGCAATATCCTAGAAGAACAGAGCCACTGAATAAGGGAATTCCCCTGAACCTCATATGGATCACAAATCATTTATATGAAGAATGGCAAATGATACAAAACAAAAGATTAAAGACCTTTTAATCTAAGTGGTTTAAGATTTTATTATATGAAAAATGATGATAAATCTATAAATTTTCATGAAAATCTTTGGATTTTTCATCTCAATGCATACAAGATAAAAAAGAAAAAAAGAAATCATTGACTTTTTTTCAGGTTATTAATGTTTATTTTTTTATTAACATAATGTATTATTTGTTTCAGGGGTACAGGTCTGTGATTCATAAGTCTAACGCACTTCACAGCACTCACCATAGCACATACCCTCCATCACCCAGCCACCCCATCCCTCCCACCTCCCTCCACTCCAGCAACCTTCAGTTTGTTTCCTGAGATTAAGAGTCTCTTATGGTTTGTCTCCCTCTCTGGTTTTGTCTTGTTTCATTTTTCCCTCCCTTCCCCTATGATCCTCTGTCTTGTTTCTCAAGTTCCTCATATCAGTGAGATCACATGATAATTGTCTTTCTCTGATTGACTTATTTCACTTAGCATAATACCCTCTAGTTCCATCCACGTTGTTGCAAATGGCAAGATTTCATTTTTTTGATGGTTGCATAATATTCCACTGTATATATATACCACATCTTCTTTATCCATTCATCTGTTGATGGACATCTTGGCTCTTTCCATAGTTTAACTATTGTGGACATTGCTGCTACGAACATTGGAATGCATGTTCCCCTTCGGATCACTACATTTGTATCTTTGGGGTAAATACCCAGTAGTGCAATTGCTGGGTTGTATGGTAGCTCTATTTTCAACTTTTTGAGGAACCTCCATACTGTTTTCCAGAGTGGTTGCACCAGCTTGCATTCCCATCAACAGTGTAGGAAGGTTCCCCTTTCTCCACATTTTCGCCAACATCTATCGTTTCCTGACTTGTTAATTTTAGCCATTCTGACTGGTGTGAGGTGGTATCTCATTGAGGTTTTGATTTGGATTTCCCTGATGCCGAGGGATGTTGAGCACTTTTTCATGTGTCTGTTGGCCGTTTGGATGTCTTCTTTGGAAAAATGTCTGTTCATGTCTTCTGCCCATTTCTTGATTGGATTATTTGTTCTTTGGGTGTTGAGTTTGATAAATTCTTTATAGATTTTGGATACTAGCCCTTTTTCTGATATGTCATTTGCAAATATCTTCTCCCATGCTGTCGGTTGTCTTTTCGTTTTGTGGACTGTTCAAAGGCTTTTTATCTTGATGAAGTCCCAATAGTTCATTTTTACCCTTGCTTCCCTTGCCTTTGGTGATGTTTCTAGGAAGAAGCTGCTGCGGCTGAGGTTGAAGAGGTTGCTGCCTGTGTTCTCCTCAAGGATTTTGATGGATTCCTGTCTCACATTTAGGTCTTTCAACCATTTTGAGTCTATTTTTGTGTGTGGTGTAAGGAAATGGTCCAGTTTCATTCTTCTGCATGTGGCTGTCCAGTGGAAACCTGGACTCATAGCTAGGTCTGTGGTATCTGTTAGTATCTTTCACCTAAATAGGTACATATATATTCGCAGGAATCCGCTGGGTTTGGAGACTCCAAATGGGGTCGTGCGCCAGAGATAGAAATGCTGGGTCACAGGCCGGGTGAGCACGGAGTGCAGCCAGAGACCAGGGAGACAGGAGTGATTGCTTTTCTCTGGGGGCTCACTGCGGAGTGGGGCCCCAAGTTCTCAGCTCCTCCAGGGCAGAGATTGGGAGGCCGCTGAAATCATTGACTTTTAAAGGGGAAAGATAATTTAATCCGGTATTCTCATTTTTTAAATGGGAAATCCAAGGCCTACATATATAAAATGTGCTGGAGAGATGAGCCAGCTAATTGTATACATGGAATTAGACTCAAGTCTTTGCTCCCAGTAGAATGTTCTTTCTCCTGCTTCTTTTTATATGATATCTAGTTCTGGTCCCTACATTTAACATACCATTTAGGTTAAAAGAATATAGGGCAATCTTTACCCAAATAACATAAGGCAAAGGGCTCAGGTAAATGTGAGTGGCATCACTTAAGACAGGTGGGAACACATGACAAAAGGACCGGCAGTGAACGAACACCCTGTTAGGTAAGCATCTAGCAGGAAGGCCACAGAGAGACTACTTAGTTTCATGGAGAGCCCCTGGCCCCCATAGTTTTCCCTTTTTAATAGGAAAAGTGTGGGGTGGAGTATAGAGAGCACATAAACATGTCGCGCTGAGGATCTAAGGAGCTGAGTGAAGGTGTCAGGGTAGTCTTGGGAGATGATGGCTTCCAACACCTGGAGACCTTGGGATCCCTGGTCCCATAAAAAGTTAAATTGGGTGTAGCCCCCCCCTCTGGGATGTAAAGGTCCCTCTAGTCCTAGGTAGTTCATTGATAAGCAATCTGGAGGGAACTCATTAGACAATGTTACTGGCCTTCCACAAAATAAACTTCAAAATGATCAAAAGACTTTAAAGAATTTCGGGTTGCCTGGGTGGCTTAAGACGGTTAAGCATCCGACTCTTGATCTCGGCTCAGGTCTTGATCTCAAGGTCGTGAGTTCAAACCCCACACTGGGCTCTGTGCTGGGCATGGAGCTTACTTTTAAAAAATCCCTTAATTGCATAGATTTTAATGAACTAACAAGAATAGTTATCAGACTTTGGTACCAGACATTGTATGTGCCGTAATTTACATGTATAACATTTAACCCCCCATCTATCCTGAAGGCAGATGCCATTTTCTCCACGTTACAAATTAGAAAACTGAAGTTATTTTCCCCAAGATTATTAGTGATGGATCTGAAATCCAAATTCACATCTATGTTCTTTCCAGTTCATGCTATTGTTTGCATTTAGATCATTATATTAATTTATTGAAATGTAATTACACGACCTCAAAATATTAGAACTGAAAATCAGTGCTTTGCAACCTGTAACATGCATATGAATCTTCGTGGAGCAGGTTAAAATGCAAGTTCTAATTCAGTGGATCTTGGGTGGGGCCTGAGTCTCTGCATTTCTCACAAGATCCCAGGTCAAGCTCATGCTGTGTCTCCAAGGATCACATTTTTGAGCAGAAATGTATCAAGTGCCATGTGGATAACCTAGTCTAACTCTCTCATTCTATGAGATTTAAGTTATAGAAAACTAGAGATACTATCAATAAGAAATAAAGAATAGTTATACCTCATTTTTATCAAATAAATAACAATTTTTAAGCAGGCATATCCCTTTAGAATAATATATTTGTACACCATTAAGCTCTTTGAGGAAAATACTTCATGTATTTCATATATATATATATATATATATATATATATATATATATATACATATATATTTTTTATACCTGTATGTATATGTGTATATGTATGTGTATACATATATCTTTTATATATTTGTATATGACAAATTGATAGACTTCATTCTAAAAACTGAAGTTTCCAAGCACCAAAAGAGACATCTGCTCATTGGTCAGTGTCAGCCTAGAGCACTCACCTTTCCTCCCCACCTCCAGTAGTGATCTTCAGCCCAATGCCCATCAAGGATTCCACACAGTTGTAGTTACAATGTTAGTGGAGAAGATGTCCTTCACATGTCCTTTCATGGCCCAGATGAAGTGAGCCCCAGCACCTTTGAATGTAATGTGGTGTTTGGTGGCTGCTGGGCTTACCAAAGGAGAAAAATGAACAGAAGTCACATGCACGACTCCCGGATGACCTTCCCACCAGCCCCCATGTAGAGCCAGAGCCTCAGCACAACAAATTGCTCATTAGTGCGGGAAGCTCTGGTAATCAATCCCTGGGACCTGTTCTTTGTTCCGTGGAAGAACAGGGAAATAAAAAAGGCATGTGAGGTGGGGAGCAAGTTGGGAAACCAGCCCTGATCAATTGCCCCTGAGACTGAACGCTGAATAAGCACGGTACTGCATCTGACAGGAAGGAAAAGCTGTGAAAATTTATTGGAAAGGAAAGAATGACTAAAAGCAAGCCAACAAGGCAAGTCACACATTCCTGTGAGTTCCCAACTTTGCAGATCGTGACAGAGGCCATGGGCTGAGAGAGATGAGACTGGCAAAAAGTGAAGGAGTTGTCATGCTTCTGGCTTTTTTTTAGAACTGTGGCGGGTCTAAAGGGGACTTCAAGTCTTCTCTTCAAGTCCTCTGGGAAACACTTGCTTTGATCACAGGAGTTGGTGCCATGTATTAAAGAAGAAATTTAAGGCCAAGAAAACCCAAGAATACTACAAAAATACCCTGTCGATCATACCTATACCTCTGTTTAAATGTGGCTGCTGATATTCATCATAAAAGCAATATATTAATAAACATGAAGTGAACATATCATAGTTCACTTAACAAATACTTATTAAATTCCTTCTTTGTGTCTGACATTTTTGTCAGAGTGTTAGGGTGTTAGGGATACAAGAATAAACCAAAATTTCTTCCCTCATGAAACTTACACACTGGGGAAGGAGACCACCACTACCAGTCAACAGAAAGTCATATACTTAATATAAGGTCTGGGTACAAGGGCTATACAAAAAGACAAGTCAACATGAGAGGAAAGAAATGGATGCGAAGTACGATTTTACATGGGATAAGCAGAGGGCTTTTCTCTCAGGAGGCAACATTTGAGCAGAGGTTGGAATTGAGTGAGTAACAGAAAGAAAAACTTAAAAGCAAAGGATTGTGTTTGTGGTTTTTACTTGAAAATGTATTACAATCTGCTCTCAGCTGCTTTTGAATAAAGCCTTAGTGAAAATTCCTTACAAGCACATGACCAGGGTTCTTGAACCTATTCTTTCAAAATACCAGTTACAGAAAGCATGTTATGCACCAGGCACTGTGCTAAGTGGGTCAGTACCTTATCTCCTGTAATCCCCACAAGTTGACAAGGGAGATGCCATGAACCTCATTTTACAGATGAGGTAACTGACACTCATGAGGTTAAGAAACCAACCCAAGGAACACAAAAGCAAGTGGCAGGCTAAGATTCAGTCCTTGGTCTGTCCACTTGATGTGACCTCCACACACTCTCCCTCATTCTGAATGCCTCCGTGCCACTTCATTTTGGCAATAATGTGAAACAGCCTTCTCTTTCTCCCTCCCTCCCTCTAATGCTCATTTTATAATAAGGCTCCTCTTTCTGGATTTTTCCACATGGTCAAGACTCCATCCTACTGGGCGGCAGTAGGACAATACTGACCAGGAGTGGCCTGGACCAACCATCTGGCCAAGCAGGTGGAGGGGGGCAAGGCTAGATGAACAAGCAATATTGACCATGAGAATGAATTTCATGTAGAAATCAGTCAAGGAATAGAGGATTTAGTGGGTGAAATACAGAGCCTAAGTACATAGAAATATTTGGGGCAGTGTCAATAAGAACTGGAAATGTCAGGGAGAGCTCTGACTATCCAGAGATAGTTTTTTGCTCTCCATTCACACTTCATTAGTGATGCTAGCCTTTAGCCCAGCGCTGTGAAGGGTCACCTCAGAAATCAGAGGATCTCCAGGGATCACTGCCCTTGGCTGGGATAGGGAACACATACCAAGAGTTTTGTGGTGACTTTGTTCCCATGAGCTGATTCCAGGGAACCTCTTTATTTTTGCAATCAAGCCTTTTTACATCCTCACACTCATTTTTCCATCCATGGAATAAAAGTCAAGATAAGGAAAACCTAGCAAGGAGTTTGCACCTTTTACAATGGTTTTATAGTCACCATTATTTTTATTGTGAAACATAAACTCAACATAAACTCAAACTTGACATCATCTATGCTCTTTGCATTTAGGGCAAGAAAAATAATCAAATGAAGGGCACAGAAACCACACTGTTATGGTTGTGAAATGTGGGGGAAATAATAACAGCATGAGTTTCATTCTTAACTCCAATAGCACCTGATTGGAAATGACAGAGAGGCCTAGCCAGCTTAGTTTTGTTTTACACTCTGTATTGTCCAACTTAAATTTATATGTGATGACCCAGAAAAAAACAAGACATAAAAAGCTTTATATAAATGCTATAATTTGGGGCGCTTGGGTGGCTCAGTCGGTTAAGTGCCTGACTCTTGATTTCAACTCAGGTCACGATCTCAGGGTCCTGGGATTGAGTTCTGTGAGGGGTTCTGTGCTAGCAGAGAATCTGCTTGAGATTCTCTCCCTCTCCCTCTGTCCCTTCCCTCCCCTATCCCCCCATCCCCCCTCACACACATGCACTTTCTCTCTCTCTCTCTCTTTCAAATAAATAAATAAATAAATCTTTAAAATAAATAAATAAATGCTATAACTTAGGTAAGGACAAGAGATCTTAGATTATGTTGGTAGAAAGAGTACTAGAACTTCTAATAAAATATAGTGTATACTGTACTAAGTCCCAGAAATTAGGAAGAAGAAGGCCTGTAAAGAAAACAAGACAATACCACCTAAAGTACCTAGAGGAATCTCTATATCAAATATTTTTATTTCCCCTCTTAAATTTTAAATTTGGAGAATGTTTTTAAATACCATTTCTGTGATGAAAATATTTAATTAATGGCTGATTAGCTAGTCAGTAATTAATCAGTTTGATTAATTTTGTTGGTATCTGTTCCCCTCTATGTCTTTGGCCAGCACCAGTTCGCGAAGATATCAGCACAAGCGGAAACTGAGAATTGAGATAATAAGAACCAAATACGTACTAAGGGCTCAGGAAAACAAAACAAATAACTAGACAGGAAAGCACAGGTAATAGGAGCTACCAGAAATGGTGTCAGCAGCAATGAAGACATATGCAGGTGAAAAATGAATCTCTGTAGGACTCTTGACTATAGTCAGAAATAAAAGCCAAAAGAATCCTTTTTTAGGCTGGAAAACCAGTAACATGAATGACACTTGACATTAAGCCCAAGTGTGCCCTCAATTTAGGAGACCCTTATATATTTCTTTGCATCAGAGTCCTGCTGTAGATGAGCTGAGCCTGCTAGCAAAGGACTGGCTGGCTTGCAAACATGGGCATATAGTTCATTGCACGAGGGCACCCAGCCAAGGGAGTAAGGAAGGATTGAAATCCAGCCCAGGGTTCTCCCTGCCAAACCATATGCTCTGTGTGGGGTTGTATCCAGCCAGAGAAAGGGGGACCTTTTTCTAACTCCCACAGTCACGAACCAGTGGAATTTTAGCCACCTTGAGGATTGCCTCTCTCTAGTTCCTTCAGAGGAGCCAGTTAGGCTAGTAAAGTCCCTGGAGAAGGAAAGTAGACACACATACCCAGAATGGGAAAATGGTAGTGAAGAAAGAGAAGAATGGGCAAGGGGTAGCATGGAAAAGAATTGGGGGAAAAAAAGGGTCAGAGGGAAGGAATTAAGTCAAGATATTAAATCTAGAATTTTTGTTTAAATAAGTTTATTTCATAATTTCTTACATTGACAGAGTTTCTATCTTGCATTTTTATCTTGCACTGAAGAAGTTCCTCAAACTAACACTCTTTTGAAAATGAAGATTAGTTAGATCCAAGATCTATATTAGTTAAGATTAAGCTTAGCTCTGAGTAACAGAAGTCTGTCAAATAACAACTTAAAAATAGAAATCTATTCTTCTCTCCGGTAAAAGTTTTGAGGTGGACAGTCCAGGGCTAGCATGGTTACTGTCCGGTCATCTGGAACCCATTTTGCTTCCAGGGCCCAGGTGCAGAAGATGTCCTTCTTCTCATGGTCTAAGATAGAGATTCAGCCATAATATCCATGTTTTAAGCATCAAGATGGAAGAAGTGAGTAAGAAGTCGAGGCCACTGCCTCTTAAGGAAATTTCCCAGAAGCTGCTATGTTATATTTCCACCAATATAACATTGGCTAGATTTAATCACTTGTCCCCACTGAGCCACAAGAGAGGCCAGGAAATGTCTTATTTCAAGGAGCCTTAGGCACGGCTAAAAGCTAGGGGTTCGAAGAAGGGGAAAATTGATATTCTGATAGGAAAATAGTAGCCTCTAACACAGACAAAGGCTGATACTTGAAAACAAAGCCCAAGGAAGTGACAAATTGACAAAAGAGAAATGTAACTGGGTAAAAAATAGGAGGGCAAAAGTGTAATGTACTAGAATTTAAAGGAATGCAAATTAAAACAGAGGAATGGCTTTCTTCCATCAAATTAACCCTCCAAAAAGAAATAAAATTCACTAATTTATAGAAAAGCATAATGGTTAACAGTAATTATCTCGGAACAGTGGAACTACAAATAATTTGTTTTTCAGACAAGCTTGTTTGAAATTTAGAGTAGCGACCAAAATAATTTTTTCTTTAAATGTTAGCCAGCCTTTTTTTTTAAACTATTCTTCTTCATTTAACTTTTGCAGGAGACTATTTTAGTCCTCATCTCAGTGACCTAAAGCGACAGTGTGGTAAATGGAATTATATCTCAGTGCTCATCTTTTTTTTCTTTCCTCTTTCTGTAATCTCAACAACAATCAGCAGAATCTATTTAGCTGTGTTTCAGAGGTTGCCAGTCCTTGTCCTGTTCATTTCTTTGACATTTGGGTGGGAGCCATCATTCTCTTAGGAATACTATTTTAGCTAAAACTTATGTGTCTACCCAAGGTCTAATTCCTCATACTATGTTAACTTGCTTGTCCAGGCTTACATCTTCCTAACCTTCCTCTCCTAACATGATTGTGAGGGGGGATCTTTATGAGTGTTGTGAACCCCAACAGAAGACACTGGTAAGGAGTGGGCATGCTTATGAGAAACAACCTATTCTGTGGACAAGTACTGTGAATGCAAATGTTGGCTGAGTCTACATCATCTATTGGATGATGATTCCAAAATTGATCTTCAGCCCTTCCCTCTCCTTTGGGATACAGATTCACCCATCTAACATTTCCCATTTCAATGTCTAATTATGTATCTAAAAATGTATCCTAGCCAGAATAAAATTCTTGATTTCCCCCACCCTGCATACACCTGCCCCTTCCCAATCCCCCACCCAACCCCCACAGTTAATGAAATTGCAAGCCACACAATTGCTCGGGTAAAAATCCTAAAGGGTCATTTCTTGTATTGTTTATATCCTTGTTATCTCCATCTCATCCATCAGTAACTCCTGTTCGCTCCACTTTCTAATTGTATCCCAAAACCAATCAGTTCGCACTGCTTCCAGTGGTACCTTTGGTCCAAGCCACTGCCATTTCTTGTTCAGACCACCCCACTTGCTGTCTCTATCAATCAGGTTAGGTTGACTGCTTCAGCAAACAATACCCAAACTTCAATGGTTTACCATAAATAAAAGATTACTTTGAGTAGGGAGACTCTGCTCTATACAGTCATTCAAGGACCAAGTAGTGACCCCACCATCACATAAGTCCTCAGAGTGTGGCATCCAACCAGCAGATGAGGCATGAGAGATCCACAGAATCTCATGGAGATTCTCAGAAGTGTTAAGGTTCAGGCCTTAAAGGGGCCTGCATCATTTCCACCCATATCCCATTGGCTAGAAGTCAGTCATATGGCCCCACCTAACTGCAAGGGAGACTGGGTAATGTTGTCTTCCTGTCTGGCCGGGAGGAAAATAAACCATATTTTTGTCACCCCTATTCCCTTCTTCTACAATAATTACAGCATCTTTTCAAGTAGATTGGAAATCAGAGCATATCACTATCCTGTTTAAAGCCTTCTAATAGCTGCCTACTGTGATGACATCAAAATGCAAACCTCTTACCCTGGTTACAAAATCACATGTGATCAGACACCTGTGTGTCTCTCTGACCTTGGATGCTTCAACACTTCCTTTTGTGTACTGTTTGCTGATTTCCTCAGCAACTCTAAGCTCCCTCTTAGTTTAGGGTTTTGACACATGCTGGCCACCTCTGCTGGAATACTCCTCTTCCATATATTTAGATATTTAACTACTTCTTACCATTCTGATTTTAGGTTAATTGTCACCTTACAGAGGCTGTCCATAATCAACTCATTAAAAGTAGCCCCTCCTCTAGATACCTAATACCTCACTACTAGATTTCTATGTACCATTTTGTGTAAGGCATTTATAATTATGAGATATTACCTTATACCTTATTTTATTTATTTATTATCTGAAGCTCTTCACTCTATTACAAGCAAGGACCTGGTATATTTTGTTCATGTCAAATCCATCATTAGAACAGTGACTGATTTAGGATATGCATAAAATATCAATCTGTTGAATGAACAAATACGTATTTCACTTAGATATGAGTTTAAGTTCAGCTCTCATAAAAGGGACCCAAAATAATGAGACTTAAATATGATTAAAGCTTATTTCTCTCACAAGTAAATAGTTCTGATGTAAGCAACCGGATTTAAGTATTTAATATACCAGCTTCACAGTCAAAGTCCCAGATCCCTTCTTCCTTGCTGCTCTGCCAACAGGTTTACCCTAACCTAAGTGGTCCACCATGGTGCACGCCTCATCTGCGTTCTAGCCAGCAGGTGGGAATAAATAAATAAAAGCGTCAAACTTTTTATATCCAGACTCAGAAGTTGAACACATCATTTCCTCTTACATCCCATTGCCCAGAACTTAGTGCTGTAGTCACGCCCAGTTGTAAGAGTGGATGAAAAATTCATACTTCATCTGAGTAGCTATGTGCCAAGATGAAAAATTGGGGTTCTGTAATTATAGAAAAAGGGGAGATGCACTGGAAGAAAACTAAAAATCTCTGCCACAATAGTTGAACTGATTGTTTTCCACTTAAAATTGTATAAGAGAAACTTTTCCACTGAAAAGAATTAAACCTTCAGGAAGGAATGACCTCTACAGTATTTGCAACAGTTAGCTTAAATATATTTATAGCCAGCCAAGTGCCAAAGTGGGTGAAAATATTCTAACATTAAATAAAACTCCCTTTTCATTTAATTATCTGTAATACCTTAGCAAAATTAGTGTAGGTCAATCTCTGTCCCAGTTCTGATTCAATTTCTCTGGCATTTGGTTGCCCTGGTTCCTTGTGTCTTGCTCACTCCTACATCCCACACAGTGTTATTTCCCAAGGCTGATCTGGATTCTTTCTGGTTTAGAACTCATACCCCAATTGTAAAGAACTCTCAATTTCAGGTTGAATCTTTAAAATTCAAAAGCATTGTGTCTTTATTACTACACTGATTTTTTTCAATGGGTCTTTCCACTGTGTTAGCTACCTTTTTTTCCTCCTTAGAGATGAACTGATCTGTGCAAATTGAAAATTTGAAAGAGTGGCTTTTTGTTACAGATACAAACTTTCTTAGCTCCAAATGTCTATGGATGCCATCTGCAGCTGCTATCAAAGGGAGTTCTTAGATTTTGTGTGGAAAAGGTAACTCTACTTTGAGTCTAGGCTCCAAAAAGTGAACTGTGAAGTTCTTTCCTCCACACAGTTTTCCCGGTCTCCCTCTGGTCCAGATCCTCTCCACGTCCCACCCATCCCCACTCACCATTTATCTTTACTACAGCAGTGACTCAAGTTAAAACGTACTCCTTGAGATAAAATTCTGCTCAACCTGGGTTTTAATTTTTCTATTTCGTGTACATTATTAATGGTTACAACTCTATTACATACTGTAACTTGGATTTACCTTTTTTACCCCTGGGAGTGGCTTCAGCACTATCAGAAGTAAATTTTTAGGCATGTCTCTCTGCAAAGAAAGTAGGATGAGGGGCGCATGGGTGGCTCAGTTTGTTAAGTGTCTGCCTTCATCTCAGGTCATGGTCTCAGGGGTCCTGCGTCCAGCTCCCTCCTCAGCAGGAAGTCTGCTTCTCCCTCTTCCTCTGTCCTTCCACTTGTGCTCTCTCTCTCTCTTGCTCTCAAATAAGTAAATAAAATCTTTTTTAAAAAGTAGGATGAGATTCCTGGAGATAAATCTTTCAAACGTAAAATAACTACATTATATAGTATATATAATACATACTATATACAAGCATATATACTAGGGGGTGCCCCACTGGTTAAGTTGGTAAAGCATCCGACTCTTGATCTCAGGGTCATGAGTTCAAGCTTTAAGTTGGGTGTGGAGCATACTTAAAAATAAATAAGTAAAGCATATATAATAAATAAATAAATAAAGCATATATACTATATATTCATTTGGCATTTGCAAGCCTCTTTTCTCCCTCTTAAATAAATTGAGAAGATGACAATGCCCATTCATAGAAGACAATGATCTGTTGGCACTGAGAGTCCTAAACAGCTTTCATATTGGCATAATAGTTACAACATTTCTTACATTTAGTTACATCTTCAACATTTAGTTACAACATAAATGTATCAATTTATTTAAGTTTGAGAAAATTTACAAAAGAATATATGTAGTCAAATCAAGTGTTTTCTTCAATATTGATAGATGATCTAAAAGAGTATGACATCCTTAAAGAAGGAAGTCTAACAAGAAAACCTTCCAAGCCCAGCACACTGCAGTTTATAGAAATATGTGTTCTTACACATCTGCCTACTTGATCACATGCATCATCTGTGTTTGTTAGAGTCTTTGTCTGTTTCACTGATGCATTTTCATCAGCCTGGCTTTTGTTATTTGTGCTATGTAGGACAACTGGTGATGTATTCAAACCTACACCAGGCTTAAAACATGACCTTGAACAGTTGAGTTAACTTCTTTGTGGCATAGGCATTTTGGAAGGAATGACTAATTCTTTTATTCTAATTCTTTGAGAACATAGTACCTGTTTTACTCAAAAGTAGTATTGCAGAAAAAATTAGAATAAATTGAATTCTGAAAAATATATTCAATGTTTGAAATGCAGAGTTGTTCACCATATGTTACTTTATATTGTAGTTTTAGCTCAAAGAAGGAGTCTTTGTAAGACAAACAACTGGATTTTATTTAAATTCAATTTTTTTAATGTCTTCAAATGATATGTTGAGGAATGCCAACCCCAGAGAATGTAAATACAAAGTGTTTATATTTTTCTCCAATTACTGCCTTCAACTTGAGACTTAACTTTTTGGATAGATTTCATGATTTGGGGGTCAATTTTAGATACTAAAACTCAGCTTGTTTCAGTGTAAGTCTCTAATTTCCTGTCTCTTTAGCTGTCGTCAACCAATTGTAGGAAGGCTCTTAGGGTGTGTGTGTGTGGTGGTGGTGGTGGTGGTGGTGATGGGGGGTGGATGGGAATGTTTGGTGCAGAGATACTTGCCTCTGCGCCCTCTTCTAGTCTAACTCTTCCATAATTAGGAACAGAGAAGAAGAATTAAGAGGGGCACATCTTCTTAAGCAACTGATTACATCTAGGTGGTAGGAAGATTTCTTGCTCTGGCTCAAAACGGTCCCACTTGCTGCTGAATACACCCACCATTGGAGGGATCTCCACACAGATGATGGAAGTGATTGGCTGAGGATCACCTCAAAGAGAGTCGACAGTATCTCCCCTCAGTCTCATAGCATGTAGGTTCCTAGGCGGACTATAGCCTCCCTTGGCCAGTTTAAGTGTTGGGTGCCTATATCGCAGTTCCTCCATTACCCATCCTGTGCCCTCCAGTGGAATTTCTTAGGTCTCCACCTACTCAGAGAGCTACAAGTGCCCACAGAAAGTTGCCACTGCCCTTTCCTCCCAAGCCAAACTACACGTCAGCCTTCTTGTCATTAGCTGGTGTCAGCCACTCCAGCAGCCTTCTAGCACTTTCTGGAAGTGATAGACCTCGAGTAGCCACCAGGCTCTTTGTTTATACTCACAACTACAGGACATGCATTCACATCACACTTTCCAAGAAACCTCTCAGCATGCACTAGATGACAGCACTAGAATGGGCTTCAGGATTTGCAACTCAGAAACCTTCCAGCGCTCTGTGTAAAGGATTCCTCTAGAAAGTCACCAGCCACCACCTGGCCCCTGAAAATTCCCCATTTTCCTTTCTTGAACTTAGAAACTTAATGGTTTTCTTTCAGACTGTGTTACTGGTATTGTGCAAGTTAAGGGGGCTTTCAGGGTATTTTGTGCTTCTTTGTCCCAATACAGGACAATTCTGAGGCAATGGGGAAAGTCCCAATCTTTGTTTCTAACAAATATGGTACTATTTACCCTTGAACAATGTGGGGATTAGAGGTGCCGACTCCCTGCACAGTTGAAAATCCACATATAACTTTTGACTTCCCAAAAACTTAACCACTAATAGCTTACTATTGACTAGAAACATAGACAGTTGATTAATGCATATTTTTATGTTACTTGTATTATCTACTGTATACATATAAAGTAAGCTAGAGAAAAGAAAATGTTAGTAAGAAAACCATAAGGAAAAGAAAATACATTTAGAGTATTATATTGTTTTTAATCCCAAAAAAGTCCAAATATAAGGACCCACACAGTTCAAATCCGTTTTGTGCAAGGGTCAACCATAATTATAAAGGTTGAGCACTATAATTTTATAATCAGATTCATTACAAATAGAATGCATTATAAGAAGCCCAACTTCCTGTATGTACTTTTTAGCTTTCACTCTTCTTTTGACTTTTGTTTTCCTATATGCAAAAAGAACCTCCCCTGTATCTTCTATGAGTCTATTCTACCAACTTAGAAGCTTCTGGAAACTTTCCACAACTTTAGTTTAGAAATGTTGTAACTATTATGCCAATATGAAAGCTGTTTAGGACTCTCAATGCCAACAGATCATTGTCTTCTATGAATGGGCATTGTCATCTTCTCAAAGTGATCTCCATAAAGAATTTTTTCTCTATTTTGGCATATACTTGAATTCTGACTATACTTCAGGAATTATATATACTACAATATAAATCTAATACACAAATCAACACACCTAATAATTTAGAAAATGATGATAAGGGACTAAATATGTCATTTTCTTAAATAAATAAGAGCTTAAAGATTTAACATCAGCTTTAAAATCCATTTGATAAGCATTTTGAAGAGCCTGAGGCAACCCTCTTCATGGTTTTACTTTTTAAGCAGAGAAGTAGTAAAAAGTCTCTGACATTTAATTAGGTTCTTTTTCCATGGAATTACCACTGTAGACCTTTTAATATGGATGCTTAATCACTACCTTAGGCAGACATATTTTATTGCCCCAAATCTGAAATGAATTTTAATAAAGATTCAAGAAGTAGCTTTGGGGAATTTTGACAAATTTGATGAGAGAGGAAAGAAAAAAGAACCTCAGTAAATAATGTATCATTTTCCTGCTCTCTTTAGACTGGTTTGTACAGTATTCATTCCTTTTTTTCTTCTTCCATTCCTTCATTGATTTATATGACTGTATTAGTCAGGGTTCACCAAAGAAAGAGAACCAGTATATAGATACAGTGGACCCTTGAATAGTGCAGAGTTTAGGGGTGCTGACCCCCATGCAGTCAAAAATCCATGTTTAACTTGCCACTCCCCAAAACCTTAAGTACCACTAGCCTACTATTGACTGGAAGACTTACCGATGAATTAAACGACACATATTTTGTATGTTATATGTATTAGAAGCTGTATTCTTACAATAAAGTAAGCTAGAGGGAAAAAAATGTTATTAAGAAAGTCACAAGGAAGAGAAAATACATTTATAGTACTGTATTTATTGAAAAAAATGTATAAGTGAACCTATGCAGTTCAAATTCATGTTGTTCAAGGGTCAAATGTATAAGGAATTGTTTCATGTCATAAGGCAGGCTGAGAGGTCTTACCATACATAAGCTGGAAACCCAGCACAGCTCATGGTAGAGTTCCAGTTCAAATCCAAACACCTGAAAACTAGGAGAGCTGATGGCGTAAGTTCTTGTCCAAGTGCAAAAGACTGATGTTCCAGCTTGAAAACACTCAGGCAGAGAGAGTGAATTGTCCCTCACCCTGCCTTCTGTTCTAGTCAGACCTCCAGTGGATTAGATGAGGTCTGCCCACACTGGGGAGGGCAATCTGCCTTACTCGCTTTACTTACTTAAATGTTAATCTCATCCACAAACACTCTCACAGACACAGCCGGAATAATGTTTAACCAAATATCTTGACACCCCTGGCCCCAGTCAAATACACATAAAAGTGAAACAATGAAACTAAGATAATACTTAAATGGCCTCTGAAACAAACACAGAACATACTGGTAGAGAAACATAAAAAGATCTGTCACCTACACAGATATTTTGTATACATAATACTATTCAGACGTTTAAATGTATTTGAAAAATTAATGAAATTTCCCCATTGTTATCCATATTTTTGGTACAGCATAGCCGGGACACTGGACAAGAAAAAGAGAGCAGTATCATATTAACACTTGTGAATACAGGATATTCTGAAATAATCACAGATCAGTACTCTAGATACAGAGTAGTTCAAAATCTGATCCAGCAATAGCCTGCATTAGAATTACCCAATATTGTTTAAAATGCAAGTTTCTGAACTCAATCTACAGAAAAATCAATCAATCTGCAGAAAAATGTCTGGGGAAGGGGCATTAGAAGCTATATATTAACAACTATCTGAAGCATCAGCCTCCTCAAGCATGCTCAAGTTTGAATCTCTGCCTATGGACTCTTTCATTGAAGTAATCTGAAGTAACTGGAGTCTAAAACTGGAAAGTGGTGTGGAAGGAAGGAATTCAGGCTCTCTTTGGCTTTGAACTCTGGGCCCACCACTGATGGTAAAAGTGATTTCCAGAGGAATATCTTCTATTTTTATCTTCACAGTCTTGTCAGGAGTTTACAACATTTTCTCCACAATGAGTCATGATTTCATCTTAGCAAGCACCAGTTCACCATGAAAGTGCAAAACTTTTTCTGTTTTACTAGAATGAAAAAAAAAAGTTTAAAAAAAATTGCAAAGCATCGCTTTAGGTTTTGGAAACGAGAATTGGGACTACAGGTAACGCAGATTGAAAAGAAGCTAAATAGTGTGCAATACTTGTCCTCATTAGAAGAATGAGTAAGATTTTTCTTGGTGGGGAAAGTCATAAGAAAGAGTGTCCCAGTGGGGAGCATCATCAAATGAAATTCACGGAACATATACCACCAAGATCCTCCACTAATAATAAAGTCTACTTGTGCCAGCTAGAAGAAAGGAAACTCTTTGAAACAGACAAGAGCTGAGTTAATTATCACTTACTGAAGAAGCCATTGTTTTGCAAACCTGTGCCTGCTGAGTCTGAGGTTTAGTTCACTGCTGGGCAAAGCTACTTGCCTCTCTTTGGAAAATTCACAGAACAGAGACCTCCCAAATTATAGCAACTGATGATAAAATATGAGAGTTTAAAAATGACCAAAGGCCATGCCTGGAAATTCTCGATAAGTCACTAGATATGTGTAACAATTTCTCAATAGAAACAATTTCTACATAGAAAATAAATGAAATTGCATTAGAGACATTTACCAATCCTATCACCTTCAATACAATCTACCTAAATATCTCCAACAGGGAATACAGGGGATTAGGTACAAAGATCCTGGAAAAAACTAGAAGATCAAAAACAGAAGGGAAGGGCCTGGAGGGGCAAAAAGTAGGAAGCCGTGATATCCAGAGATGAGAGGCTGCTATTATTTCTGGGCTGTAGCCACAAGCTTACACTTTGGAGATGCTATCATGGTTGATTCTAGATCTACCAGAATTGCCACCTTGATCTAGGGCTGAAGCCATTGCCTGAAACCCATCTGATAACTGTCATATTCTGTATTATCACCTCTACTACTGGGAAAACAGCCACCAGAAACCGTAAGGAAGGAGAAAACCACTTTCCCCTTCCTCCTGCTTTCCCTTCTTCCACTAGGGCCTAGGTTTCTATAAGGTCAGTTTTATTTATTTATTTTTACTCAACATATACATGAGATCAAACACTATTTGTCTTTCTGTCTCTAACTTATTTCACTTAGCATAATACCCTCAAGGTCCACCATGTTGTTACAAATGGAGGATTTTCCTCTAAGTACAATGTGGTTTTTGTTAATTCTCTTCTTTTTAGCACTTTTTTTTTTTTTTTGGTCTGTATGTATTTTTTTTTGTAGGTTATTAAATGCATACAAGCTTTTTTTCTTACTACCATGTCTTTATAATTAATTTATATCTGCCATCATAACATAACAATCTCCTTTTGTATTCCAAGAGTTTATTAATAATGTTTGCTCATATTATAGTTTAAGCTTTTCAGTATTTTTGTGCTTTTTGTACATCTCTAAATTCATCATGGATTTAAATAACCAAATAGCATGTCCTTTGGTGAGTAAATTAAGTAATTTTATGTTCTTTAAAAAAAACAAATGGAGGATTTCCTCCTTTTTATGGCTGAATAATATTCTATTATATATCTATATCCATATCCATATCCATATCTACACACACACCACATATACTTTATCCATTCATCCAACAATGGACACTTAGGTTGTTAGCATGGGTTGTTCAGAAATTGAATTTTTTCTTGCCTGATTTCTGAATATTGAATTGCCTCAAGGTTTAGTCCAAGGATCTCTTTGATATTTCTCTATATTTATTCCCCAGATCTCATCCAACTCTTTGACTGTTTATATATTAATTATTCCTATAATTAATCTTTAACCCAGTCTTTTCTCCTGAACTCGATGCACAAATCCAAATGCCTACCTGGCACTGGACTTAGATGTCTATTAGGCATCTCAAATTTAACATGTCCAAAATCAAACTCTCAATTCCTGCCACCCAAGTGACCTCCTGCAGACTTATCAAGTCTTTCCCAACTCACTGTCCTCATTATGCATGTGGTCAATAAGGCTCAAAACCTTGACATTTCTTGCACAACCCCACATCCAATCTATCAGCAAATTTTGTTGGCTTCACCCTCAAATATACTCTGTATCTGCCATGTCTCACCATCTCTACCTCTCTCATCTCAGTCTGAAGTACTATCATATTCTGCCTGGACAGACTACTGTTATAGCCTCCTTATTTGTCTCCCTGCATACACTCTTCCCAGAGTCATCAGCTTAAGTTATTCTCTCCAATTATTCTGATCACCTCTATCAGAATTTCCAAAGCCCTATATGATCTGGTCCCTGTTAACTCTCTGACTTATTTTCCTATAGCTCTTTCTCTCCCATATTATGCTCTAATAACACTGTTTTGTTTTTTTGTGTTTTTGTGGGGTTTTTTGCTGTTACTCCACATGCCAAGCATGTTTCCACCTGGAGTCCCATACAATTGTCGTGCCCTCAGCCCAGAACATTCTCCCCTAATGGCTTATATCCTCATCTCATCCAAGTCCCTGCCCCAAAGCCACCTTCCCAGAGAGGCCTTTCCTGGCCACTTTACCAAAAACAGCGCCCCTTCCCTCTCATTTCTCTTATCAGTTACATTTCATAGCACTATGTCAGGCAAGGTCCAACATGGGAAAAGTAGCCCACACTAAGTGGTCCAAAAGAAGAACTATAATATAAGGAAGTAGGAACAAAGTTGTTGAAAGAGGCAACACAAAGATTAGGAAGAAGAGGCTGCTAGACCCTTAGAGCTAGAGGAAGAAAGTAAGAAATGGTATCACCAGAGCCCAAGAGCTGTCCCTGAAAGGAGGATAAAGGGTAAAGGGTAGATTCACAAAGTGGCTTACATAGAGAGTTGAAGACGCTTATATAGAAGACACAGAGCCATTATATGATGAACTGCCTGAAACAGAGAGAAGTGAGAGAAAATGCCCTGGGTTTTCCCTGCCTCTTGCCCTCTACTTTCTTGTGAGAGCTTCCCTTTGGCCAAAACCAGCTGAGGGCCAGAGGACAAGGGACCCTCAGAAATGTATTTTCCAGGGGAAGGACTGGGAATGGATCCAAGAACAGTGAGCAGTGAGCAGTGAGCAAGTGACCACCACAAATACTAATCACCACTTGATTTTATTTGTGCATTCAGCTACTTATTGTTGCTAAATATCTATCTTTCCCATTAGAACATAAGCTTCATAAGAAGACGTAATTTGTTAGTTTTGGTCCCTGGCACACTGCACCGTGAATGCACACTTTTACATAAGTGGAGGGTGGTTATTTTTAAATCAAAACATTTAGGACATGTCCTTCCATCCAAAGTCTCAATGAAGGTCTTATCTTTCCTCAAAACATCATGAAGCCTATGATTATCTCTGACCAAGAGAGAACTACATGTCTCTTAGGATAAGGGATATTTAGGGAAGGGACTCTAAGGATTGAGAGAGAAGGCTGTAAATAAAGCCATACCAGAAAATAGAAATGGTATAGAGTCACAATGAGTTGGCAGCTCACAAGGGGTTTCTTGTTTTAGAGAATGAGAAGAATTTCCAGTACAACTAAAAGAATGTATTTTTCGAACACATTCTCTTTATTATTTACATGAAACATGGAGGAAGAGAAAATTGACTTAGACTGGAAAGCTTTTTCTAAAGGGTTTTATCAAGTAAAAAGCTTGATTTAGATTATTTAGGGGGACCTAGGAAAGAAAATAAACTGTCTGACAAATGAGAAATAAATCTCTGCTTTTAGGAATATAAATGTTCACAAGCAGTATGTCCTGCCTCCATGCTGTGGTTGTCCATATTATAGAGGACTGGCAAACACACATCTGAATTGCTCAGTTCGCCATCCTGTGGAGGGGGCTCTGAGTAGCTCCAGATGGCAGCAGACATCTTGAGCGGGTGAGACAGGAGGTGAACAGTATCTCCTCTCCTGGCCCACAATATCATAAAGTGAATAAATGATAAAAGCCAAACACCAAAACATTAGTTAATTAAGCAAGATGACGTACTGTCGAAGTCTGCAACCAGGAACGTCTAGAAAAAACGGAAGTGCTTTACACATTCAGTAAAGAGAAATGGCAGTAGTGCCAATATCTTAATTATCCCCGACTCAGGGCTCACTGCTTCTGGTCAGATTTCATGAATATCAATTAGTTATTAATGAACTCCTAAAAGCAGCTAATTACAAAAGCATTTACTTACATTGTAATAGCAACTTATTTCAGAGTGCCCCCAAAACATTGGAGACATAAGCTTAAAATGTGCATCTGGCATTTCCCAGGCCAGGTCAGAGCCAGGGACTGTGACATGCATATTAGGGTTCTCCACAGATTCAGAATCAAAAGGATATACATGAGATTTATTATAGAAGTCCTCCCATGATTACGGAGTCTATGTTCACATTCTCCCATCTGCAGGTTGGAGAACCAGGAAAGCCTCTGTGGTATAATTCCAGTCCAAGTCCAAAGGCCCAAGAATTAAGGGGCTGATGGTGCAAATACTGGTCTGAGTCTGAAGACCTGTCCTAGGTCAGGAAAAGTTG
Source organism: Phoca vitulina (assembly GCF_004348235.1). Taxonomy (NCBI): domain Eukaryota; kingdom Metazoa; phylum Chordata; class Mammalia; order Carnivora; family Phocidae; genus Phoca; species Phoca vitulina. The sequence continues at coordinate 35,660,725 of NW_022589714.1, forward strand.
ACTGTCTGACCTCAAGCAGAGAGACCTACTGGAGGAGCTCATCTAGGGAACATAACCCCTGCTTAAACTGCAAGCAAAACCCCAGCAAATAGAGGATCCTTACCCCCTGTCGTGTCCTTGGAATGTATATTTCCATACTAGTAGTCATTTCAAAGACATAACCTTGAGAAAATAAGGTGTAGTTGAGATCATCTAAACTGTGTATGTGACTGAACTCAGTTAAGGCCTCTATATAAACTTAAGATTCTGCGGGGGCGGGTATAGAGATCTATTTGTCTTGTGGCTGCCCAAGATAAGCCTCATATGTAAGTTCCCTTGCTTACTAAAACTGCCACCTACCAATCTAGACTGCCTCTTTCTTTGATATCTCCTTGACCTCCACATATGGGGGCCAGTTTGCAAACCACCACAGCGAGTTTCCCTTCTTCTGTCCTTTTGTTCAATTGGGGCTCTCAGTGGATTAGATAATGCCACACATATTGGTGAAGGCAATCTTCTTTACTCAGTCTACCACTTCAAATGCTAATCTCTTCCAGACACACACCTAGAAATGATGTTTTTACCAGCTACCTGGGCATCCCTTAGCCCAGTGAAGTTGACACATAATAATGATCACAACATGTAAATCCTAATGTCGTGAATTAGAAGAGATAGAAGGAAGGGAGGAAGAAAGGAGAAAAACTTTGCCCAAGAAAATCTGAAAAAGGGGTGCCTGGGTGGCTCAGCCGGGAAGCCTGCTTCTCCCTCTCCCACTCCCCCTGCTTGTGTTCCTGCTCTCGCTGTGTCTCTCTCTGTCAAATAAATAAAATATTAAAAAAAAAATTTAAAAAAAAGAAAATCTGAAAAGGAGTTGAAGTCAAGAAAAAATAAAATTGGGAAAAGAAAGAAAAAAAAAATTGCAGTGTCTGAGTTCCACCTGCCATCGGTTGATGGTGTGGGGGATAGAGTGGCTACAGTTGTTTCTCTTCCGCTGAATCTTTAAACACAGTGACTATGGATGATCCTACATGGCAGAATGAGCTTGTCACTGACAGCTCAAAGTTGTTTCTAATCCACAGATGCCAGGAATGAGTCCTCAGTCTCTGTTTTTGTTTGTTGGTTGGTGGTGGTGGTGTTTTCTGAGACGATCTTGGAACAGCTCACCCTGAACAGAAAGATGTCACAAATGTTTAGGATCAGAAAGCCAGGTATTGTTCAGTTTCCTTTGTTTTATTCCACTTCCAGGACCTAATGTCAAACCAAAGACATGCTTTGATGGAAAAATAGAGGCGGTTGACAAATAAATAAAAACCTGATTAACATAAAAGGCAAAGCAAACTTCTTTAAATAAACAGAACATATATCTCTGGCTCCCAGCCAAATTCCAAGCACCTGATCAAATCTGGAATGAGTGTGTGTGTGTGTGTGTGTGTGTACATGTGCGTGCATGCCTGTGTGTGTACATCCTTGCCTGTGCAGTGCACTAGACCGCAACTTGACATCTCAGCCACTCTTCTAGCCACACTGCCAAGCTCTCAATAGGTCTCCCCATTCAAAGGAAGAGACCCTCAGAACAAAGGAAGCCATTGTCTTCTGGTGCTATTTCAGAGAATTTAATACCAGATGAGATCTTACAAACCATGTAGTGCACAATTCTAGATGTGAAAATCGAAGGTCAAAAAAGTGAAGTGACTGCTTCCATCCCATGTGACCAGAAAGAGGTAGGGCAATTTTTCCCAGTTGAGGACGATGCTGAACCAGATCCTCCCACTGCAGTAGCCATGTCTCCCATGTGGAGAGACAGTGCACCCCTAATGTTCCAAGGAACAGTTTCTGTTTTGTGTTCTGGTGTGACCCATGCTAGGCTTGCAGTGCCGCAAGGCAGCAGAAGTGAGAACCCAGCAGGGGTATGAGTTACAGAGTCCAATTACTCATCTACATCTCCATTGTTAACCTCTTGGCCCAATCAGTTAATTGTTGGTACTTGTTTATTCATCTGTAAAAAGGGGGAATAATATTACTGACTTGCTTCAAAGAGTCCTAGAGATGAAATAATGAAGAGTGAGAATGTCATAGTAATTGACTTTGAGCTATAAGCTAATAAATCATTATTATACAATCAAGGACAACAAAAATATTTGTAACTTGGCTTATCATAACTGCTTTCTTAGTTTTAAAGCCCTGACCTCCAAACAAAAGAATACTGCATTTTAACACTAGAAAATCTTAAAGTCTAAAATTTTATTTAATATTAATAATATTTTGAGCATATGTTTTTTGTCTTTAATGTACATACACTAAAGAAATGCATGATGAATTCTTAGTGACTTACAATGGTATTATGTGAGCACACCCTTTCAATCTCCCCATTAGGTAAGCAATACTTATTACCAATCCGCTTCAGATGATATGAACAAACTAAGTAAATGTCTCCCCGAGATTACAGACCTGGGAGAGCTTTGCAAAATCTGTGGTCTGAAGGTGTCTGATATGCATCCCTTTTGATATCTAAATTACTTCCTCACAAGATCACTGCCTCAAACTACAATGATAATTTCTATCTCAGAATTAGAGCTCACGTCTAGATTTCTTTTGACTGGCATGACTAGAGTAGCATTTGGACTATCCATTAGTGTGAAAAAAATCTTCAAAACATAACTTATGGTGTTAATTTCAGTAAATATATATTAGCACCCACTGTATGCCAGGCGCCCTGCTAGTTCGGCATTCAGTTCATGTAGCATTCCTGAAAGAGAGGGGTTTTTAAAATAAGGGAACCATTATGTCTTTTCTATTTACATCATTGTTATTATTTCATTATGCACATATTGTAATCTCCTCAAATGGATCATTAGCCACCTACAGTTTTACATTTGCTCTCAGGGAAAAAGTTTATTAAAATGGATATTTTATAAATTGAAGTTAGTAGGAAAGTTGTGGGTCCTAAGTGGCTAAATTTATAGAATCATGGCATAGTTAGATATGAATAAAATATTTGGTGAGTTAAATTCTCATTTCTGATAGAAGACATGGTATTTCTTTAGGAGAATATTGTCTAAAACCATGGCAAAGAGTGGTATCAGGGAAACTGATTGAGCTGAAGGGCAATTTGGGATATTATGTCTAAAAGCCACTCCCCTCCATAAAAACAGGGCAGGGCAGCATTATATTTCTATTCAGTTGATCCATTCACAGGAGTCTATTTATTGCTGGGAACATGTGGAACAGAATCAGCTACCTCTCCTGGAAATGTCAGTCAATGTCCCAGAGGCTAGGGTTAGAATCAGGGCTCTGAGATCTAGGCAGGAAAAGGAAGACAAAATTGCAACTCGTGGATCATATCAAATGAGCAAGAGCTGAAGAGTGGGGGCAATGCTGGGAATTGATTGATGGCCATCAGAGTGTCCGGAGCTCACTCCAGTAACAGTAAGTGGACACTGGAGGCATCACGTGATAATGCTCTGGATCATAATCATTTTTTTTAGCAGAGTTCCTCTTTAGGCTCATCATGCAGGTCCTGGCCTACTTTTGTGGGATGTAGTTCCAATGACAACTTACTTTTTCACAGCCAACGCAGTGCTATTCTAGTCTGCTTTGTTTGTGGACTGTTCAGAGGCCTGTATTCTACACTGTATTTCTATCTCAAACCTTTGGCACTATTAATTCTAATCAGTTTCATGTTGGGGTTACTAGGGATCTGCCCATATAAAGGTGAAGAAATCCTTTTTCCAGCTCCTTCCTGTCCAAAATCCACCCCACTCTCTGTAAATTGGCAGGAGGAGGAGAGCAGGTTGGGTTAGGAGTCAAGGAGGTCAGGTTTCCCCACAGTCTCTGCTGACACCACCCTCTGCCAGGTCCTCTTCACAGGGGGATTTGGAAATGCAGGCTCTCCACTCAGTCTCTGCCAGCACCACAGGGGATAGGTTTTTTTTCTATGATGTTTGGCTGTAGCAGGGTGGTTATTGTCAAAAATATTGCCATCCTGCTGGACCACTAATTTTCTGGCCCTTTAGCTAGAGAGCAGACTTTTGGGGGATCTTTTTTTTTTTTTTTTGGTCTGGGACTTCCAAATCAAGGGCTTCTCCAGCATCTGGCCTGGGATGTATGGGAGAAAAAAAGAAAGTATAGGGAACTCATCCCATATTGTTAAAGTCCCAAGGTTCCTAGTTAGTATGCCCTCTTCATTCTACCTTTCAGAGTCTTTTTATGTTTGTTGTATTATGTCCAAGGTTATTGTAATAATATTTAACAGGAGATACAGCAAGAAATGAGTCGTCTCCATCTTGCCAAAACCAGTAGTCTCAGTTCAATAACAACATTAGTTGTTATAATCATTAACAAAACTGATTCTTGCCTGTGGCTGTACTCCTGGGAACCTGAGGTAATGTAAATTAAGACCAAGACCATTTGGCTGGTAGGATCTTAGGGATGTTATTGGCTCCATGGGGAAGCAAACAGTCTTCTGCGAAAAGTTTTCTCAATTCCAAAGTACAGTCATCTCCAAAATTCCTTCCCACCAGTTCCACTTGGCCGCTAGAGACCTGTAACTGCATCCAAGATTTGGAGGCATGTTTGTTCCAAAGGGTGTTCTACATAGAAAGAACAAAATATGAGCATTATAAGGATGTATGCCATGCAACGTGGTCCTGCTTTGGAAAACAAAGATGGGAGGAAATACATCAGAATGGAAAATTTCTGTCTCTTTCTGAGACTGACGTATGATTAATATCAGGTTTCTGCATGAATAATATTATAGCTTAATAGATAATAACACAGTAAAACCCACCATAATTCTCTAAGTGAAGTCCACAAAAGTCAAGGTCACACTATTACAAAGTTAATGAAATGACAAGGGTGAGCCCACTATGAGAAACTGCCGATCTCCCCGTCTTCAAAATTTGCAAAATGAGCCACATCAGCCCAGAGATTTCACCACAGCTATCACTTACCTGATGCTGATCTCACATTGAGATTTACACGAAGGGCTTTATATTCAGTGGAAGATCTCATTATTTTCCTTCTAAATGAAGAAATTAGGATTCAGGGAAGTTAAAAAATTTGCCCAAAGTCAAACAGCCTGAATATGGCAGTGTAAAGAGAGAGAATGAGAAAATCTAGTCTCCAAGTACTTGGCTTTAATCAGTACTCTATCCTCTCCCTCAGAGAACCATCGTCTGAGCCCTAATTCAGGCTGCATGTTTTGGTGAGATTAAAGTTTATAATATATTCTCTGAGTTGGCTCATCCTGAGTGAGACTGATCCCACAAGTGAAAGTGATTCCAGCTTGGAGGTTGAGGGAAAGCATGGGCCTTGGCAGACCTAGCAGCAGAAAAAGACCCTGGAATATTCTTCATTGTGTGAAATGACTGCTGTGAACTAGCTTAACTGAAACTTCATCACAGCCTCCTTTGTATTTTTGATTCAATTAACAATTATTAAACACCTAGTGTGTGCAAGGCACTCTTGGAAGAGTAGGACCCCACAACGCTCATTTATAGATCCCAGCTGAATCAACTAGCTCTTGATCATAAGCTTGTCAGTTCCTAGACTTCTATAGAGTATTTTAACTTAATTTGGCATATTTGCCTCTTATTCTTGGCTCCCTTTCACGCTGTGAGGCCAAACACAACAACTGGCAATGGTCCGAATAAAGGCAAGCAAGCTGCTAGCACAGGGAGAAGCACCGTTGTTTGGCAGGCTGTCTGATCATGGCATAAGGAACTTCTGTGTCAAGGAGGAGGCAGACTGGTAGCAACAGAGCAATATAGAAGGAGCTGAGATGGGCACATCCAGTCACTGAAATTAGTGTGATAGCAAAAAATGAACAAGACAAGAGTCCAGAGACGTGATTTAGGTCATTCTTTCAACATGCCCCAAGCCTCTGTCATGTGTGAGGTACTGAGATATGGTGAGTAGCACTGGGGATGCGGTGGTGACTCAGATTCTTTCACCAATCAAGCCAGTAGAAATTTTCCCTCCTTCAGGCTCCAGTAGTACTCTTTGGAGTCGCCATACAGAACTTAGAATCTATCATAGTCAACTACATATAACAAGTATTTGTGTATGTTTCCTACTCTTCAGGGCTATAGGTTTATTGAAGGCAAAGACAGTCTACCATTTATCTTTACTCCCCCAACATAGAACCAAAAATAATATTTTGTTCATAGTAAAAATATAATAAATATTTATTGAATTAAACTATAGACACCAACTTCAGGTGATCCACATCATCATCTCTCTCCTGAGTCACTTGCAAGCCAGCTCCTAACTGGTTGCTGAACTTGAATTCTTGGCCCCTTCAATTCATATTCCTCATGGGGCCAGAGTTCTACGTAAAAGGTAAAACTAACATGACTTTTTTGCCTTACATCCTTCAGTGGACTTACAATAAAATCAAACCTCCTTCACATGATCCACAAAGCCTTGGATTTTCCAACCCATTCTTTATCTCCAACCACACTCCATGACTCCTTCCTCATTGCTATCAAAGGCACAACCAAGGGCTGCCTGGGTGGCTCAGTCCGTTAAGCATCTGCCTTCAGCTCAAGTCATGATCTCATGGGTTGTAAGATAGAGACCCCGACCCCACATCGGGTTCCCTGTTCAGCGGGGAGTCTGCTTCAGCCTCTCCCTCTGCCCTTTCCCCCTGCTTGTGCGTGCTCTCTCTCTCTCTTTAATAAATAAATTTTTTAAAATCTTTTAAAAAAAAATGTTTCTGGCCTATGCTCTTTTGCATATCCAGAAGGCAGCTCCACTGCCATAATCCTCCTCCCAGGAGGTTCTAAATCAGAGATAGACCAACTTTCTGTAAAAGGCCAAATACAAAATATTTTTAACTTTGCTAGCCATTTGGTCTCTGTTGCAACCACTCCACTGTGCAACACTCCATAGGCAATATGTAAATAAATGAATGTGACTGTGTTCCAATAACATATATTTCCAAAACAGGCAGCAAACTGATTTGGGTCCGCAGGCTGTCGCTTGCCAACCCCTGTGCTAAATGACCAGAGTCACAGCTCTAGATAACACATCTAGATCACCCGGATCATTGCAAAAACCTCCAAACTGGTACTGATCCTTTCTCACTTGTACCCTAGCCTTCTATTCTCATCCTAGCAACCAAGGTGATCTTGTCAATGCCCTCCACCCTCCCACATCTTGCTCCACATAAAAGCCAATGTTCACACTGTGATCTACAAGGCTCTGTCTGTCCCTCACCATGATCTCTCTGAGCTTATCGATAATCAATCCTTCCTCCTTTCAGTCCACTGCAGCCACACTGGCCTTGGGCTATTCCTTGAACAAGTCAGGCAGGTTCCTGCCTCCGTGCCTTTGCGCTCAAGATTTCCTCTGCCTAGAATACTCTTCTGAAGGTAACACATCCAGCTTCTTCACTTCTTTCTGAATATCTTTCAAAAGTCATCTTTATGGTAAGGTCTTTCTTAGCCACCTTATCTAAAATCTTCCACCCCAAACACATGTAACCCCTCTTTTCTGCTTAAGTTTTTCCTAATTCACCAATATATAATATATTATCTATCATGCTTATTTATCTTTTTTTTTTTAAGATTTTATTTATTTATTTGACAGAGAGAGAGATAGCGAGAGCAGGAACACAAGCAGGGGGAGTGGGAGAAGCAGGCTTCCTGCCAAGCAGGGAGCCCGATGTGGGACTCAATCCCAGGACCCTGAGATCATGATCTGAGCTGAAGGCAGACGTTTAAGAACTGAGCCACCCGGGCACCCTCATGCTTATTTATCTTATTTACTATTTGTCTTCTTCCCCAGAATATAAGCCCCATGAGAGCAGGGATTTCCTCTGCCTTGATCACCGCTGTATCCTTAATGCCTATAATAGTGCTTAGTACATAGTACACACTCAGTAAATATATATTGAATGAAAGAATGAATGAATAAAGAAGCTCTCTTTCCTTATAGATACTATTGCGCTAAACCAAGAAGCCATCATGAGTAATTTTTTCTTTCCCTTTTGAATGTTTTTAAGAAAACGTGTCAAATTTCTAGCTGAAAAATTTGTATATATTGTGTTCATCTGCGCTCAAATTAAGGATGCTTAATTGTCTCATTTTAGCCACTTCTTTTCTTCTGAACTGTCCTTCTCCACCGACAGGATGAAACTAGAGGGAGGGAAATTAAGTTGCAAAACTCAAAAAGCAGATGTATGTTTTTTCCTCAATGCATGGAAATTGGTTATTGGTTACTGAGAAGTTTTGCTTCAATTCTGTGGGTATTTGTGAATGTGCTGACCAAACTCTTCTCATGGGTCATGAAAATGTCAGAAAAACTCTTCTTAGAGAGCTCCAAGAAAAACAATTCATTTTTGCTCTATGTGAATATATGTTTCTTTTGTACTTTGGAACAAAGGAAAATACCGACTTTTTTAAGATTCAAAAGTGTGCGTGGGTTACTTATGAGCATATGAAATTGGCTCAAGTTAAGACATATTTGACAATTACTCCATCAAAAGAGATGAAGAAATATTAGAATTTGGATTTATTTATATGTGATTAAAAGGAAATCAAAGTAGTTGGCATTTTTTAAATTGGCCGCTTTGTTTGAAATGGAAGGGAAAACGATTGCTAATTAATACTCAGGCTCAAATCGTCAGGAATGTCTCCCATTTCTTTGTCAGTCAATATTCTCATAATTTTCTGAGTTCTGAAATCATTTCCTTCATTTCCATTTTCCCATGTATTTGTTTCCCTAAGCTCCTTTAGTTTCACCTCTAAATGGTGTGCAGTGCCTTGAACACAATAGGTAAATAACAAATGCCTATTTCCCTAGCATCTTGAATTCTTATGCAAGTATTTCTTAAATATATGCCTTCTCTCAATGAGACTGTAAACCCCTCAAAATAAAAAGGTATCTGAACCTACTTTCTTCTCTAATCACTCAATACCCAGAACATACTAGTTACTAAATGATGTGGAGAACTAAGGTGAAAGAAATATAGAGGAAAAATTAAACTTCCTTATAACTTGCCGCCCATTGACAAGTACCTGAGACAGGCAGAGTGACCTTCCTCAAGGAGCTTAGCTCTCTCCATGTTAATAGTTTGCTAGAGGCAAGAGACAACCTTAGCATGACATTAGCCCAACCTCTGGGATCCTGTAAAATATCCCTGGGTGGCTCAGTCGTTAAGCCAACTGCCTTCCACTCAGGTCATGATCCCAGGTTCCTGGGATCCAGCCCCTCATCAGGCTCCCTGCTCTCCGGAAGCCTGCTTCTCCCTATACCACTCCCCCTGCTTCTATTCCCTCTCTTGTTGTCTCTCTCTCTCTGTCAAATAAATAAAATAAAATCTTTAAAAAAAAAAAAATCCCTTTGGAAACTTCTTTTATCTCTACCCCCTAAGATATATGTTGGCAATCATCCTCCAAGCATATGGCCCACTGATATACATCTGAAAGGTCTCATGACTAGGGTTTTACCAGACAATAGTAAATGACCTTTTCGTAACAACAGCTAGCCTCTCAAGGTCCTGGAAACCTTGCTTCCAAATTCCTTAGAGACTTATGCTTCATGGTTCGTCATCTTCTTTTTTTTTTTTTAACATATAATATATTATTTGTTTCAGAGGTACTCTGTGATTCAACAGTCTTACACAATTTACAGCACTCACCATAGCACATACCCTCCCCAATGAGACTATGGACTCTGAGAAAGAAACTGAGGGTTCTGGAGGGGAGGGGTGGAGGGATGAGTTAGCCTGGTGATGGGTATTAAAGAGGGCACGTATTGAATGGAGCACTGGGTGTTATACGCAAACAATGAGTCATGAAACACTACATCAAAAACTAATGATGTAAGGTATGGTGATTAACATAACATAATAAAAATAAATAAAATAAATAAATAAATTCTTAAGAGACTTATGCTATCCCTAACCCCCTCCCAACTCGAAACTATATAATGGGCCACTCCTCACGACCCCATTGCAGCTCTTTCTGACCACGGGTCCTGTTCCCATGCTTTAATAAAACCACCCGTTTTGTACCGAAGATGACTCAAGAGTTCTTTCTTAACCGTTCACTCCCAGACCCCAACATTTCACATCACTAAATACTTGTTAAACTCGACTTGTTAGAAAGAAACATTAAGGGATGCCTAGATGGCTCAGTCGGTTAAGCATCTGCCTTCAACTCAGGTCATGATCTTGGGGTCCTGGGAATGAGTCCTGTGTCAGGCTCCCCGCTCAGCAGGCAGTCTGCTTCTCCCTTTCCCTCTGCCTCTCCCTTTCCCTCTGCCTCTCCTCCCACTTGTGCTCTCTCTCTCTCAAATAAATAAATAAAATCTTTTAAAAAACTAAAACTTTGATGTGCAGCAGATATTTAGGAATTAAAGGATAATAATTTTATAGCATTTAAAATTAAGCGTTTCAGTAAAACCTACTGTCATGAGGAGAGGCAGAAGATGTTAATTCATCAAGAATCAGACCTGTGGTTGTGTTGTTACTGGTGTTGTTGTTGTTGTTGTTAAAATCTCTAATTCCCCAGTGTTTTCACAATAATTAAGTCAGAAATATGAGCTGAGCTAAGAAATAACATAAGAAAATAACACTTACTCTAACTGTACTGACCTGCTCGTATTATTTGTAAGGCATCAGTGAGTTATCTCACTGGGTTTACATGAGTTTAGAAATTTAGTTCTAAAAAAAGACAGGAAGGAAGGAAAGGAACAAGGGAAGGAAGGGTGGGGGTACCTCTGCTGGAAAGGAGGAAAATAAAAGCACAATTTCAAAGATTAAACATGAAGATTCCTTTCATAGAGTCTAAAAGGTAGGAAACAATATAATGTTAATCATAAGCAGAGTGATCTGTGAAATACTGAGATTTTATTCTTGTCTAAGAACCTGGCTCTCTGCTCTTTACAGGGTAAGTATCCTCCGCACATTTCTTCCCTCCCTGTGCTTAAGGCTACACATCTGCAATACACACCACCTCTCTCTCTCCCACCTGACTTCTCTCATGGGAAAACTAAATTGGTTTAAATCATGTGGGAGCATTATAAATACTGTTTGGTGATTAGAATAAATTGGTTCAAATCACATAGTTACTTCCCTACATACTGACTGATGAGGAAATTTAGAGATGCTATAATTTATAAACAAAATGAAGGAGGTTAACCTGGCAAGATATGAGAGGTAGGAACAACTTTTGCATTTAAGAAATTGAAAGGGAAGAGAAGGACCCATTTCCCAAATCATTCAATGAGGCCAGTATTACCCTGATTCCAAAACCAGATAAAGACATCACAAGGAACGAAAACTACAGACCAGTATCTCCTATGAATATAAACACAAAAATTCTCAACAAAATATTAGCAAGCCAGACCCAATAACATATAAAAAGGATTGTAGGGGTGCCTGGGTGGCTCTGTCGGTTAAGCATCTGACTCTTGATTTCAGCTCAGGTCATGATTTCAGGGTCGTGAGATTGAGCCCCATGTCAGGCTCCATGATGAGCATGGAGTTTGCGTGAGATTCTCTCTCTCCTCTCCCTCTGCCCCCAGCACCTGACCACTCGCATGTGTACTCTTTTCCTCAAAAAAAAGGATTATAAACCATGACCAAATGGAATTTATCCCATAAATGCAAGGGTGGTTTAACATCTAAAAACCAATTAATGTAAAACACAGTATCAATAGAATAAGAGTCAAAAACTACATGATCATCTCAATATACACAGAAAAGGCATTAAACTCCAACACCCTTTTACCATAAAAATATTCAACAAACTAAGAATAGAAAGAAACTTCCTTAAGGTAAAAAAAAAAGGGGGGGGGGGCATTTATGAAAAACCCAAAGCTAACAGCATATTTAACTGTGAATACTTTGTCCCTAAGATCAGGAACAAGACAAGGATGTCTGCCCTCACTACTTCTATTCAACATTGTACTAAAAACAACCAGGACAATTTGGCAAGAGAATGAAATAAAAGGCATTCATATTGAAAGGATGAAGCAAAACTATCTCTATTTGGAGATGACATGATCTCATCATAGAGAATTCTAAAGAATCCACCAGAAAATGGTTGGGACTAATAGATGAGTTCAGCAAGATTGCAGGACACAAGATTAATATATAAAAATCAATTATATTTCTATACACTAGCAATAAACAATCTAAAAATGGAATTAAGAAAATAATACCATTTATAATAACATTAAAAAGAATAAAATCATTAGGAATAAATTTACCAAAAGAAGTATAAAATCGTACTCTGAAAACTACACAACACTGTTGAAAACAAGTTTTAAAAGACCTCAGTAAATAGAAAGACATTCCATGTTCATAGATCAGAAGAATGTCTATAATGCTGCAGTAATGAAGACACAGAGGGACTGGCACAAGGATAAATATATTAATCAGTGGAATAGAATTGAAACTCCAGAAATAATTCTTATGTTTATGGTGGGTTGACTTTTAACAGAAGTGCCTGATAATTCAGTGGGGCAAGAATGGTCTTTTCAATCAATGATACCAGGACACTTGGATATCCACATGAAAAAGAGAGAAATTGGACTTCTTCCTTACACCATAAGTAAAATTTAACTCAAATAGATCATAGACCTAAATGAAAGAGCTAAAACTGTAAATCTCTTAGGAGAAAACATAGGAATAACTTCCGATGGTCTTGAAGCAAAGCCTTTTCAGAAATGATACCAAAAGCAACAAAAAGAAAAGATAAATTGAACTTACCCCAAATTAAAAACTTCTGTGTTTCAAAAGATACCATGAAGAAAGTGAAAAGACAACTGACAGAGCAGGAGAAAATATTTGCAAATCACATATCTAATCTGACTTATATCCAGAACATGCAAAGAAATATTATAACTTAGGGGCGCCTAGGTGACTCAGTCAGTTAAGCATCTGTCTTCAGCTCAGGTCATGATCCCAGGGTCCTGGGATCAAGCCCCACGTCAAGATCCCAGCTCAGTGGGGAGTCTGCTTCTCCCTCTCCCTCTGCCACTCCCACTGCTTATGCTCTCTTTCTCTCTCTCAAATAAATAAATAAAATCTTGGGGGGGAAAAGAAATATTATAACTTAATAATAAAAAGACAACCCAGTTAAAACTTGAGCAGAAGATTTGGATATTTATCCCAAGAAGATAAACAAATGGCCAAAAAGTTTGAAAGATGCTCAACCTCATTAGTCCTTAGAGAAATGCAAATCAAAGCTACAATGAGCACATCATATGTATTAAGATGGCTAAATTAAAAAGTTGGACAATAACAAATAACAAAATAACAAATGTTGCTGAGGTTGTAAAAGATCAAAACTATTCATACATTGCTAGTGGAAACGTAAAATGGTGCATCTGCTTTGGAAAACAGTCTGATAAATCCTGAAAATGCTAAATGTAGAGTTATGATATGACCCAGCAATTCTACTCATAGGTACACAATCAAGAAAAATGAAAACAAATGTCCACACAAAAACTGTACACAAATGTTCATAGCAGCATTACTCATAATAGCCAAAAAGTAGAAACAACCCAAATGTTCATCAGCTGATGCTGATGATAAATAAATGTGGCATAGCCATACAGTGTGATAAGATTTGGCCATAAAAAGGAATGAAGTACTGATACATACTATAATATGAATGAACCTTGAAAACGTTATGCTAAAGGAAAGAAGCCAGTTGCAAAAGACTACTTATCGTATGATTTCATTTACATGAAATAGACCAATCTATAGAGACAGAAAGTGAATTAGTGGTTGCCTAGGACTGGGGGCTTAGGGGATGGAGATGGGGAATGAGGAGTGACTACTAATGGGTATGGGGTTTGTTTTGGGGTGATGAAACTTCTAAAACTGATTGTGGTGATGGTTGCTCAACTCTTTAATACATTAAGAAATCATTAAATTGCATACATTAAATGGGTGAATTGTATGTCATGTATCTCAGTAAGGTTGTTCAAAACAAAAGGAAGGGATCACCTTCCATTTCTTTTTCTTTTTTTCTATTTAATTTGCAAACCCCATTAAGATACCATGCGAAGTTATTTCAGCATATGTTTGATCTCCGAACTCATTTTCTATACCCAATAAGATGAATTTGAAGTCAGAAATCTTTAGTAGCTGTACACTATTTTGCCTGTGTTACATTTAAGGAGCATGACAAATTATTACTGGTTCCACAGCCATTTCATAAATACCATCCCATTTGGTGGCAGTCAGGAAAACTAATTTATTAAATTTGTCAAAAATATTTCCTAAGCATCTATAATGATCATTGTACAGTGAGAGCTCGGTGCTTAGAAGCCAAGAGACATCTGATACGGTTTCAGAAGTTGGCAAAATATGTAAATTCATAAGAACAATAGAGGAGCAATAAAAGTATTTATTTAACTATATGCATTACATGGGAGAAATTCTTGCGAGAATCCCAGGATTTGTGTCATATATAGTGTCATATAACCCGGCTATAAAGGGGAGAGGTGTTCCTAGACCTGTATCTGATGTTTTGCTTTAGTATTTAATCTCTTGTCTCTTGTAGGAGCAAATACTCTTCCACTTATGGATATTTCTATTCTTCTCCCTGAAGAAAAAAATATCTAAGAGTAAATCCTTCCATTTATTCATGCAAACCCTTTACTGGATTGTTCTCCAGGGAGAAGAGTGACCTCTTTGATTGGAGAAATAGGGAGAATCTGACATCCAATGGCCCCAAGACCAGTAGGGATCTAACCTAAAAAGCAAACTTGTTTCTCTTTTCCCTCCTTCTTCTCTTCTTTCCTTCCCTCATTCCCTCTTTATTTCCCTGCAGTGGCATGACCTTCCTCCTCTTGAAAGGAATGCATGTCTTCCTGAAGTGACTTTGCTTTTAACTGGAAGGACGTCTACATTGTATTGAAAGGTAGAAGCCTCTGGTATCCTCTCATTCAGTTTCACATAAGCAAGCTGATGAATTCATTGCTACTTTCCTCTGGTCTTCGTGTTCCCCCTTTTTAAAATAACCCTTGAAAAGAAATGTGAGTGGTAACATGTGCACATTAAACTGACCCTAAATCTCCAGCACTGCTGTTGAGAAGTTCTTTTACTAATCCCCTGCTTCCATTCTTATTCAATGAGGAAAATTCCTTAGACAACAGTATATGTTTTAGCATTTTTGCCTAATTACTGCATAGGGGAAATAATTGAAAAGCACAGGGTCAGGTCAAATTATTGGAATGGCACTCTTTACACAGATATTTAAAAATTAATATTAGCCAAAAAGATTTGGTAAATGACCTAAAATTTTAGATATGGGGTTATGATGGTTTAAAATGCAATTTAGAAATATAAAATGCTATTTTGGAAGGTGAAATAATAACAAATAAAAAAGAAAACTGTACCTTTGATATGAGTATTTATGATATGCCTACTCTATAACTAGTACCAGACTATTAAATTAAAGATATATTCTTTCACTGATCATTTCATAGGTAATGTGTGGAAATCAGTCATCTCAATCAATCAGCCCTCCTCCTTGCTGGGTTCTGTGCAGTGGAGAATATATACCCAAGGATCTAAATGAAAGTCATATTTTCATCCTTATATGTGGAGGGACAGTATTTGCCAAAGTTCCTGGTAAAGCTGGAATGGAGACCTTATATGGTACCAGAGGCTAATGTGGGGAGCTCTACCTAACAAATCCTAAATCTAGATTTTCCCTCTCTTGCCTATAAGGAGAGTTAGGTCTTTAAGGCATCCCCCTTAAGATTTCTTTAGCAGCCAATTTCATGTAAGACTGTGATTTTCCTCACAAATCCAGTTGCTGTCAGAAGAGAGTGTGCTGGAGACCAACAATGAGAGATGGATAACTTGCCTCCCCTTTAGAACAAAAGGGCCAAGGGTGCTTCTGCATGGAATGAGAAAGCTGAGGGTAAGCCCTGACCCTCCTTACTCATCATTAATATAAGTAGTACAGGATTGAGAAATGGGGTTCAGCTTATTTCTTGTTTTAGAGGAATAGCAGCCAAGTTCCAACCACCAGATCAGCTATTCCCAGTACTTGGAAGAGTGTTTAAAGAGGAAGACAAAGAAATGGAAGTATACTCGGCAGCACTATCCGAATGACAGTAGATGAAAGCCACCTATTCATGGAAACTGAGAAATAGAGAATGAGAAAGCTGAGGGCAAGACCTGACCCTCCCTTACTCACTCATTAATACAAGTAGACTCTCTGGTACTATCCAAATGAGAATGGATGGAAGCCAACTCTTCTTGGAAACATGAGAAGTAAGTATCCCCTCCACAACATACTAGAACACCACAAATCTTGGAAGCTCAGCAGTACCCATTCACTCCTCAGTTTTATAATAACTATTTACTAAGTGCCAAGCATTGCCGTAGGAAATGGTTATATAAGAATCAAAGCAGGACACACTCACTGCTCTCAAGATCACAGTCTACTCAACACTAGGGTAAGAGGCTAAAGATTTGGATTCTGGTCCTGACCACCAAAAGAACTCTATAAATGCTATATGTCATGGATTCTTCTGAGACTCCATTTCTTAACTATTAAATGAGGGTGGAAAAGTAATATGCATGCCTCCTGAGGGGTGCATGAGATTCATACACAGTGATATTCCTCAGGATCCCCTTTGTGCACATCTGCTCATCAGTGACTCCTTCCTTTGTACCCAGCCTATTTTGTCAATACACATCTGTTTTAGGAAAGGATATGACAAACTCATTCAGCGAAAAGAAAGAAGAACCACTATGGTTACAAGGTGGATCTTCCCAGAAGTATTTCTATTTTCATGGAAGACTAACTCCTCAAGTTAAATACTGAAATAATTTTCACTTGTAGATTTTCATATAGTTTAACTTTCTTCTCCTAGTATAAATCTGAAGTGTCAGGCAACTCCACTGACAAATCAGGCCAGCCGTGTTGCATGGAGAGCCAGTATGGAAATCTACGTCTTTTTTGTTTTTGTTTTGTTTTCACATTAGTTTATTCACAGACTTTGTAAACCTATCCAAGAAGCATTCCTAGGATACGCTGCCTCATAAGACAAAAATAGATCTTACCTTTGAGTGCCTCCATGGTTGGTGAAGACAGGCTTTGTGCAATACTGACTTGACCACACTGTCACAAAAATCACCTCCACCATCACCTTACTAGAATGTCATCACCCACTACAGTACAGAAGATAGAATGAGTGTCACAATTAACAACGTGTAAATTCAACCCCTCTGCTGTGTTCCCTAATTATAATTAGAGATAATCACAGGACTTATCATCTGCCACTCCCTGTAATGCCTCAACCTGCCTTTGAGCTTAGCAAGTTTAGCTACAAAAATTTTAACAACATAAAACTCAAAAAATATTCTTTTAGCACTCACAGCAACCATGACACTGCTAGGTACCGAGGGACAAACAAACAAAAATGAAGACATGCTCATTGATTTCAAGGCACTTTTACTGCTATATAGTACTTCAGATTGAGTCCTAGGCAGATGTCATCAGAGAAACAAAGTAATGAGATGATTGGCCTGGAGAAGACTGAAAGTACTGTGCTATTGTCTTAAATATTTGAAGTATGGGTATGTGGCAGAATAACTGGCACATATTTCTTTTTTGGGGGGGTACAAAATTACTTTATTTGAAGAATGGTACAAATGAAAGAAGTTAAGTATATGTTTTGGTACAACTTATAGAAAAGGTAAAGGTAACCCCAACATGCATGCACTGCCTTGGTGACCAGGCTATGGGAAGACAGCCTAAGGCTTAGCTCTCACTATCACTGTTTCCCAAGGTGTGCTTGTCACAGAGATATTCTGCCATGCCAGATTCGGGAGCCCCCATCTTGCACAGGTTGGTTACGTGGTCACCCAATTCTTTGATGGCACATATTTCAAAGGATACAATTAGGAGCAGATTTTGGAAATTTCAGGGTGACTGGTTTCAACTCTAAATATGGAAGAACTTTCCAAATTTCAGAAAGTATCTGGGCAGGTATTCACTTGTTGGGCTTGTAGAAAGAGAACACACATCGGGGGGAAAGCTGAGTGGGCTCTCATGTAGCATATGGTAGGTAAGTCTGTCATTAATATCTACTGATTAGTTGATCATTTTGTTTGAGACTTGTGCTCTTTTATTGAAGATTCCATACCAGTGTTAATAGAATCTATCTCTTGAGAAATCTCAGAAGGCATCAAAGAGATAATAAATTTTACAACCCGCTGACATTCTGTCATCAGCTCTTTACTTAATATTTCTGGGCCCTGAATTATTGTCAGTTATTTATAAGTGAAAGTATTCTGGAAACAATAATGTGGATTTGGGTGGGGTTTTTTTTATTTTTATAATTGCTAAAAGAGCCTTCGAGTTTTCATACATCTCCATGTGCTAAAAACCTTCAAATTGTCTCCCTGAACTTTCTAATGGTCACAGAACCAAAAATCATCCTTCCCTAGAGTCCAGTTGGTTGTTTTATAGTCATAGCAATCTGGGAGGGTTTCATTTGTTTCTTATTGTTTCTTGATGAATCTTTGCCTAATGGAAATTGGCAGGACAAAGTCCATAGGGATTATGATGATGGAAAGGAGTAAGATTTATCACAAGAGGTCAATAAGAGTTTCCTACAATTTTCAATCACTGAAGCTGTATTTAGTGGCCTGGCATGTTGTCATGATTCATTGTCATTTCTATTTATAACTTCAAGAATGAAACAGAGCCATGTGCTGTAGTATACGAACACATAGCCTAAGCCCCAAATGAACGTTCACCCATACATGAAAAATGCTGGCTAATATTTACCAAGTGTTTAATATGTGCCAAGGACTATGGTAAACATTTTATGTGGGTTATTTAATTTATTATTTTAGCAACACTGCCAGGCAAGTGCTTGCATTCTCTGTTCTGCATGTGAGGAAACCAACATGGAGAGTATCCATGAAGGGATCCACTTAGGGAGTAATACAACTGAAGTTTGAACCTGGGCATGAAGACAAGAACCTGTACTCAGGAGGCCCTCTACCAGGCTACTATCCACACCACCCACTGTCCTCTATCCCCTGCCTTTGTGAATTAACACCTTAACAAGAAAATGTTATGACAAGAATCAGAAAAGATATCTCTTGTTTATAAATGTATGCTATGATAAAGCTGAGCTAAACTGTGGACCACTAAAAGTGGAAAAGGGACTAGCAAATATGGTGAGAAGCAGGCCTTCTCAACTGAAAAGGAAGTCTGTATTCACCAGGGATACTAAAATAACACCAGTCCTGTCACTTCGAGGACCTTCTGGAAATGGTCTTCTTGCCCTCCGGACTGATGGAACTGAGCCATCCCAGCATCTCTGCCGTGTTCTCCTGGAGGTGATTGTGGTTTCCTCTGTGAGTCACAGAAACACAGAGTGGCTGGAAAGCTCCCTTTGAGTTTCCCTCCTGCTAAAGGAGAGCAACTCTATTAGCTTATTCTGAATAAGAACACTCACGTAAGGAAAGTCACAATTAGTTGAATCCAGTTAACTAAAACCCTTTATTAATCAGGATTTTTCCACAATTAACTTCTAAGGACCAAAAAAAAAGGCAAATTTCAAAATAAGAATCAGAGAAGAAAACTTGTAAACATTTCTCTAGGCCTGGTATACATTCATCCAAACTCCCACACTTCTACAACTATATAATACTATTCAATAATAGCTAGCATTTGCGGGAGCACTCACTGTGCACCAGATATTTGTACTAAGGGATCCATGTGTCTGTTTTTCCTTTAACATGGCAATCCTTTGAAGCAAATACTGTTATTCTCCCTATTTACAGATTGCCAAATCCAGCCACGGAGTTCATTTGCTCAAGGTCATACACTTAATTGATGGTAGTGAGGAAGCGTAAGCCCACAGAATGCAAAACTTAACCAATATGCCATATTGCCTCCTGATTTTCTGTGCATAATATAACGATGACTCAGAAGAATATTATTCAATAAATAATAATAGCTCATTCATTGAGTGCTTCCTGTATGCCAGGCACTGCTGTAGGCACATTGTAACTATTATCTCATTTAATATTCACATTAACCCCTTAAAATAGGTACCATTTTTACCCCCATTTTTTAGGAAAGTGAGGCACATAGTGGTTAAAATAATTCATTTTCTCCACATCACACATCACACAGTTATAGAGCCAGAACAAGAACCAAAATGTGTTACTCCAGAGTACATCCTTTTATTTATTTATTTATTTTTAAAGATTTTGTTTATTTATTTGACAGAGAGAGAGACATAGTGAGAGAGGGAACATAAGCAGGGCAAGTGGGAGAGGGAGAAGCAGGTTTCCCGCGGAGCAGGGAGCCCGATGTGGGGCTCAATCCCAGGACCCTGGGATCATGACCTGAGCCGAAGGCAGATGTTCAACGACTGAGCCACCCAGGTGCCACCAGAGTACATCCTTTTAATTGCTACACTTTTTGCTTTTTCTTCTTCCCTTCTTCCTTTCTTCTTTTCTTCCTTCCGGACAGGACACAGAAGAGGAATATAAGTCTAATGCATTTTAGAAAGATCTCCAATAAAGTTAATCAACCAATAAAAGTTGATTCAGAAAGGAAGTTCTGGTTGATTAATTTAATGACTATTCAAATGATTTAATTCCTGAGCTTTCTGGTTAATTGAGTTTCCACTGGCTTTAGGCCATTCTGTTCAGAGAGAAATTCCAGCCCATGGGATGTTTTTATTTCATCTTCATTGGTAAAAAGGCAGCAAAACACTCAAGGATGCTCCCAGAAAACTTACCCTCTGAAGCATTATCAAGCATTCATGCTACAACTTTGAAGATTTCTTTTGAACAATATTTATTAGGAAACTAAAACTATGCAAAATTTAACTTTGCTAAGTAAGATTACTTCCATTTCACACGTGTTTCCCAGTGATTGAATCAGACATTTTAAAAGCATTCTCCAGATCTCGGTGTTACAGAAATCTTAATTTATCATTACTTTTACTCTTTATAGGATAGAAGATCCCCAAAGCTTGTAATTAATGAACTGCTAAATTCAGGCATGTGGACGTGATGTAGTTTTCAAGTGCGACAAATGGGAATTATCAAACTTCAGAAGGATGACATTCCACCATATTTTCCTAATGGGAGGCACTTGGGAAATGTCCTTCAAATGAATTAATTCTTCTAATTCTTGTTCTTTAAATGTCTTTACCTCAATAAACACCGTATCTTAATTTTCATTCATTCCTACAAATTTTTGTTATTTATTATTTTCTTCTTTTATATGATCCCTTATTCTAGGTCTTGATTTTTTTAAGCATAAGCTCGTGCTTAGTTTATAAACTGCAAATCCACTTCTTGCATCAATTTTAAGATTTTCAGCCTGATCACCCATTCTTCCATTAATTGCTCTTTTTTGCTTCAAAAAATGACTTCTTCATTCCACATGGCTCCTCCTCACTTTCCCTATGTTAATATCTATGTTATCTTCCTCTCAGAACATCTTCCCACTTCTCATATGGCCAACTGGCACCTTTTCTCTTTTTCCACTGATAAAGCAACCAAGATATTTCTTCCACCTGGAGGCCATCCCTTTGTTTGGAAATGCAAGTCTGCGGGGCTTAAGTCTGACTCAGTGCTCCCGCTCTAACTCCTATAACAACAAAAGTTTTAATTTCTTTTGTTTTACAAAAATACTTATTTATATTAAAATGCCACTGCCCTCCAGCCAAAGACCACCAGGAATACTACTATAGTTGAACAAATTTGGGTTAATTGACTCATTACATTGAGGAAGAACACACACCATTGGGGACCATGGAGCAATATAGGACTAAGGTATTAGAATGGATTTATATGATTTTTGCAAGTGTTAGGTGGTTTGGAAGAGAGTTCAAAGCAGCATGGCTGGTTACTGTCAAGAAGAGAGGATAATTCAATGATCAGTTATCTTAATAATTTTTATACCTAGAAGGGCAGAACACCAGACTTAAGACCAGGAGATCAAGACTAAACTGTGATTGGTAAAGAAATGGCAATCACTCCTACCGTTCTTGATATCAGAGAATGTTTGGTTCATTTTATGTTTTGTTGTGTTTCACTTATATTCAGTCATAATTATGGAATGGTCTTCTTTTGTCTCAATACATCCCGGTCACAGACTGGTCTTCCATGATGAGTTCTGCCAGACTGCCTGGGGTCAACAGGATAGCACTAAGCCCAGCTGTGGGTGCCAGACCAGCTCCTGGCAATACCCGAGGCCAACCTGACAGCACCCAACTGTCAGGGCTGCTTTTCTAAAAACAATGTTTATTCATTTCAGAGAACCTGAAAGACGTGAAAAGCATTGAGAAAAAAACAAATAGCTTGCTCATAGTATTTTTTTCCCCTGAATGGGAATACCAGAGAAAGGGAGAGGACAAGAAAGCAGGCCACCATATGTGTGCTGGCCCTGCAGGGATGTTTCATCTTTTGGCAGCACTGAGGCTCCGCAGCAAGGAAATCTAAAAAGAGAGCACTGGGGATCCCCCTCAAAAGTCAACTCAGCTGTGGCAGTAAAGATAGCGGTAAACAACCTGCGTTTAGAAGGTGGCATTCCAAGTCAAATGATTTGGAATGTTCTGGATGCAAACATCCTGCAGTTGCCCAGCACTGAATTTTTCCATTCAATATAGCACCTACTGTGTGCCAAACACATATGTTAAGTTATCTAAAACTCATAACAATCCTATAAGGTAGGCCCCATTGTCATCTTATTGCATAGATGAGGAAACTGAAACGTGGAATGTTTAAAAAAAATAATCTTCTCAAGGTCACAGAGCTAGGAAGAAAGAAACCTGGGATTTAAACTCAAGCAATCTGGGGGCGCCTGGGTGGCTCAGTTGGTTAAACATCTGACTCTTGATTTTGGCTCAGGTCATGATCTCAGCGTCCTGGATTTGAGCCCCATGTCAGGCTCTGTGCTTAGCCGTTCAGTGGAGAGTCTGCTTCGGGATTCTCTCTGTCCCTCTGCCCCTCCACCCGCTCCCCCGCACTCACTCTCACTCTCTCTTTTTCTCAAATAAATATATAAATCTTTAAAGAAATAAACAAATAAACTCAAGCAATCTGGCTCTGGGGATGTGCTACTAACCACAATATCAAATCATGTTACTTACCTAGTTTTGCCCACTTTGAGTATTAAAGCCTTAGCTGCAATAGTCACCAGGTTTTAGAACATACATGTGTATATGAGGAAACACACATACATACTAGATTTTTTAATTTAACTTCATGCAGAACTACAAAATAAATTAGCAAAAATGATGGAATACAACTCTGGAGTGAAACTATCTGCCATTTTCTATACATTAAGATATGTATAAAATACACAACGTCACTGAAAACCATACAATGAGAATCTGATACTAAATTCCATTTTTTTCTTCTTAGGGACTTAATGAAATCCTCTAACCTCCTGCTAAGTGCTGAGAGATGAGTGTCTGTTCAGATTCATTCTGAATTCCTCTTTTCATTGCAATATGCCGCCTCTTTACCCTGTGGTTGAGCCTCCTTCATTCTGTACTGGGATAGGAAAGTTTCAAGAGAAGTCCCTTCCTGCTTAAGGGTGATATGAAGCTAGACCCTCCCCTCATTGCACAATACCATCACAGTTTCAGGTAAAACCATCCAATATGCCTCTGGCAACAGTGGCTTAGAAATTCCTGTTGAATAACTACCTACCCTATGTCTTTGAGGCTCTATGGGTATCAAAAGGCAAAAGCCTTGGCCATTTTTATGAATAGAGCTTGATAATCACCTATTTATTCTAGATGAGAGTTGATTAAAAGTAGTTAGTCTACAAATACACACTGATCACCACCTCTAGGTGAGACACCATGGGGATGGGTATTAAAGAGGGCACGTTCTGCATGGAGCACTGGGTGTTACGCACAAACAATGAATCATGGAACACTACATCAAAAACTAATGATGCAATGTATGGGGATTAACATAACAATAAAAAATAAAAAAAATCTATCTCTTGGGTAGAAGGGGTACCCTGTAGATTCATTTCTATCCTGCCAAATAACAATTTAGAACAAGCTTTTTAATTTCATATTCCATTCCTCACAGACATTTATAATGCTGAACCAGCCAAATTAATTAATTATATGCTAATTTTACAATTGAACATCACTGATATCTATCACCAGCTCTGCCATAGAATCACTGGGTAACACTCAGGAAATGCCCTTCTCAGTAAAATGAGGCAAATTCTATGTCACAGACTCTTAATGCTGAATATAGAGCTGTTAGTAATAATCATTGCAAGAACACCTAAAAATACCTTTAAGACTAGACACAGATCACAACCAATTCAATTTCACAAACATTTATTGAGTACCAATAAGTGTCAAATAATTGAAATACAAAATGGAAATGACAGTGCCTACCCTAGACAGTGAGGACCTTACAGACTTACATAAAAAACATCACACCAATGGATAATTTTAGTAGTGGGTAGTAGTAAGCGCTACCATATGTGTTGGAACACAGAGAGGCTTCTAAGCAGCTGAGTTAGGGATGAAGAGGGCAAGCAGAAGGTATTAGAGATGAGATCATCTTGGAGTGGTATCTTTAAAATAGAAGCAGGAACAGCCAACTAAACAGAAGGAACAATGGATAAGGATCCCGTATAATGCTGAACAAGTGAACGGTAACTCAAAATGTTGATTCAATATCCAGATTTTGTTGTTGTTGTTGTTGTTGTTGTTGGTAGCTGCTTTACTGGTTCGGTTGACTGATTTTTATTTTTTAATCATTCTTCATTCATTTGATTGGTATGGGTAAGTCACATAGCCTAAGAGCCCAATAGAAAATCAAAATACTCTTCCACCTGAGCTCAAGGGTGATTTCCACAAACACAATTAATGAAAGCATAGCTAACCAAAGCGGAAATAAATGCTCAGAGAAAGTAAAAAGATTTCTCCAGAGCAGGTCGTAAAAAGGAATATTATTTTTACCTTTATTTCTTATGTCACTGAAACAGGAGATGTCAAGCTTTCATGATCTGCTGAAGTCTCGACATATTCAAGTATAAAGGGAGGTTCACTAGTACATCTTCTCAAGGCAAATGAAGAGAATTCTAATTCAGCTGATTAGAAAGAATTAGAAGCCCACAGATGGTGTTTATTAGAGCAATATATCAAGAGAAGCCCAGTAGGGAGTACTAATTGAATCAGTAACAATTAGGTCTGATTTGATTTAATCCTTGTTAAACGTATTTTTTTTTTTTTTTTTTTTTTGAATTCTGGTTTGGGAGAGATTGGGTTTTGGATTAAAATGGCAACTGTAAAATTTATATTCCATTCACAGATGAACAACATCACTTTGAAGGAAGTCACTCTAGGCCTAACCATGTCACCAGAATTTTCCTACAGCACCGTAGGTGCAATCACAGTGTGAAGTTCACACTGGAATACAGGACTTTAGAGAAATGTTAAGTGTGGGAAGGAATCTGTTCTCAGAGATCTATCTTACTTTAGAAGTCCTCTTTAGTTGTTGTAAAGTGATTGCTTCAGAATCAAATGGAATTATAACCAGTTCTGAATATTATTCAGCTCATTTAGGACAGAAATCAGTTTTGTTTGATAACAAAAATACATGCTTTTAAATTTTAACCATTTAAGATTTTCCCACTGGTTGACCTGCAATGCCATGACCAAAAGAAGAATCCATATAATCTTCATTTTTTCCATATTTATCCATTGTAAATAACAGCACTTGTTAAATTATTGTTAAATAGAATATATTAGCCAGATGTCACATAAGTTTTGCTTGTTATTGAGCAGTGCTTCCATTTGCTTTCATTTGGAAAAAGGTCTCCCAACATCCCTGAAGACTTTTAGAATATTCAGTACACACACATACCCACACAAATCTTTTAATTTTGATTCCATTCCCACATTGAATTTTTCTCCCAGTTCCAACTCTGTCCAAAGCATTTTACTCCTAAGAGTTCCCTTTCTATTCCTTCATGAAACTTCGAGAAAGATTTGTTATCCAATAATGTCCCAGTTGAGCCATTTATTATGGCATTCTAATATAGTTTGCAAATATATATTAATATAATGGAAGGAAATCATGATCAAAGTTTGGCAGTCATCTTCTGGAATATTAAATGCATATGTCCAAGAAGAAGAATGTAGCAGGAGGGGAAGAATGAAGGGGGGGAAATCGGAGGGGGAGAAGAACCATGAGAGACGATGGACTCTGAAAAACAAACTGAGGGTTCTAGAGGGGAGGAGGGTGGGAGGATGGGTTAGCCTGGTGATGGGTATTGAGGAGGGCACGTTCTGCATGGAGCACTGGGTGTTATGCACAAACAATGAATCATGGAACACTATATCTAAAATTAATGATGTAATGTATGGGGATTAACATAACAATAAAAAATTTAAAAAACAAAAAATAAATAAATAAATAAATAAATGCATATTTCCAACAATGGCCTAACCTGCTACACCAAACAAGCTAATCTCTGCTCAGAGAAAAAATATCAATTATAAATATGAAAGCCACAACTACCTCCTCTTAATTTACAGATAAATTTATGCCTTAATTCATATTATTCCATCAGTCTAGACTGCATCATCCCCTGCATATAGGAAACTTGTAGCACTTTCCCTGATCCCTCAGAAAGAACTAGGTGTCTTTTCACAGTCCGTACCATTCGTCTCTACTTAGAAAGAATGCAATTATTCTTTATATATCAGTTAACTGCTGACATATATGTGTCTCACCAGTCAGCAATTTGAACAGAGTTGTTCATAAGACAAACTGAGGCCTTAGGTAAGGATTAAGGATTTTGGTAGAAATGGGACAGAAGCAAAGAACTGTCAGGACCAAGGAGAGAATATAATGGAATCAGTTCAGGTCATTGTTGAGTGGGACAAGTCACACTCATACGTGTTCTATAATCATCCTCTAAGATGGTGGGTCACTTCCTTTTGGGTGAATACCAATGTCTTGATTTCAGGTGTCTTGTCTGAATTGGAATAGGACCCTCAGTAATGGTGAAAAAGAGTGCATATACCCTTCTAAAAAGGTATGGTAGAGAGTTAGGGCTTTTTTCAAGTGAGCAGATATTAAAAACATGGTATCAGCCTCAGAATGGAAGCCAAAGTAAAAAGCAAGAAACCTAGAGAGAAAATACTGCAGAGGTTAGAAAGCAGGTTCTCCGTGGTTGATGAGAGCCAACTGACCAGCCGCAAGAGAAATCCCAAATTCTAATATCTCCTTACAGGAGCTCTGTTTCATGAAATAATTAAGTAGTTACCAATCTGGATGGATGGATGGATGGATGGGTGGATGGATGGATGGATGGATAAGTTTAATACATACATACAAAATTGAAAGAAAAACACAAAATTGTTAACAGCAATTATCTGTGTTGTAGGACTATGAAATAATTTTTCACCATTATTTTTTCCATCTTTCCAAAATTTTTGATGTAAATATGTCCTGTTTGTATAGCCAGAAAAAGGTGATTCAAATATGTGTGTATGTGTGCACATGCATGCTATCTTTTTTTCTTTTGACTACACCAGTAATTCTCAACTGGGGGCAATTTATCCCACAGTCAGCATTTGGCAATGTCTGGAGACATACATATTTGGTAGTCACAACTGTGGAGCGTGCTACTGGCATCCAGTTAGTAGAAGACAGGAACACTTGTGAACACCCTATGGGACTGCTTCTAAAATTCATATGTATTAGAAGCTATAATCTCTGTCTCAGAATTACCCAAGTAAAAATGCCCTTCTGGTCTGACAGATATTGGAAAATATTGTGTTTCTTGTTTACCTTTATGTTTTTTATGTTGACTAGTATGGGTCCTTGTGTATAACAAATCAAAATACATATTTGTGTTGAATTAAAAGTGTATAACTTCTGGAGATATAAAAATGCATAATAAATTTTAGAAAAAGTAATTAAAAGATACATTTTTTCAACCCATCTAGAATCAAGAATTGATTGAATTCAATTAGAGATTAGTGGGCATCTTCTGGGCATCTAGCACTTTGCCAGATGTTCTGCAGAGTATAAGAGTAACATAAAATGTATTCCCTGACCTTGAAGAATTTGCAATCTAACCAAAGAAATAGAACATATCCTAAGAAAACCATTTTGTTCCAGAGCAAAAGAGCACATGGTTGTGTGCCAAAATGAGTAACTAATTAGTGCAGTAAGACCTTAGGAACAGAAAAAAAAATCAATATGTCTGGAATTGTCAGAGATGGCTTCCCGGCAAATTAGAGAATTGAGCTGACACTTAACACACGGATGGACAGAATTTCCATGTGACCAGCAATGAGAAGAAGGTATTGTAAGGCAGAGAAAATAGCGTGAATAAAACTAAGAAGATAACACTGATCATGGGCAGGTTCATGGGGAGAGGAAAGACCACCGTTGATGCAGCAGGTAATAGATCTGAACTGCTAGGAATTAGCTAGATTATGGTGAGAATCAAATGAGTGAGTATCTGTAGGAATGGACTGTAAAATATCTAAACCTATGAATGGGATAAAATATGCCCTCTCCAAAGTTTGGAAATTATGTGTTCAGTCTTCATCACACTTAGAGTGGTTATTTAACCTCATACAGTTTAGCATCAACTTCCCACACAGACCTTTGTACTATATAAAGCAACAATCTGGCCTACATAGTGTACCTACTATTCCATAAAAGTGACCATTAGCAAAGGAAAGCCAAATTTAGCTGCAGCCCCACATAGCCTTTTCCCTCCTTATGACTACAAAGACAGCAAGAGTCCTCATTTCAGAAGAGAAGTGCTCTAATTAAAGAATTATTTTAATTACTTCAGCTAATATCCTAATATGTTTTTGTCAAGGGAATGAAAGAACAAGTATTCTGTTTGGTCAAGGAGTCTTGCAGAAGATAAAAATGAAGAATTAATGTTAAGAATCATTAGACTCAAAAAAATAATCATTAGACTTAATACACATATATGTTGAGCTAGTAATTAAATGCAAGAAGTAATAGATCATTGCCTCCAAAACACACACACACACACACAAAAAAAAAAACTTACCTTATACTTAAATGCAATTTGCCTAACCTTTTCTACTTGCTAGGATAAACATCTTTTCTGACTGGGGACTCAGAAGAGAGAACTTTGGAGACTCAATAGGCTTTATATTTAGGATAAGAAGAACTCCAATACAGTAACAATTAATAATTAATAAAAATTCCCATGATAGATGAACCCATGTATCTTTGAAGTCAAATATTAGCATTATATATATTTAAACTTCATTAAAAAAGGTTTCAGTAATGTTAACTCAGCTACAAAACTTTGTTGGTTAGGAATAGGTTCAGCTGCATGTAATAACCTTACTTACAGTGGCTTAGACAAATGGAGATTTGGCTCTCTTTAAAGAGACTTAGAGAGGATGATAGACCGTGGCTCTTATTGGTGGCTCCATGATGCCATTTAGGGCAAAGTTCCTTCTGGTTTTCAAATAAGCATCCTTAGGTGACTATCAGTTACATTACCCAGAAATATGTCACATGAGCCACCTCTAGTTGAAAGGTAGGCTGAGAAATAGTTTTTAATTGTGCCCATTGCAGTCCCAAATAAAAGTAACAAAGAAGGGGGAAAATTATGTAGGTCAATTAGCAACCCTATCAACATCACAAAATCAGTGATTATAATAAGACCCCAGCCATTATAATATGTTTGTTAAAGCATTACTGAGTGAATTGCTCCAATATCTAGGTGCCACACGAAGTCCATTTTCCAAGTTTTCTTGAACTAGGTCATTTTGTGCCTTTAAGCTACATTTTTTTCTAATGTGTTTCTTGGAGAAGAGCCCAAACAGCTTGTATCCATTCATAGAAAAGGTTTGTGTGTAGTATTGCTTTGCCTACAAGGGCAAGAGTGATCTATGAAGATTTTCACTCAGTTAGAAAGTTACCAATTGATACATTGTGGATGGTAATTGACAGAGCTAATTCGGGGAAGTGAAAAGAGGGAAATTGAAGATAATGGAATAATACCTTTACTTTCCCAGCTGCTTTCTGCTTTTGCTGATAAGGAAGCAAGTGGTAGTATCTTAAAAGCTGTTAAGTTCCTGGGGCAGGGGGAAAAGTTCAGTATCTAACTGTATCTGGTACATAGCAGGTGCTCAAGTAATATTTGTTGAATGAAGCTTTTGCTTATTTACCCTTATTAAAGAGTGCACAGAAGTTGATTAAAAAGAACCATTCCCCATCCACTTTTATGATGCAAATGTTAGTCAGCATCCGTACTGTGTGAATAAAAGCTCTGTGAGGAGCCCAAAGAAAATGCTTGCTGTGATCTCTCACCCTGAAGGTTTTGCCCGGTCTTTTATGTGACCTGGCGGATTTTTTTCAACTCACATCCAATGTTAATTAATCATATCTATAGGAATTGGTTTCTAAGCCACTTGACTACCAAGTGGATTATTAACCTTCTAAAATCAATGTAAAGTGATTTTTAAGTGTTTAAAATCATCTTATGATTTTCTAAATCAGCATGTAAGTCAGCTTAAAATGGAGGTTCGGGACTATCAGTCAATGCCTCAGTTGATCAAGCACTCAACTGGTGTTGAGGGGCATTTGAAAATGCATGAATAACAGCCCCTACCATTTACAACTTATGACCCGCTTAGGGAGACAACGTGTGCAGGGGGAGAAAAAAAATCACACAATGTCAATTTTATTTATGACTTGTCGAATTAATAAGACAGACAACACAGATTTCGTTTCACCCAGAAGACCAATTAATTTGGACTTTGCTAAAGTGGACACATGGACTAAATATATCCCATTGCGTAACTCAAATTTTGAGACCCTGATAGGAGGATCATAGCATTTTGCAGATTGGAGTCTAAAGCACTGCTTAGCATAGATAATAGATAATAAAACGATTATTCTCTCTCTTTTTTTAAAAAACTAGGTCATGGAACTAAAGGAGTGTTTGAGCTTCTGTCTGGATGGCGAAGAACAAGAGAGAATTTGCCCTTCAAAGACAGGGTAGCAGATGCCTATTCTGATGTGATGGTCACCTATACCATGACCAGCTCCTTGTACTTCATTACGTTTGGCATGGGTGCCAGCCCATTCACAAACATAGAGGCTGTGAAGGTCTTCTGTCAGAACATGTGTGTCTCCATTCTGTTGAACTACTTCTACGTTTTCTCATTCTTTGGCTCCTGTCTGGTCTTCGCGGGCCAACTGGAGCAAAACCGCTACCACAGCATCTTCTGCTGTAAGATCCCCTCTGCGGAATACCTGGACCGCAAACCTGTGTGGTTCCAGACCGTGATGAGTGATGGGCATCAACAGACATCCCATCACGAGACGAACCCCTACCAGCACCATTTTATTCAGCACTTCCTCCGTGAACATTACAATGAATGGATTACCAATATCTACGTGAAGCCATTTGTTGTCATCCTCTATCTCATCTATGCCTCCTTCTCCTTCATGGGGTGCTTGCAGATCAGTGACAGAGCCAACATCATCAATCTACTAGCCAGTGACTCCCCAAGCATTTCCTATGCCATGGTTCAGCAGAAATATTTCAGCAACTACAGCCCAGTGATAGGATTCTACATCTACGAGCCCCTGGAGTACTGGAACAGCAGCGTCCAGGAGGATCTACAGAGACTCTGCAGTGGGTTCACTGCAGTGTCCTGGGTGGAGCAGTATTACCAGTTCCTGAAAGTTAGCAACATCAGTGCCAATAACAAGAGTGACTTTATCAGTGTCCTACAAAGTTCATTTTTAAAAAAGCCAGAATTCCAGCATTTTCGAAACGATATCATCTTCTCCAAGGCAGGGGATGAAAACAACATTATTGCTTCTCGCTTGTATCTGGTGGCCAGGACTAGCAGAGACAAGCAGAAGGAAGTCATAGAAGTGTTGGAAAAATTGAGGCCCCTGTCCCTATCAAAGAGCATCCGATTTATCGTGTTCAACCCCTCCTTTGTGTTCATGGATCATTATGGCTTGTCTGTCACGGTGCCTGTTCTGATTGCAGGCTTTGGTGTTCTCCTGGTGTTAATCCTGACTTTTTTCCTAGTGATCCACCCTCTGGGAAACTTCTGGCTAATTCTTAGTGTCACCTCAATTGAGCTGGGCGTTCTGGGCTTAATGACATTATGGAACGTCGACATGGATTGCATTTCTATCTTGTGCCTTATCTACACTTTAAATTTTGCCATTGACCACTGTGCACCACTGCTTTACACATTTGTATTAGCAACTGAGCACACCCGAACACAATGTATAAAAAGCTCCCTACAAGAGCATGGGACAGCCATTTTGCAAAATGTTACTTCTTTTCTTATTGGGTTGGTCCCCCTCCTATTTGTGCCTTCGAACCTGACCTTCACACTGTTCAAATGCTTGCTGCTCACTGGGGGTTGCACACTTCTGCACTGTTTTGTTATCTTACCTGTGTTCCTAACCTTCTTCCCCCCTTCCAAAAAGCACCACAAGAAAAAGAAACGTGCCAAACGAAAGGAGAGAGAGGAAATTGAATGCATAGAAATCCAAGAGAACCCTGATCATGTCACCACAGTCTGAAGGGTGTAGACAAATGGATTATTTTTCTTTTCCAGTATTGCACAACGATGCAGGGAGAGTAAAGCTCAGACCTCAGCTGCTTGGGCTGGCCAGGGATAACAAGGAAAGTCAGATCAAGAGTGAATTGTTCATGACACATCAAGGTGTCTGCTTCTTGGGGGGGGAGAGAGAATCAAAGAAGAGGGAAATGTTATTTGCAACCTTGTTCTCCACTAAAGATAAGTTTGTCGATGTGATCTTAGAGCTCTTCCAAGGAATGGACGAATCAATGGAGTGTTGAAAGCCAAAAGATCTAACCACTTTCAAAAATAAAATGCTTAAGAAAGAGGGAGAGGAAAGGAAAGGGGGCCTCTACATAGGGAAAGTGAGAGGAAATGTCAAAATTGCCATGACACTTTTCTTATCTGTGTTTTGAAAAGGTTGGTCAAAGGAAACCTATGCACTTGGGAAGTACATATTTAATCCCGTCTAAACCAAAGGACTTCCCAATCCATTTTATGTGTACATATATATGTATATATGCCAAATATACATATACTTAGATTTGTCTTTAGTGTACACTGATGTTTGTGTGGAAGACAGTGTCCATTTGCAGATGGGCTGACCTTTCTCTAGAAAGCCAAATCAGCCTTAGCTAAATATAGATGCGTTAACGGCAATTCAAAATCAACTCATGTTTCAGCATCAAGAGATGTGTGAGAAGCAAAATAAACAGAGATGTGAGTCCATTAGATTCTACATATAATGTCAGTCTTTGAGATTCTTGCTTTAGATGACCTAGCAAAAAACACAAAATGCATTTAAACCAATTATCACATGGACAAGGGTTAAAATTTCATGTTGGAGCTTAACAGTTGATAAGGCTTTTCATTGGCATTGAATGGTTCTCTATATTTGGGAAGGCTGATTTGGCTACTTTCAGAGAGCTTACCCACTGCAAATGAGCATTTTATACATATTGTCCAATACATGCGTGTATAAGGGTACACGTGTGTGTGTGTGCACGTGTGTGTGTGTGCACATGTGTGTGTGTGAGAGAGAGAGAGAGTTGGGGTATACCATAGTTATAGTGCTCTCATTTTAGATGATGAAAATATACTGCCATGGAATATAATTAACATAGGAGAAAGGAGATCTAACTAGGAAGCGTTTGTAGAACGAAACAATAAATGGATCATCACCATTCATCACGCGCCATCAACTGGTTCTTAGTGTAAGGAAAATATTCTAATTCTATAAAGTCTAGTGTGCTCCTTGCATTAATATTTGGCACATTGACCCAGGCCATGATCACTATAGTAGTGGTCACTCTAACTACTGCAATATTGTTTTGTAGCTTCTTGCAATATCATCGTTCTTGTTACCTGGAAAGTGCTCCTCAGTTGGCCCACCACCTAGGGTGTCTGTAGCTGTCCACAGGTGACATATTAACTGTAACTGCTGCTGAATGCTCTCTCAGAAAAAGTACTGAGGTAAATGTTTTCATTGAGTTAACGTTTAAAACTGCTCCCCAGCAGATAGACTTAGTCTGTTGGGTGCTTACTTGGATTAATGCTGTGTTTCCTGTCACAGAAAATTACTAGAAAATGCCTTTTCCCATGCCAAGCAGTAAAATAAGTTAATTTTCAGGTAGAACTGAACAAACGTCCAGTGATTCTAAAATCTTTTAGTAAGCTCTTTTACCTGGAAGAGAGCTACTATTTCCCACCAACTTTGGTTGTATATTTTAATTGAATTTAAAATATTAAAATCTGGGAAAACGAAAAAACCTCTTGGACTCTGTTAAGTTCAGAAAAGAGATACAAACCATACCATTCTGGTTGCAGTCTTTGGAAATGAAGTTGATAGATTAAGAAATGACAAAACAACAAAACTAGTGTACTTTTCCAAATAAAGAGTTTACCAGGATATTAAGGGAAAGAACGGTCTCTCTAAAATGAAAATCGTTTAACCAAATTTTATTTTATCAAATGAAGTTTGTTTTGTCCTACCTTGAGGTTACTGAGTTTCTATTAGAAATGATTCATGTCTTCGCAACTATGTTCGTATGGGCAGAGTATCAATTGATCAAGTATGGAAAATAATTGCGATAAACATATAGTTATTGTTCTCACATTATTTGTTAAATTCATGTCACAGATAACCCTAACCTGGATGACTCTGCTAGAATGAAATGGTATTTGACACTAGTAGACCTACAGATCATGATCTCATATCTGAAGTAGAAGTTTCTAAAGAGTTGGGTTTTGGGGAAAGGGAGGAGGATTCTTCTTTCATAGTTTACTCACCATTTGTGAAGATTTGTTTTACATCCCTTTCAAAAGATGGCGGTAATCAGCTGAGAAGTTCCATTAACTATTACTCCATTTCTTTCTG
This sequence comes from Phoca vitulina, assembly GCF_004348235.1. Taxonomy (NCBI): domain Eukaryota; kingdom Metazoa; phylum Chordata; class Mammalia; order Carnivora; family Phocidae; genus Phoca; species Phoca vitulina. Next base: position 35,695,658 of record NW_022589714.1, read on the forward strand.
AGGTATGCCATTCTCCATTCATTTATCAAGTTTGAAAAAGCTTGCCTATTTGGGTCATTTTTTTTTCTTGATTACTTTAGACAATTCCACATACAAAGAAGATTGGCAGGCTGATTTATAAAGAAAGAATCAAGCATGCCAGTTGCCAAATACATATGAGGATGGTGGCATAGACTGCCAAGCCACCAGGGCAGTTCCAATACCATACTTCCATCTAGACAGTCTCTTTTTGGATGAGGGAAAACAGTTCTTTGTTAGGTTCTGACTTCAAGGACCAAAGTGAGTAAAATAAATGTGAATTTCCCATTGTTCAAGTGACTAGAGGGGTGGAATTTTGTAAGGGACATTATCTTTTCCAGGACACCATGGTACTCTTTAGTGAACTGTAGCAATAATTTCTTGAAATGGAATTTCTTATTCTGGAAGAGTTCATTTACCACCCAAAATGCCCCAACTCAGTCCTAGGAAGTAATTTAAACCTGGAAAGAATCTAACTAAGCATCATCTGACCTCCCAAACTCAGATATTTGCATTTCCAAAAATCCAATTACTAAATGCCAAGATACATCTTAACATATGAGATCATGATTTGCAGGTAACGCCCAACCTCTGCCTTTTTTGGTAGCTTATGTGCAACTCTCCCTAGTTTTTCGAGTTTACTGCCATCGTTTTGTCCATTTGTGAAAGACTGATGATGTTCAAATTGGGAACCTACCTACTGCTAGAAGATGACTGATCAACTCCTGGAAGAAAAGAACCTGTGGGAAGTATCTCATCTATGTAGAATATTGTATTTTGCTGAAATGTGTTTTTCCCTTAAAGAGAGAGATTTCAAATGTTTGTAAAAAAAAAAAAAAAAAAAAAAACCTTTTCTGAATTTAAACTGCAATGTGAATTTATTTTCTTCCATCAGAATACAAATTTGAAGTAGAAAGTGCCATAAGAACTCCACTCTCCATGATGGTTAATAAGCTCCAAAGAGGTACTCACCTAAACTATGGAAAGATTTGGTTAATCCAGACCATGCCTAACTTTTTTTAATGAAAGTTGTGCTTAAATGTCATCCCATGAATTCTTCCAGGGATAGTGAACCTCTCTGACAGTTGTGCATGAATATTCTATGAAAGAATTATTCTTCACTAAGGTTGTATCCTGTGAATGTTCCTTTCCCATTTGATCCCTATTTATTTTCACAGAATTTGGGTTTTACCTTGCGAGGTTAGAAGAATTCTGACAAATGAAGCTCCTATGATGCTAGAATAGCCATTCTTGAACGTTGAATTTAAGAGGGTGAGAGCTTTGTCCATTTTGTAATTACCCATGCACTTTCCCATAATAATCCTCTAATCCTTCCAGGCTTGTGGTTAGAGCTAGGGATAACTATTGCCATTCAGAATTACATGTATTTTTATAAGTTGACTGTAAATACCATAATTACAGTCACATATTTTTATAACCAAATAGTTATGAATGCCTGGCACTCTGCATGCATTGTTACTAATAGTACATGGATTTTTTAAAACACTATTTTCATCATTATTGTAACTTTTATTAAAATTCTCATATCAGCTATTCATAAATGCCTTGTAGGTTTTGGTCCCAAAGGCCTAAAGTCCACAGAAACTTCCATCTCAAGGGAACAATTTAAAAATTGCCTTCCCTGGGTGTCAATGGCAGCAACGTCTTCTAGAATGTCCTCTGGAAAATCCTAGAGGCTAAATCTGATTTCCAGGTAAATGACATAGCAGATTCTGTGTTAGTCAGTAATCACTCATACTTTAATGTCTTATGTTTGCTGATCTCACGGTGAACAAGAGAATATAATACCTTGAGACTGGAATTTAGATCTTGTCTCCTGTAAATTGGAGAACTTAATGATTTGCTCAACCTCTTTCTAGAGGGATCGCTCTGTTCTGTTGGTGTTTGCCAATGGTACTGATAATCCTTTCAAATGTGAACCTAAAAAAGTGTCATTTTTTTCCAAAAGAGACTTAGAAACACTTTTATTCCCTTTAAAAACAAAACAAACAAAAAATATTCTTGCTCTTTCTGTGTTACAAAATAATTTTGTGACAAATTTTATGACATTGACTCAAAACCTGACTATAGTTGAATTGGTATGCCCTTGGAATCTCCCCATCTTGAACTGAAAATAAAACTCAACATCATCACTGTGGTGCAGGCATTTACACCAACCCTTTTAAGCAATGATATGCCAATATATTGTATAGGGGAAACGAGCTAATTTTTTTCTTACTGTGTTGTCTTCAAAATCATGACTGCAAATGTATTTATCCAAGTGAAACCTGCAAAATCACAAATGAAACAACAAAGAAAGACTCTGTGCATCAGGTCCACCATGGAAAGAACTATCTGTAGGTTTAATAGCAGTAAATTTATTTGATTTCTAAACTAAATGGCCAAGGGTTGACCCACCATCATGTTTTAGTTAGAAGGGGAAGTGGTGGTGTTCTGTGTTTAAAGCTTTGTGTAATTGGCTCAGGTAACATTTGAAATAAGTTTGAAGGAATCCTGAGAAGTGAGCCCACATGCTTAGAAATCAAGCTGTCTATAAGTAGGCATGATAGACTAGGTGGGAAAATTCCACATATTTTAGAGTTTACGGTACAGCACAGAGAACTGCATGGTGCCCCAAAACTACAGATTCTTAAACTCTAGCAAAATTGATCATATGTAAATATATTTCACTTGAAGATTGTCTTCTCATTTGTCAAATTCATAACCTGATCTTGTGCTCTTGAATTTCCATGCATGAACCAGAGCCATAGATCATTTTGTGGATAAAAGTGGGATACTAGGGAGACTCCTTGAAAAGAAGCTTCAAGTAAGCACCCAGATAAGCATTATTCATTTCCAGAGATGGCTGCTGGCATTCTTTTGTTTTGTGCATTTTTGAGACATCACAGATAATTTTTTGATGTTTTCTCTGTACTTAATGAGGACCTCTCTGTTATTAACAAGGAAGTCACTTGCTTTTCTTATAAAATAGAAAACTATTCAAAGAGAGAAATATATAAGGTCAAAAATCATATACTAGAATAGTACAGATGACTAGTCGATAATCATATCTCTTCTGCACCTCTAAAAATGTTATCAAAATTAAATGGGCTTATACCTTAAACTGAGAACCTCTATAAGGTAGATATTTTTTAATATAATATTTATTAAAAAATCATTGCTAATTTTGCACTTTTATAAATTATAGAAAGTCAGTCCCTACTATTTTTCCCAGTTGAAGTTTTCCTTAAGAAAGTGTTCACAGGTCATGCTAATTATGAAGTCTTAAAAATCGGAAAGAAACTTTAGAAACAGAGGAGTAAGAACATCTACCAGGTATGTGGGATTCCTGCTCCATGTCACATGTTTGTACTGATCCAAACTGGGGTTTTTAGAAGTTATTTGTCACTGTGTCACATGTTTCCCGCATGGCCAGATAGAAGAATGGTATGGGTTTCTTTCCCTCTGTTTCCATATTTATAAGAGCAACCACATTACCCACAGGGCTCTGTCAAACCAGAGAAGAAATAAGAACTCTACGAGTAACTAGGAGAGACTGCCATGGATAAAAGACAAGAGGAGTTTATTATGAGTGTGTTGCTTTCCAGTCTTGTACAGATTTATTCACTTGGATTTGGGCAAAGGCAGCCTATACTATGTTGTGGGGATCATTTAAGTTATCTAACGTGAGATGGTATCTCCACCTGGAAACTGAAATGCCTTCCATCATTCTATTTGATTAATTCACTGGTTATTTTGTAGCCACGTGAGAGAGCTTGTGATGGGTATTAAGGAGGGCACATACTGCATGGAGCACTGGGTGTTATATGAAAACAATGAATCATGGAACACCACATCAAAAACTAATGATGTATTGTATGGTGACTAACATAACATAATTAAAAAAAAAAAAAGAAAAAGACCAAACTGTCCTATTCCCCCATGCCCTGGTACAGTGTGCGGCACCTATTTTGAGGTGGAATTAGGAAATTCTGGTACCTTTTCTTCTCAAACATACAAGTGCTAGGTACTGATAAATTAGACCTTAACCTCACCAATGCAATTATCCCAAAGTTTTAGAGTTTAATCAACAACTTTATTATACTTTCATGTTAATTATGCATATTTTTCAGCAATAGACTTTCTTGCTCTTAAATAGGAAATCTATCACAGCTTGAAAAGGGCAGAGATCTCTCCAAGCTACCTCATAAGGGTATTTAAAGACAAAATGGCATGCAATCTTTGATTAAACGGCAATATATTAAAGCCACAAAGCAATATTACTTATCACATCTCCCTGATGCTCTTTCACTTTCTAAGTTTAGACCATCTAAATGTAAAGGGAATACCCCCATGTGCAGTCCTACTTGTGCATTCTGGTTAATACAATGTTCCTTAATGTGAAATCTCTCAGGGCTGTTGTTTGGTTGTCTCTCTACAGACATCCCAGAACATGGAACTTGGTTCAGAAAGAGAATACCCTGACATTGACTTTGAGGCAGTGGTCTACCTAGGGAGGTGCACAATCAAATAATCTGTGAGTAACTCAGTTCAAGTGCACTTCTTATCCATGGAAGGAAAATTCAATTTGTTTGTTTGCTCATTTACCCTAAGCAAACAGAAAGAGACAAAGTTACTAGTGTTTGGCATTTTACTTAGGTCTTCTTTTCCACTGGATACCATCACTAATATTTTTGTCTAAATTAGGATTCTAAAACACAGGTCACTTTTGGAAATGTTAGAATCAGTGAGGAGAAAACTACTGGGAAGAAAGAGTCTTTGCCCATGCATAGACAAGCTGGAGAAATGAAAATAGAAACTGAGCACTTTATTTCCTTTTCTTTCCTAAAACACTTACTCTCCTGGCTAAGCAGAATGCTAATTTCTATAACAAAGAGGAATGATGAAAAGTATGATATTATGAGACCAGCGTCTTATCAATACAAATCTCATAGCAAACCACCACTTTCAGATGGCTTTCCCTATAAGAACATTCTTTTTTTCTAATGTTCTATGATATATAGTTTCTTACCACATCTCATTCACGAAAAGAGCCTCATTTCTCCCTCGTAAAATAGTGCAAATACACTAATATACCATGTAAAGCTCTGCTCTGTGATTCGGTACCTTGCACTCTAACACTAAAGCTACTTATTGAGGAACACTTGAAAAAGAATTTTGAACAAAAATGTCAATATCAAAAAAAAAAATTTACCTAAGTTATATTTTCATCCCAAAATATCTTCAAAGGAGGGAGCTGCCTGAGTGCTCTTTTAGATCTTACTAAGAAGCAAATGTTCTTATATGAGTCCTTCAGAAATTTCCAAATTACCTGAATCTGGAGCATTATCAAAATTTGTCTCTCTTCTCTGTAAGTGAAAAAAATATATAAACTAGGCTTTTCTAACTATAATAAAAATAAAGACATAAATTATTTCCCATAGATTTATACATGTAAACATACATTTTCAATTAATCTCATAACCTAGTCAAGGAAAATTACATTACAAATAGTTCCTTTTTAATTTCATTATTCTTTTCATACTTTGGATACATGGAGATATAATAATTTTAGTTAAATTCCTCAGGATTACATTGTTTAAGAAATCTATGATCTAAAGTCTAAATTAAGAAAAATAACAATAAAGTTTTAGCTGTTTGCAAAAATGTCATCTCAGTTATATTTACTATAATGCCAGTAGGCAAAATTACTTACAGTATTTCTGGCTATGTTGACCTTTTATTTTAACAACAACAACAAAAATCTATGTCCATTAGTCATAATAAGCAATAGTTAGCATATTTAAATAGTGATAGGTGACACTGGTGGTTACTCTTTAGTTCCTAGGGTCAGTTGACTGCTAGTTCTTTCTAGATTACAGTCCTAAATGCTGCAATCTAGGTTATTCATAGTTTTATGGTAGTTTTCTACTAATATTAAATGCCCCACAGAATATCGTAATACATGACTTCTTCATCTAATGTCAGTAGGATCGTTGGTCTTCTTATGCTTTAGGGAAAGATTCTTCTAGGCTACAATTAAACTTCTTAATTCTAATATCTCACGACATCACAACGTAACATAACAACCTATATTTCTTCAGTCCTTTATTGAATCACAAGTCCTAAAAATTATTAATTTTATCCTTTAAAAATTTATGAATACATGCATTTTAAGAATACCATGATAATATATATCAACTATTTCTATGTGGTTAAGATAGGACATTCTGAAGCAAATACAAAATACCTTGGCATTTCTAAGACATATTTTTTTGAATCTCTAAGTTCACAAATATCTATAACATATAAATTATTGTTACTGAAATATGTAGATGGCCCTTTAAGACCCCTAATAATTGTATTAACTCATGTCTAAGGCAATTTATAATCAGTTCAAAAAAATTTCTGCTTGAGACTTCTCACTGCATTACATTGTATGACTGTAAAAATATAGTAAAGGTGCTTGAACCAACAAATTTTTTTAATTATGTGAGAGCTACAGGGATGAAGACAGTAAAAAATAGGTTAGTGGCTCTCAAGCAGTCCACAGGCTCACTCACAAAGCACATCCCTTACCCTGTATGCACGTGATACAGTTCCAAGTCCGAGCAAAATTATTCATGAGCTGTCAGGACCACTTCTAAGTCATTAAAACCAAGAATGTTAGATCTTTGAATACCTAAGTTCACTGTGTATTCTGATGAATAATGTGGCGTGATTATAAGAAATAGATAGATAACCAACAGTCACAGGATTTAAGTGCACCTGATGCCAAAATTATACTGAAACAGTTTAATAATCCACAATCTACTTTAGAAACCTGTCATTTCAGACCCACTTCATTATTGACATTATTTACATGACTAAATAAAGAACTCTGTCTAATACATCTTATTATATATACTTTTTTTATATTTTTTAAAAGAAAAGTGCCCAGAATTTTGTATAGAAATGTTTGAGTTCACTCAAGAGCCATTTTCCTGCCTAAATTTAACTTTAGAGTCATTAATTTATTTTGCTTTATTCCTTGCTTAAATATGTTCACTCTTCCTCATTTTTAAAATAACTTTTTAGAGTAACTAGAACATATTTTTCCTTTAGGTAAGAATGAGCATGGCTAGGAAGGGGTGAAATAATACCTGGCAAAATTAAGCTGGACAGGTGAACATATTTACAAGCACTGAAATTTGGGGAAAGTATTACTCATTGTTATTTACATGGGCAACAAGCTGGAATTTGCTTTTAATAATGGCAGTTGACGTGGCAAACAGCATATAGTATAGGTTCTTTTTCTGAGCAGACACTCACAAGTGGCTATTCAATGAAATAAATTAAAGAATCCTCCTGCCTCTGACTTGTCTGAATGTGACCTAATGAAAAATGAGTTATTTCACAATCTCAATCAGTGAGACCTATATTTGGATGTTTTTATCATTGCTTTATTTTATTTTATTTTCTGGAATTCTTTTTTATAACCAGTTACATAGGAATAAGACCCCATATACAGAAAAAAATTCAGCTATGTTGAAGTTAATGTCCTTTCCAATAAGCTGAAATGCTAGAACCTAGAACTATATACATCTTGACAGTGAAATAAAAAGGAATGTGATTTGATATGGAAAAAATACCAAAGGATAAGGATGATTAAAAAAAAAAAAAAGAGGTCAGTAAGAAAAACAAAACAAAAAATACGAAACTTTTTTTTAAGGATTTTCTTTTTTAGAGAGAGAAACAATGAATGCATGAATGGGGGGAGGGGCAGAGGGAGAGAGAATCCTCAAGCAGATACCCCACTGAGTACAGAGCCTGACATGAGGCTCTATCTCACAACCCTGAGATCATGACCTGATCTGAAATCAAGAGTTAGATGCTTAACCAACTGAGCCACCCAGGCGCCCCCAAATGCAAAACTTTGGAAGAAGAAAATCAACAACTGAACTAAAAGTTTTTTGTTTTATTGGTTTTTTGTTAGTTTTTCAAGTTATTTTGTATTTTTTTTATAATAAACACATTGAAAGGGGTCAGAAAAATGTTGACATAGCTAAATCTCCAAAAGTTTGTTGGCCGTTAACCCTTAAAGAAATAGAACCAGAAGTCATTTATATTTTAGGATCAAGATTTACTGTGGCTAGGTTTCTGGAGCACCTCTAGATTGCCTGGGATTATTATTCATTTATTCAGCAAATACTTAGGAGCACCTATCTCAGTCTCTGTGCTAGGCTCAGAGAAAAATACCGATGTCCATACCCCTGCCTTTGAGGTGCCTATAATCTATGGAAGAAACTTTCGCCTGGGATGTTCAAGGAAGGCATCATGCAAAAATCCACACTGATGCTTGGATAAGATTCTAACAGATAGAGACAGAGAGTCTGGGAAAAGCAGGTTGTCTGGGTGAAGACTACTGTAGATGAGAGCATTGGAACCCAGAGGAGAGTGGTTACTCTATCTAATGGCTGGCTATTAGAAAATAAGGATCACCAGGATTGCATTTGGAAGGGGGGTCATGAAGAGAAACCTTGTCTTGAGATATATTCTCAGGTTTGAATGCAGTGAAAGGTTTACACAGTATGAACACCATAGTCCCCTTTTCTGTGTTTTACCTGTTGAAGTCAAGGATCCAAAAATTCAGCATCAACATGCACATTTCTAATCTTTGTTGTTTAGAATATAGTGTGCAAGAGCCAGTTTAGGGTGTGAGTTTGATTCTCCTGATGGTGGAACACCACCATATTCTGTCATAGATGCCTGTGGCCACTTGGTTACCTCAGAAACACCTGGTATCCTTCAATGTGCAAGAGTGAGAGAAGGACATGGATCAGCTGGAATCCAAACCTTCCAGAAAAACAATTCAAATTAATGCACTCAAACTAACCATCTCCGTCAAAATTATTAGTTTTAGTAACAATTCAAATAGCTGCCTAATAGGGTAGGTATTATTATCCCTGCTTTATAGATTATTTTGAGAAAGAAAACATTGTAAACAAGTACTATGTCCCCCTGGTACAATGTATCATCTTTTCATCCTAAATCAGGCATAAAAAAGTGCCTGAACAGAGTTGTACAAGTGCAAACTCTATGTGATGAGAACAGCTGCATAAATTTTTCTCCCCCATATGCCCTTTCCTAAATGCAAAATTTAAGAAAATGTTTTGGTTAACATGCTTAAAACTATTTTTAAGTCATACGCTTAAGATTCACCTTCTACTTTGGAGATCACAGTAAAGTGTAATATGTATACATAGTTTTAAACTGATCAATTTATATACCAGCCTTTTCTTTTTTTATATAATTAGTGTCTTAATTATAATAATGATTGGTGCTCCCAAAAAATTAGCAAGTGGGATTATAAGGAAGTTTGGAGAAATATATTTTAACTTTTAAACCTGAAATAAGCATTTCCTAATAATGTTGCCTAGAGTTAAAGATAAGGTTGGAGTTGGTCTGGGAAGCCACATTTTGGAGCTGATTGAAGAGCTCATCTGCTCACAGAGTTAAGATGGACATAAATCTACCATCCAAGTAGCCATAGGAAACTGTGGCCAACATACACATTCCAAAAGACATTTTGGGTAATCCCAGGATTAGCAGAGCCAATGGTACTCAAATTTGCTGCATATCAGAGTGACCTAGAGATTTTTTTTTTTTTAATTTCAATGCCCAGACCGTTTGCCAAATTAAATCAGTATCTCCACCAGTGGGACTTAGATCTCAGTATTTCTGTACAAACCCCAGTGATTTCAGTGTGTAGCTAAATTTGAAAGACAGTAGCTTAGACCACCAAGTCAACAAATTTAATCAAATAAATGCTGATACACTGAGTGAAGATATAAAAGTCCCAAGACAAAGGCATCCATGACACCCATAACCAGGATACAAGCAAGAACTTGTACAGAGTCCTACAGGGAGTACCTAGAGGGCAGAGGGATTATTTTTAGTAGAGCCAAACCTGGTAGAAATACATTCTATTTAAGACAGCACTTACGGTGTGGTTAGATTTTTGGCCTGAGCATCCATGTGGTATGAACAGCCTAAGCAAAGCCATTGAAGAACAAAAGCACAGACTGTGTTCCTGGATCAATGAATTCAATTTAGCTTGAGTGCATGTTTCCAGCAGAGGACTTGAATTTGTACAAGCAGAAAGTTTAGTAGAGGAACTCACGAATGTCATACTGGAGAATTCATATTTCATTTGATGTACTTTTGAATTACTCTTTTTATTATTATTAGAGTCAAGATTTAGAAATATTAGTCTGCAATGATATAAGTATAGGATAGATTGGAGATGAGAAACCTGGACCAAAGGAAGTGTTAGGAGGATGATATAGTCACCAAGGATAAAGGTAATAATGACATGAAATAGGGTTGTAGCACTGAAGATAAAAAAGGAAGAAATGAATTCAATTAATTCTGTGGCACACAAATCTGAATCCATAGTGTAGCCTGGACACCCAAGAAACTTTTGAGTTTCCAAAGCACCAGCAAATGGTACCTGTAACTGAATATGTTAGTGGGTTTGAGAGAATGTTGCAGTTAACCAGTCATTCATTCATTGCATGATCTATTCATTCTAATATTCTAATTCATATTTTAATAATCATATTCCTGTGGTTTTTATATACAGAATTAGCAGTTGTTAATTAGCAGGAAATTGCTCTTTACAGAATGGCCAATTTGGTTCTCCACATTTCTAGCCTGTGAAAAAAATATAATTGGTTCACCTTATTCACATAATTTAAGTACAGTAAATAAAAGATGTGTCAAAAGAAGAAACAAAAATTTTAGGAAAATAAATAGGTATATCTGATCTTTTGTGCTTTTCTCTATGTTAGATTGCTGGATGTTCAAGTATATGACATTTATCGATATGTATGCATCATACCTAAAGAATCCACAACAATATCTGGATCAGCATACAGATGGAAACATCAATTTAATTAACAAATAATTCTTTAAATTTGTACTTCAGGGAATTTAACATTTTCAGTGATTTGTGCATAGAAACAAGATCACTGTTCCTCCCACAATTAGAGAGCCAGTCTTCAGTCATCTGCTCAGATAGTTTTGTGTATGGACATACCTTTATTTCATCATAAGGATAGGTATTGTCATTTTTAAAGATCAGCATTTATTAATGTTGGATGTGTACATAAGATAAAATTTTCACAACATATTCTTACACATAGCAGTTATATAATTCAGTAGATGGCCTA